>NC_080421.1:108751389-109071515 GCF_029873635.1 Malania oleifera | reverse complement strand
TTGCTAATAAGAATCTCAATCGAGCTCGATGGGTTTTCAATCAAATGAGCAAAAGAAATGTAGTTTCCTGGACCGTTATGATCAGTGGGTATGTGCACAATGGCATGTTTGTGGATGCTTTGACACTTTACCTCCTGATGTTGAGATCCGAGACCAATCCTAGCAATTTACATTTTCATGTGTATTGGATGCGTGCGCAGGATGCTCCTCTCTTCTAGTGGGAAAGCAAGTCCATTCAAGTATCTTAAAGTCTGGTATGCCTTTAGACGTCGTCTCCTTAACGTCCCTTGTTGACATGTATGCAAAATGTGGAGATATTGGAGCAGCATTTTCCATTTTTGAGTCCATGCCAACAAAGAACTTGGTGTCCTGGAATTCAATAATCGGAGCCTATGCGAAGCATGGGCTTGGAATAAGAGCATTGGAGGAATTTGAGAAAATGACGGGATGTGGTGTTAGGCCTGATCATGTTACATTTGTTAATGTGTTATCAGCATGTGCTCGTGGAGGACTGGTTGACAAAGGCGAAAGGCAGTTTAAGTTCATGGAGACGAACTATGGCATTCGGGCAAGGGTGGAGCATTATGCTTGCATGGTAGACCTGTATGGGAAAGCTGGGCATCTAGAGAAAGCAGAGAAATTGATCAAGGGAATGCCTTGTGAGCCTGATGTCGTAGTGTGGGGTGCGATGCTTGGAGCCTGTGTCTTGTATTCAAATTTGGAACTCGGGAAGTTTGCTGCAGAGGAAATTTGCAAGCTGGAAGAAGATCATCCTGTTGCTTGTTCAATGCTTTCTAAGATACATGGGGAAAAGGGGGTGTGAAGCAGGGTGATTGAGCTGAAGAAAATGATGGAAGAGAGGCATGCCAAAAGGGGCAGGAGGCAGGTTGTTGGATTGAGTCTCCATTTGGTTTGGGATGAAACAAGCAATTGTTTTTAGCTGTTCATTGCCAAGTTTTGAGGGCAGCATGAAATGGTTACACAAGGGTATCAATTGCAAGATTACAATTCCCAAATTATATACAGTCAATAGTCTCGCATCAGATATATATTAGGAAAATCTTGGGTTTTAAGGATCTTTTAACTCGTAAGATTCCTTTTATAAGATCAAACACTAGGGCCAGTAAACTAAGTGGAAAATACTTCACACGACAGTTGGGTTTAAGAACATTACACAGACTCATGTTAAAAGCCAATGCCTCGAGCATATATTTAATTGGAGTCCTTTGAAACAATGGGTGTAGCTAAAATTATAGGCCCAAGTATGTGGGCAGGGAGACTGGTTGAAGAAGGTTAAAGACACCATCTCCATAGAAATCCCAGTACGGAATTCAAGCAGGAGTGGAGCATCATATTCATGGGAGAGCTGGTCGGCCAGTGACAGCACACATGAAACAAAAATTTGTTTCATTGTCATATATGAAGACGGCATGATCTGGCAGCGAAGAGGGAAATCCCTAGTTTCATGAATCCAATTTTCATTTCATTCCAAAAGACATTTTTTCTCAACAATGCCCATGCCATTTTAGAACATCATTCCATTAGAAAGGAACAGGTTTGATAAACAAAATATTGCGCTAAAAAGTAAAAGCTCAATAATTTAGGATCAGAAGCTGATGATGTACATCTATAAATTTTCAAATAATTTGAATGACGTCATCCTTTTAGGGACCAACAAAACCATTTGAACTGTAAATGACATGACTCCAATTCCACGCCTCTGCAAGAACATAGAACTCCTTTCTCCTCTCCATAAACCTGCCATACTCTTCCCAGACTAGTTCCTCCACAGACCGAAGTAATTTCTCTTTCAAATTTTAATTTCATGTTTAAACTCAAACATTGAAAGCTTTTTTCGGCTATTCAAAATCATATTCCTCGGACAATTTTGGGTTGCCAAGGGATGCCGACCCTATGGACTTTCACACCAGCTCTTCCTCTTCTTATGTCATGAATCACAAGGTACAATAATGGGAGGACATGAGAGTCCTAAGTTGGAAGTGTCAGTTGTGTTGCGAGTTGACAGGAGAGAGAGACAGAGAGAGAGACCTTTAAAAAAATAAACACCAACATATAAGATGAAGGAAAAGCTTCCACAAAACAAATTATAATAATTCATACGGTACTGCATCAGTCACTAAAACTACTTTCACAATGATACAGTAATTTCTGGTGTTTCTTCCTGAAAATTTGGGCTCCTTGGGAAGTAAAAATGAGGCTAAGATATTGTGACAATCATTCTTTCAAATGTTCACCTCCCTACTCCCCCCCTGGAGGAGGCTATATTTAATAGTGCAGGGCAGAACTTCACTTTTTGTTCCAGTTCTCCTCCCTGTCTCCCTTTCTTTTCTTATAAAGCTTGTCGAGGACCCGCTTGGCCTCGCATTGTGGAAAGTTTTCAAGATCGTAGTAGTGGGGCGCTATGTCAACTAACCTGCGCTCAACAAAAATATAATCTTATTAAAATAACAATTTAACTATGAAATTCATTAACAATGCTCAAAGAATGGCAGATATATCAAACCAAATCATTAAATTATTAAACAAAGCCTCAGAATTTCTCACTTCCACAAACCAACAAAGAATCCACGAATAAAATTTGAGTGGTTCACAGTCCCTACAGATTGGTGAACTCTTAAGAATTATATATTATGGTTCAAGTCTTAGGCACTGCATCTTTCAATTGAAATAAGACCTCTGTATTTAATTGAGGAGCATATACATGGACTAGCTGGCTAGAGAGACCCGTCACCATTGTATCAATGGGGAAAAAACAGTAGTCTGAGGTTCAACTGCCAAAGTAATTACATCAGCTGTTACAGAACAGCCCAGTAAATAAGTCTCACATCAAAAAGGCATAAACATAAACAGACAACAGAAGATGCTTGCATTTGTTTCACCCCAAAAAGTTGCCTTCATGCCTTCAACTTACAGCAACATTCCTGGCCTTACCCATGACCCAACCCAGCCACCAACCCCCCCCCCCCCCCCCTCTCCCCAAGGGAGCAAAAATGAAAAAACGAAGGCAGGGAAAATAAAAACCAAAAGTAAAGACCTTAAAACACAGGCAGCAGAAAAAGGTACTCCCCAAAACCCAAAATTTTTGGAACACTAATTGTTGTTGATCACACCAGCAAGACAGCTCAAATACAAATTAACATCAATGGATAAAATAACCAAGTTGATCTGGTGAACAATTTAAGGTGAATAAGAAAAACCAATGTATGTTAAGAAAAGACCATCATTTGAAAAAAAAAACAAAACAAACCAAAAGAAATCAAACAGTAAAAATGAAAAGTCACAACACAAGAAAGAGGAACTAACCATTCGCCACGAACGTCTGTAACCGTTCGAATAAAATTCCTGCTTGTTAAGACATACTCATTATAGATGACCCACTCTGGCTTGTGATCCAGACAGTTTGAAGGATGCAAGTGAACCACCTGCAGGAGTGAATATGTCAAAAGAATATTGTAAGCATGGATCTTATATCCTGTCTGTCTGCAACATAGTTTCCACCAAGGAGCATGAATATAGCTCATTTATAATAAAGAGAAAAACAAGAAAAAAATTTCAAAGAAATTGTCCTTTATACCTGGTTGTCTTTGACTGTTAAATAATGACCAGTACGCTCCAAGTGAGCAACCTGCATAAAGTATCCTGCTAGCATTGCCTTTCTGATGTTGATGTAGTAATCACGGCTGTTGAAATCTGTGCTGCATAACTTGAGATTGAATCTGGCCATGATGCGTACTAGCTGTTGTCTCACATTATCAGCAGCCTTTAGCGCTCTATGGTTGACAAAATTTTCATAGCACCAAGATGGGTCCTCATCTGCAACCCATTCAAGAATAGTAAATTCTAAGCACAAGATGACCTCCTTAATTACCAAAAACATTTTGGAGGAACAAAGGGGGAAGTTGAAAGGAAAATCAAATCTTACTTTGCTTGTATGCATGGTATACATTCAGGAGCGTAAGGTGATCTCCATCGATGTGCCCAAACCGAGCTTTCGCTTCATCTGCAGCCTTTTGAGCCTCCCTAGGCCGGACAAAGCAATTGGGTACTAAAGAAAGAAATTGGTTATCACAGAGGAGGCCCACGGAGGTCAGCAGATGCACAGAGGCGAGACGACACCATTTGCTTCATGAGAGAATACTGAGAAACTGCAACTATCTGCATCAGCACTTACTTAGAAATTCTATGGCACATGCCAACGGGGGGCATGGAACCCAGACAACAGTTGCTGATGACACCCTAGTTGGACACAAATACCTATCTAACCACATGCAGATGTGCTTGCGTACATGTGTATGCGGTTAAACAACAAACTTAGTGTGCACAGAACATATCCGTGCGCATACCACAGAATAGATAGGCAGTGTTCAAGAATGATGAAAGTTTCACTTGCAGCCCAACAGGAAACTTCCATGTAATTTTAATAATTTTAAAAGTTGACTCAAGACCGACAAACAAGAACAGGAGAAAACAGACAAAAAGAAATACCTGAAAGCATGGCAGAAATTGAGAGAATTTCATTTGAACAGTTGAATTCAGGACTGACAACAAGCATCTTTGCCATCTGAGGATCTAAGGGAAACTCACTCATGATTTCACCAAGCTTGGTCAAGTTGCCATCATCATCCAATGCTCCCAAGTAATTTAACACCTCTAAAGCCCGCATCAATGTCTCCGGAGCAGGCGGGTCCATAAAATCAAAATGGACTAGATCATCTATTCCTAACTTCTTCAAGGTAAGAACAGTATTTGCTAGGTTAGATCGCAATATTTCTGGATAGGTTTGTGGCTGAAGATCATTATGGAAGCTTTTCTCTGTATAGAGTCTAAAACATTTCCCTGGTTGGGTTCTCCCAGCACGTCCTGACCTCTGGTGTGCACTAGCCTTGGATATTGGAGATACCAACAAAGATTCAACCCGTACCCGTGGATTATAAACTTTTTGCTTAGCAAATCCAGGATCGATAACATAAACTATACCATCTATGGTCAAGGAAGTTTCAGCAATATTTGTTGACACAACAATTTTCCTCCCAGCAGGGCCTCCCTCTTTTAATGGAGGTGGAGCAGGTTCAAATATTTTCTGTTGCATAGCCGGAGGAAGTGTAGAATACAGAGGCACTACTTTTACAGGCCCCACCTGGTCACCCATGTTTCCAATTTCCTTTGTTAATTTGCGACACGCATCTTCAATCTCCTCCTCTCCAGTAAGGAAAACCAGTATATCACCTGCTGTCTCACACATGTGTATCTGCACAACTGTTCGAATAGCTGCCTCCAAATAATCCCTTTCCGGTTCCTGGGTATAAAAAATCTCAACAGGATGAAGCCTTCCAGGAACTTTCATGAGAGGTGCACCACTAAAGTAACCCTGAAACTTCTCAGCCTCAAGAGTAGCACTCATTACAACAACCTTCAGGTCAGGTCTATTCCTCAGCACTTCCTTTAGAAGCCCAAATAGGACATCGGTTGCCAAAGTTCTTTCATGAGCCTCGTCCAAAACTATAACTTTGTACCGTTCTAAAAGTGGGTCTGTCATGGCTTCTCTAAGAAGCATACCATCTGTTAAATATCTGCCACCAGAGAAACGAATAATTAATAATTTTATTATTAAGCCAAGCTAAACAAGAACTTACCAAGACACATAAATGACAAGAAACAATGAATCTCAAAGATGGGATTTAGATTCAGAATGGGTATTATTAAGGTTCAAGCTTACTTCAAAACTGTTCTTGCACTAGTGCAGTCTTCAAAACGTATGCTATAACCAACTTCTTCCCCGATATTTACATCCATCTCTTCAGCAACTCGACGTGATACAGACATTGCAGCCACTCTACGAGGCTGAGTGCAGGCAATCATCATCTTCTTCCGTTTGTCTGGCGTATCTATATCAACAGCTTCCAAAACAAACTGAGGGATCTATAGAACAAAAATGTTTCCCTAGTCAAATGTTTAGCCCAATTGTTATAAATTATAAGTCCCATAAGAATAATGTGATAGATATGTGTTCAACCATGCAACCTTGTTCAGTCCAATTTCTCCCTCTTCTTCCACACATTGCCACTGACCGCTTTAAGTACATATCTAGCAATCAGTGGTCATATGCATCTAAAAGAAGAGGCAGAAAATTATAATATCAAGTCTATAAATAGCAGAATACAAGACGTATAAATTGAACAAAACTAAAATCAGGTCCAGTAGATAACAAGATCACATAAACATATAATAGTAATATATAGACTAGCGCCCAAATTAAAGCACATAAAAAGTAATGTCAACTAGAATATATACTAAGGTAACCAAAAAGCCATATAAAGAAGGAAAGCATGGGTGGTCTGTATGATAGTCCCTTTAGAATATTGGGTAGTTCTTTCACTTTTACTGGAGATGCAGGTTAGCTAGGCATCATCAAAGCAGATTCCAGCAGTGCAGATGGTTCTTTAAATAATATTATAGCTCAATTACTATACATTTAACTCAAGTAATAGTTCCAACATGCATTAGAGTGCGAGCAATAAAGAATTGGGAACAAAAGCATACTCGAGAAAACATGAAAGAACAGAAAATTCTTTCTAAATGATATAACAATAAAATCATTTGTTCAATTGTTCAACAGTAAATGTAATCACTCTCCCTCTACATCTAGGCATCAACGAAGCATGTGTGATTAAGAGGCCTACACATCTCATCAATATATTAATTCCCCAAGACCCCAAGTCTTAAAAGACACAAACAGCAGCAAAGAACTGTACTCAAGTATAGACCCACTGATAATACCTCCTCCAACATAAGTCCCACAACCTTATAAAAAAATTAAAAACAAAATTTTCATATTGCATTTGAAGCTTCCAATTTCAAGTCCCTACTACAATCTATATGTTTCAAACTCACAACCCCATGAAAAGTGCAAAACCAAGCAATGATATGCTAAAGCATTTTTTATCCCCAATTTGATGCCTCACTATTAAGGATCTTTAAACTTTAGCACATAATCCGCTCAATGCATTTCTTAATGAAACAGAAATTTTCAAGTCAAATTGTCAATAGGGAGGAAAGGCCAATATTCTCGAGTACAACCGAAAGAAAAAACAAAAAAAAATATATGCAATGATGTATTGTGTGGCAGCTAGATTTTATCTCTAGACTTAAAGAGGATTATGTGTCAGCATGCTGTGTAGAGGCTAGAATTAGAAAGTTGGGTCACCAATTTGCCAGCTCCAGAGACAGGATTTTTCCTAAAACAATATATACTACCACATCATTGCTTATAAGTGCAAGCTTGACTACAATGGTTGGACATCCAAGAGGTCAGGAATTCCTGTCTGGAAATGGATTAGAAAAGGTTGAGAGGATTTCTTCAGTTAATCCGTTTTTTGAAATCTGGAGAAAAGGAGATCCAGGCATGGAAGGGTATTCCTACAAACAGTAAAATGAAAAGGGCCTTGTTTTTTATACTCTCAGCATTCTCTGGGTTGTGTGGTAAGAGAAGAACATTAGAGCCTTAGAAGGAACAGGCACTACTCCCAAAACCCTCAAGGATAGATGGCTTCCAACTCTTACCAGCAGGTTTAGTATAAATCCCCCACCCCACCCTTGCCATTCTCGGTTTTCTTTATTTAATACCTTGTCACAAAACTGGTTTCACGATTTTTTGTACCGACAAAATCTCTCTCTCTCTCTTGTACTTGGCGACACGCCCTTAGTGCCCTCTTAATAAATTCTTTCCACTGATCCAAAACAAAACACAACCACTTCATTAAGCCTTACAATAGAAATTCAAACATTAGAAACGTAACGATCATGCACAATGACTGGAATTCTCCGAATTAGGGAGAAACAAAACAGAGGTAGCACGCGCTTCGGAAAAAATGGGAAAACAAAAAACAAATAAAAAAAAAAACAAAATCCAAGTAAACAAATGCGAAAAAATTAGTGGCAAAAAACATAGATGGAAAAAGAAGCAATTCCCCGCAAATTGCTTCAATTTCTAGGCAACCAAACAGATCATGAGGATTCAAATTTTCTCAAACCAACCTGAGTTGTTTTACCACTACCAGTTTCGCCGACCAAGATGAGGGACTGATTGGCCTTCAAAGCCTGCAAAAACTCATCTTTCTGGTGCCAAACCGGAAGAGTCTTCCTCTTCTCTAGAATGTCGTAGTATCTCTGCGAGTACGGCCGACCGTTCCACCTATTGATCATATTGTTGACTGCTCCGCCGTTGGATTTGACGATTTTTGCAGAAACAGAAGTCTCGTCTACAACATCAAACAAACTCAACTTCCTCTTCCGTTCCGTCCCCATCAAACCCTAATCTCCCAAAGCCAGAAAAACTTGAATCCGAACGAAACAGAGCAATTCTGTAAACAGTAGATAACTCAGGACGCTGGGGAAATTACTGGAACGATCTTGAGGGCCAAAACGTAAACCCTAGACAGGAAAAATGCAGAGCCAAAGGCTAGGGCTTCTGTATTTTCAGGTCCATATATATGCGGAGGAGAGCCACAGAGCAACTTTCTTGATTTACAGACTAGTCCCTGATATTTTCTGTATTTCTTCACGAACCTCAAACTTTCCACTTTGGGCAAAGTCAAGAAATATTAACCATTGCCTATTATTTTGTTGTAAATAAAATAAAGAGAGAAATATAAAAAATATTAAAGTAGAGAAATTTAGAATTATAGAAATTCAACCGTCTAATTCTTCAGAAACTAAATGTTGCTAATTATTTTTTTCATATTCATTTTGGTTGTAAAACATGTCCTTATATGGTCAAAGATTATATTGGTATCTCAAAAGTCAATTCCATAATAAATCATTATATGGGCATACGAAAAGTTATAACTTATTATCAAAATGGTCATCCACATGTATAATATACACATTTTACACTTTCCCTTGGATGACTATACATTATGAATATGCCTCGTTAAAACTTTCGCTAAGAAAAATCATGTGAGACAAAACCTTAACGAAAGAAAGTATTCATACTTCCCCTAAAAAATACAATCAATTAAGAAATATCCTTAAGTTATAGCATTCCAATGTTATGTACATGTTTTTTGAAAATTGAAGTTGGCAATACTTTTGTGAATAAATCTGCTAAAATAGTTAGCAGTCGTTGAAATCTCTTCTGGGGTTCCTACTATGTTTATGTCATCAACATAAACTACGACTATAACAAATCCAAAATTTATCTTCTTGATAAAAATAAAAGGGCTGATAAGATTATTTTCATATCCAATTTTCAACAAATATTCACTTAGACGATTGTACCACATTCGTCTAGATTACTTAAATCCATACAAGGATCTTTCTAATTTAACAGAATACATTTGTCGTTGTTTTGGATTATATGCTTTAGGAATTTTAAATCCTTTAGGGATTTTCATATCTATGTTATTATCCAATGAGCCATACAAGAAAGTTGTTACTACGTCCGTGAGGCAAATGTCAAGTCCTTTAGAAACCGTTAAACTAATCAAAAATCTGAAAGTAACTGCATCCATAACAGGGGAAGATGTCTCATTATAATCTATACCAGGCCTTTGTGAGAAACATTGTGCTACAAGATGCGTCTTGTATCTCACAATTTTATTTATTTTATTTATTTTAAGTACAAAAATCCATTTATACCCAATAAGTTTGACATTCTCAGGTGTTTGGACTACTGGTCCAAATACCTTACGTTTGGCTAATGAATCTAACTCAGCCTATATTGCTTCTTTCCATTTTGGTCAATCATTTCGATATCGACATTCTTCTACAGCTTGAGGCTTAGGCTAATTATCATTATTAATTTTTGAAGCAATCACATATGCAAACACATTATCAACAACAGCTTCATTTCTTCTCCGCATATTTCCAAATTTTAATGAGATCTCATATTTTTTTGGTACCGGAAATACTTCTGGTGTTGCTTCTGTGGAAATATGGGATTGTTGATCTATATTTCTTTTAACCTCTTCTTAAGTGTTAATGACCTTTTTGGAGTGTCACTTTTATTCATTTCCTTTTTTCTTTCGAGGAACAATATCCTTTGCACCAATTGGTCTACCACACTTCTGGCGCATTTTAGATTCATTAGATGCTATTCCCATTTGGTGTTCTTCAGGAACAATCAATCTAGCAAGAATATTTGCGGCCATAATGTAGTGATCCAAAGAATAATGGTATTTAAATAATAAAGAATGATAGAAATGGAAAAAGAGACAAAAGGAGACGTCAGACTTCGTCGACGACATTGCACTTTGGGGGTAATAACCAAAAAATTTCTTTGGTCCTCGTCAACGAATACAGGAGATTCGTTGACGAGGATATAGCAGGACCTCGTCGACGAGGGCGAGCTTCGTCGACGAGAAAATACCGAGAGGATGTTTGAGCGACTCCTAATTTCATCAATGAAGGTCAGGGTTCGTCGACGAATTGTCTCTTGACCTCGTCAACGAGATGACATGGCTCGTCGACGAAGGCCGCAATATAAATAGCCTAAACTTGGTTTATACGCATAATTTATGGCGTAAATCTCTCCTCTCTTTCTCCTAGGCGGTTCTTCCTCCATCTCTCTTTGATTTTGGCCCCATCAGTCACCGGATCGATGATCTGAGGCCACCACGACGCTCCTAGCGGAGTTCTCTTCAAGTTTGCTGGGGCGGATCATTGGTGGGATTGAGTCGAATTTCTCCCCGGAATCAAGGTAAGGTCTTTTATGTAGTTTTTGGCCTTCTGGCAGTTGTAGGAAATGATGTAGGCTAAGAAGTATTAATATTCTGTTCTGAAAAATATGGTTTTCAAAGTGGGGAATAGGAAACCCTATGGGTGTAGGACCAGTACACGATAGGGGCTTTTCAACAGTTAGGTAAGGGAAACATGCTATGCTAGAAAAACCTAGTATGATCTCAAATGTGGTGACTGATGCTTTAAGCCGTAAGTCAGAGGATACAACGCAGTTAGCAGTAGCAATTCAGCGCCTGATTCAAATGGACTTGGAAAGGCTCGGTGTGGAATTAGTAAAGGATGATCCTCAGGTGCTTATTACTAATTTAGTGATACAGCCTGCACTGCATGAGAGAATTAAAGCTACTCAGAGAGATGATCCAGAGTTAGTAGAGGTGCTTGCCAGAATACAGGATGGTCAGGAAGAGAAATTCAGTATTGTCGATGATGGGGCCCTCAGATTTTGCACCAAATTGTATGTGCCTGCGGATGTCAGCATCAGAAGAACGATTCTTGAAAAGGCACACAGATCTCTATACATTATAGTACAAAAATGTATAGGGATCTACAGGATCATTTCTGGTGGAGTGGCATGAAGAGAGAAATAGCAAAATTTGTGCAGCAGTGTTTGACGTGCCAGCAGGTTAAGGCTGAGCACCAAAGACTGGCTAGTCAGTTGCAGCCACTTTTCATTCCCAAATGGAAGTGGGATCACGTATCCATAGATTTTGTTACTGGGCTTCCGCCAGTGCTGCATGGTCAGAATGCCATTTGGGTGGTGGTTGATAGGTTGACGAAGACAGCGCACTTTCTGCCCATTAAAGTTAACTACCCTATGAACAAGTTAGCAGAGATTTATATATAAGAGATTGTTCGACCCCATGAAGTGCCAGTATCCATAGTCTCAAACCGTGACCCACGTTTTACATCATGGTTTTGGAAGAGTCTGCAGGAGGCTTTAGGGACTCAGTTAGCATTCAATACTGCTTTCCACCCTCAGATCGATGGTCAAACTGAGAGAATAATCCAGGTATTAGAAGATATGCTTTGTGCCTGTGTGCTAGACTTTGGAGGTAGTTGGATTCAGTTTTTGCCACTAGTTGAATTTGCTTATAATAACAGTTATCAGACTAGTATCGGCATGACACCCTACGAGGCGTTATATGGTAGGAGATGTCGATCTCCTCTTTTCTGGGATGAAGTAGGCGAAAGGCGAGTTTTGGGTCTAGAGATAATTCAGCAAGCATGTGATAAAGTCTGACTTATTTGAGGCAGGATCATTGCAGCGTAGAGTCGGCAGAAAAGGTACGTGGATACTCGCCGCCGAGAACTGAAATTTGAAGTGGGTGATCATGTATTTCTGAGAATAACTCCACTGAAGGGGATCTTGAGATTTAGGAAGAATGGTAAGTTGAGCCCTAGGTTTATTGGCCTATTTGAGATACTTGAGAAGATTAAGTCAGTAGCCTATTGGTTAGCCTTACCGCCATCTTTATTTCGAGTTCATGACGTATTTCATGTTTCCATGCTAAGGAAATATGTCCTAGATCCTTTCCATATCATCAGCCATACAAAACTGAAAGTCAGTGAGGCTTTAGCATATGAAGAAGCTCTAGTACAAATTTTAGATAGAAAAGAACAAGAACTACGCAGCAAGAAGATACCACTAGTAAAAGTTCTATGGAGAAACCACGCGATTGAGGAAGCCTCATAGGAGCTTGAAGATGAAATCATATGGAAATATCCCCATTTGTTCGATGAATTATAGTATTGATGTATATGATAGGATGGTAATTTTATTTTGTTGAGTCCATTGTAATTGTAATGTAGAGCATAGGTTAGGTAGTATTTTGGTTTTGGGGGAAATTTTCTTTTATAGTTATAATCTCCCAGGACTACCCATGTAATCACGGTATTCCTCCGCCATAAGTGAGCGCAAGTAATAAAATAAGTAAACCATTTACCTTTGAGGAGGAAGGATCATATGAACAAGTGAATTTCGAGGACGAAATTTTATAAGGAGGGGAGAATGTAGTGACCCAAAGAATAATGGTATTTAAATAATAAAGGGGGATAAAAATGGAAAAAGAAACAGAAGGAAACGGCAGACTTCGTCGATGACATTTCATTTTGGGCGTAATAACCAAAAAATTTTCCTTGGTCCTCATCGACGAATACAGGGGATTCGTCAACGAGGGTATAGCAAGACCTCGTCGACGAGGGAGAGCTTCGTCGACGAGAAAATACCGAGAGGATGTTTGGGTGACTCTTAATTTCGTCGACGAAGGTCAGGGTTCGTCAACGAATTGTCTCTTGACCTCGTCGACGAGATGATGTGGCCCGTCGACGAAGGCAGCAGTATAAATAGCCTAAACTTGGTTTATACGCATAATTTTCGGCGTAAATCTCTCCTCTTCGGTTCTTCCTCCATCTCTCTTCGATTTCGGCCCCGTCAGTCACCAGATCAATGATCTGAAGCCACCACGACGCTCCTAGCAAAGTTCTCTTCAAGTCTGCTTGGGCGGATCGTTGGTGGGATTGAGTCAAATTTCTCCCCAGAATCAAGGTAAGGTCTTTTATGCAGTTTTTGGCCTTCTGGTAGTTGTAGGAAATGATGTAGGCCAAGAACTATTGATATTCTGTTTTGGAAAATGTGGTTTTTAGAGTGGGGAATAGGAAGCCCTACGGGTGTAGGACCAATATACGATAGGAGCTTTTCGACAGTTAGGTAAGGGAAACATGCTATGCTAGAAAACCCTAGTATGATCTCAGTATGAAGTTCACGTTTCTAACAGATTATTATTCAGAACAGAAATTTATGCAATTTATTATTAATGTTAAAATATTTTTAAATTATTGTGTGGCATGAGAGTATGAATATAGTATAGAAACATATTTATAGAGTATTTTCAGGAATATGTTTTATAGAATATGCAGACAGTGAAATGCGTTTACAGTATCTTTCAGAATACCATGATTTTACAGTTCTATAACACCATAACAAGTAGATTTATAGTTTATCTTAGAAAAATATAATTGATACAGTTACAGATTATTACAGCATTATGGTTTATACATTTATTACAGAATCATGGTAAAACAATTAGTTATATATAGAAACGTATTATATAGTATCAGACCCTGATGGATCAGACAGTAGAGCACGATATTGTAGCTACAGATATACAGATATTCAGTTCAAAGTGCAACCACTTAACTCAAATAGTAGGTGGTATAAGGTCGATCGTGCCTAGTTGTGGACAGGCTCCTCATCAGATATGGGTTGAGGAGGGCCGATCTGACCGAGGAGTAGAGTGGTTTATCCTAATAGGCCAACCAGGATAGATCTAGCCTTCAGGCCGCACAATCCTGTCATGAGGGGTTAAATCATGACATACAGTCATCCAAGGAAATATTTTCATATATTATAGTATTATCAGATTTTTCGAAATAGTAGTATTATTATGAAAAGTAATTTCATACAGTTTGACATGTCAAATTATGTAGTTAAATGTTTTATAATATGTTATGTAGTATCAGCATTTTTAGTTTTAGTTATTTGTACTACTCTTAACTCAGATTAATTTTTTTACAAAATTACATCTTAGTAGCCACACACTAGTGATAGCATGTTTCGTCTTACTGAGCTTTGACTTATTCCAGTGTGGAATTATTTTTTAGGTGAGCCAGTTGTGCGAACAGAACAGGCTCGCAGATAGAGGAGTTGTTAGTTTGTCCTTTTTTAGGGTGAGTGTTTTTGGGATACAATTTTGTTAGCCCTGGTATTAGTAAGAACAGTTCTTAAGAGTATAGTGAAATATGTAATATTTGCGGAATATTTAGACATTCTAATATTGTATATATATATAAGATTGTGTTTCATGTTATTTGCTTCCCGCTGTGTAGGAAATTATGTTAATTTAAAATAGTAGAGAGTTTATCTTTATAAGGAGGTTGTTACACATAACATGTGATTGAGTGACCCTTTTAGCGTGTGTAAAAACATTTGACAATTGATTTGCAATATTCTTCAAATGAATTATTCTTTGAACTTCAAGTTCACATTGATTTGTGCATGTATCAAGATTAGACAAAGTTGGTGTGTTTCAACAAATTTCTCGTGTTTTTAATCCTTTACCTTTTCCTTCTCCTAATGATGGGAAAACTGATTCATCAAATTGACAATCTAGAAATCTTGTTTTAAAAAGATCACCTATTAGTTGTTCAAGATATCTAATGATAAAAGGAGAAGCAAAACTAACGTAAATAACAAGCTGACGCTGTGGTCCCATCTTACTTCGTTGCGTAGGTGCAATAAGAACATATGCTGCGCAACCAAAAATTCTAAGATGAGACATATTAGATTGGTGGTTAAACACAAACTGTGAAGGTGAAAACTTGTGATATGCAGTTGGTCTAATTCCCATCAAAGACGCAGCATGCACTATAGCATGACCCCAAGTAGATGCAGGAAGCTTTGATCGCATAAGTATAGGTCTAACAATAAATTATAAACGCTATGAAAGCTAAGGTGTAGTTCCAAGAGGGGGGTGAATTGTATTTAAAAATTTTCTTTTAATTCTTTTTAAGAATCCTTAACCTTCTTTACTTCTTTTAATGAATTCTTGACTTCTTGTTGATTTATTCAATACACAACAAATACTTAAGTTTTTATACAATTCACAACCACACAGTAAAATGAAACTTGGTCACTTAAACCAATCAATTATCCAATCAACCATAATATCCAAACCAAAGATATAAAATTCAGCTTTTTATTTGTTTGTAGCCTTGTAAGTTTGACTCAAGCCCTGTAGAGTATGAAATTTATTTCTTCAATGCTAACCACAACTCAAATTCTCAACAACTCAAAATTTAAATAAACTCTTAGTTAATTTATCTTTGGATGTTAACCAATTAACATACTCCCTTTGAGGTTTCCACAAAGTATTGATCAACTAACGTACTCCCTTTCGGTTTCCGCAATCTTAAATCAAAATTAAACTTTAAGTTTACTTAATTTTCAAATTTACGTAGTATATATGATTAAAGAATTTAAAACATCTACGCAGTTTATATATATAGTGATCCTAAAAAAAATTAAATAAAAGAAATAAATAAATAAGATGAATTATTAATTAATTAAACATTATTGAATTAATTAATGAAAGAAAAAAAATTAATTGGAATAAAGATATATATATATATATATATGTGTGTGTGTGTGTGTGTGTGTGTGTGTAAGTTTAATATAAGATATATATGTTAAAGGTTATATATATATATTTAAACAATGTCAAAAAAGGTGAAGGATCTTTCTTGCAAGAATCCAGCGCCCCTCCCTCCTCCGGTCTCTCTCACATTCTGTTTTCGCTCCTTCCGTCTCTCTACCTTCTCTTCTCAATTTCTCGACAGATATTCGGTCGATCGAGAAACGGAAGGTACCGTTGGATTCCTAACTCCGCCACCGACATTTCTACTGAAGCGGATTTGTCGTGGAAGCGGCGTAGGCACCACTCTTGGAGAAAGGTATATTTCCTATAAATCCTTAATTTCTCTTTAAATTTGCCATCAAATCGACGATCAGGCACCACTACGAGGCCCTAGTCATGATCATCGTCATTTTGGCGTAAGTAAATTTCTAATTGGGGTTTTCTAAGCTCTACTATAAAGTGAGAGTGAGATTTGAAAAATTAGGTAAATTGGTTATATTTTAGGGAATAATTATTTATTTGGAATTTATGGACCTAAGAAATATTAAAATAGTATTTTATTTAGGGTTGATTTAATGGAATTAGGATTCTTGATTCAGGATCCAGGTGAGCGCCGCAAGCATCAGTTTGAGATTCTTGTTGGCGTAATTCAAGAAACTAAGTAAGGGAATAAATTAAGTCAGAATTTTCATGGAAATACTTATTAATCTACAACATTTTATTTCTAAAATTATGTATGATATAAAATTATGTTTGGAAAAATTACTGCTGTTTATAGGGAATGTATATATATATTTAGGGAAAATTGTTTAATTTGTGTGGCATGGGTATAAAATCTTATGATTTATGTGATGACAAAATGTTATGTTTTCAGAACTTTCATGCTATTATTATTTTCGGGAAATGATTAAAATAGTACAAGAATTATATTTTTCGTAATTTATGAAATGGTGCAAGGGCCGTAATTTATGAAACGGCACAAGGGCCGTAATCTATGTGAAATGGCGCAAGGGCCATAGTTTATATAAAATGGCGTAAGGGCCATTAATTTATATGGTATGATATGAAATGTCAGCGCAAGGGTTGTAATGAAAGATATGTTGTTTTTATGAAAATATTATTATAATATGAAATGTCGACGCAAGGGCCGTAATAAAAGATAAGTTATTTTTATGCAAATATTATCATGTTAGATATTACGAATCGACGGTAATATCCTGCCAATCCCAAGAAACTCTTGACCTCATGGACATTCTTCGGTCTTGCCCAGTCCACCTCTGCCTCTATCTTACTCGGGTCAATAGAAATACCATCCCTGGATATCACGTCCTGAGCTGAGGAATGCAACTTGCTCTAACCAAAACTCACACTTATTGAATTTAGCATACAACCTTCTTTCTCTCAACACCTGGAGTACCATCCTCAAATGATCCTCATGCTCCTCATGACTCTTTGAATATACCAGAATATCGTCAATAAACATCACTACAAACCAATCCAAATATTAATGAAATACTCTGTTCATGACGTCCATATATGCAACAGGGACATTAGTCAATCCAAAGGGCATAACCAAAAATTCATAATGGTCATACTGAGTTCGAAACACAGTTTTAGGTACATCCTCTGCCTTAACTCTCATCTGATGGTACCCGGATCGAAGATCAAGCTTAGAGAACACCCACGTTCCCTGAAGTTGGTCAAACGGATCGTCTATATGTGGAAGTTGATACTTGTTCTTAACCGTTACTTTATTTATTTCTGGGTAGTCAATGCACATCCTCATCGACCCATCCTTCTTTTTAACAAAAAATACCGATGCGCCCCATGGTGATACACTCAGCCTAATAAACCCTCTGTCCAACAACTCTTGTAACTGTTCTTTTAATTCTTTCAACTCTACTAGAACCATTTTATATAAAGCCTTAGAAATCAACGTCGTTCCTAGAGATAGGTCGATAGCAAACTCCACTTCACGCTTGAGAGGTAACCCTGGCAAATCCTCCGGAAACACATCAAGAAATTTCCTTACTATCGGGATATCCTAAAGTCTTAAATCACCCTCTGGCGGTCCTTTTACACAAGTTAGGTACCCCTGACACCCATACAAGAGTAGCTTCTTAGCCTGAATAGCTGATAGGATTGGTGGCGAAGAGCACACGCACAACCCCACAAATCTGTACTCCTACTCCCCGAGAGGTCTGAACACAACTTCCTTCTCATAAAAATAAATACTGGCATAGCTAGATGCTAGCTAGTCCATTCCCAAAATTATGTCAAAATCGTACATGTCAAAAAAACTAGATCAATCGGTAGTGTTCTCCCCTGTATACCGATTGGATAATCCTTAAAAACCCTTTTACACACTACCACGGTCCTCGCTAGTGTGGCCATTGATAAATCTACATCCAGAGGCCGAGTTTCCATCCCACATAATTTGACAAATTTTCGTGCTATAAATGAATGTGTCGCCCCTGAATCAAACATAACAACAACTTTATTTGACAGAAATGAAATATTACCTATCACTACGTCATTTGCTTTTTCTGCTTCTCCCAACGTCAGATAATAGACCCGTGCTGGGGCAATGTTCCTTTGTTGTCTACCTCAAGATGCCTGACCATCTCCTCAAAAGTGGCTAATGGGGGTAGCATTGATCGGTGATGCCTGACATTCCCGTGCAAGGTGGCCGGGTTTTCCGCATTGATAGCAGGTCCTCGTTTGCCTTTGGCATCTTCCCTTATGCCTCCTGTTACACATGGGGCATGGAGAGCATGACAAATCACTTCGACCCACTTGATTCCCCACCGCTGGTCTCTGGGCCACACTATTGTTGTTCTTCCTCCACGGACCTTGACTTGGACCGGCTTGAAAACCTGGAGACATGGGCCTCTTCCTATGATTTTCCATCCCCGCACTCCCCTGCAGACTGGTCCCCACAACCATGGCTTCATCCACCAACTCTGAGAAAACTTGAACTTGGAATGCCACTATCTGCTCATAGATCCCTTGTCTCAGACCTTACTTGAACCTCCGCACTTTCTTTGGCTCATCTGGGACCATGTAAGGGGCAAAGCAAGACAACTCCATGAACTTGGTCATGTATTGTTGTATGGTATAGTGTCCTTGAGTCAGATTTATGAACTCCTCCACCTTTGCATCCGTGGTGGAAGTGGGGAAGTATCTGTTGAAGAAGATATTTTAAAACGGCCCCAGGTCAAAGCTATAGGTCCTGGCCTCTGTTCCTTGACCAGCTTTATGGCTCACCACCATTGCTTAGCCTTTTCGACTAACTTAAAGTGGCGTATTATACCCTCAATTCCTCTGTGTAGCATAAGACAATCAATATCTCCTCCATCTCCGACACCCAATCCTCTGCAGCAATCAGGTCAACTCCTCCCGCAAACGTCGAGGGATTCACCCAGATAAACTACCCAATAGAGCAGCCCTAGTCCGCGGGTGGCCTATCCTAACCTTTGGAGTCTTGCCTCATCTCTGCCCTAATCTATGGGGCTAAACCTCGCAGCAATGTGGAGCTATCGATGTCATCCTTACTGGAAGCTCCTAAATCATTATCCCCTCTAGTGTCCACGTTCTTATCTCGGTGATCCAATCCTGAAAGTAGGATAATAAATACTTTTCTTAGAACCCTACTGCCAAAACACAGCTCGTACCATCAATTCACTAAAATCATAAAATTCACTACACTCTCATACTAAAATACTTAAACTTTCTCCACATAATAAACTAATAACCCTTCTAATTCCCAATCTCAGGTTCCAATCCTACTGTTTAGAAACAAAACCATTGATGATATGCCATACTTTTCCTGAAACCGTCGCCTCAGGAAAATCACAGAAAACCGTCACGAAATTCTTGCCTCCAAGGTGTAAGACGAAACCCAATACCCATTTCCTATCCTTTACTTAACTCATTCCTATACACTAGTAGTATATTCTACTATAGTCTACAAAACCTAACAACCTAAGCTTTGATACCACAATTGTAACGCCACAAATACACATCACATAGAATACATAAAATGATGCTTACATCGCATGGCAGCTCTGACACTACATTTGTAATTTTTTTTAAGGAACCAGTGGGGCCTGAAGTATCACTGTCCATAATTTAATTAATAAACAACGGAAGCAAAGTATTTTCTACTACCATAACTACCAGAGTACTAACCCATCCTTGACATCTACAAGTCCCAAAATAAACATATGTCCACCCTAAAATGACCAAAAACATCTAACATAAACAAAACGGTATTCTGCCCACACTCACCTTTGGCGAGATCGTTTAAGTCCTGCCTTGGAGCTCTTAGGCTCGACTCCTAGAAGGCTCTGAAAAGTTGATATTATGATGGGGTGAGACACCTTTTGTAATAACCCCAAAAAGCAATACAAGATTAGTGGGGTGATTCCCAAAAAAAAAAAAAAAAATTAATTAATAAATTAATAAATTAATTAATTAATCAGATTTTTAAAAAAAGAAAAAGAAAAAAATAATTAAAATTTATTTTTATTTTTATTAATAAAATATATTATTATTATTATTATTATTACTCTCTTGAAGCTAGAGGTTTGTTTTTTGTTTTTGTTTTTGTTTTTTTTTTTTTCTTCTTTCTTCTTCTTCTTCTTCTTCTTCTTTTCTCCTTCTGTCCTGCACGCAGACACACACTCTCTCTCCTCTCATTCTCTCTCCCTCTCTCCCTGATTTTGTGACGGATTTTCGCCCGATCGAGAATTAGAAGAAACCATTGAGCTCCATTCTCTGCTGCCGTCATTTCTACAGGAGCGGATTGGTGGTAGGAGCAGCATGGACGTATCTCCTGGGGTAAGCCAATTTCTCTTTTTTCTTTAATTTTTTGCAAATTATAAGCCTGATTGATGAACGGACACCACCATAAGAATCTAGGGATGATTCTCTACAAGTTTAGAGAGACGGAATTCTCGTGGGATCGTCGTGGGTAAAACCCCAAATTTGGGGTATGAGAGTTACTAAGGGGCTTATTTTTAATTAATTAGGATTAATTTAGAAATACTAAAATGTTGAGCATCTGGAGTTGAAGTAGAATTTTTGGAATTTAGGGCTTGGGTGAGCGCCGTGGGTGTAATTTTGGGACTTGCAAGCAAAATTCAGAAAATTAAGTGAGGGTGTCAAATATTGGTTTAAATGTTAATTTGGGGTATATGGAGCCTAGGAAAGGTTAGATGGGTATTATTTTGGGGAAATGAATTAATTGATATGGGGAAAATACAAATTTCAGGATTTGAATTTTGGGCGCCAAGGGGGTGGGATTTGGGATTCTAACGCGACTCTCAGTAAGTCAGGTAAGGGGAATAAATTATAACAGTATTTTTAGAATTACTGTGTGAATTAATATGTGAAAATGAACATATGGTATTTTTTCTGAAAAGTATTATGATATAAATATTAGATAAATTGTGTGGCATTTGAGTAATATTAAATTGTGATGTTTTGCAGTGTGAAATTAACATATTATGAGTATTAGATGAAAATTGTGTGGCACATAACATGTGTTGAAAAATGTGAAATATAATGATGTGTATTTTCTGAGAAAATATTGAAATGAGAATGATTGATGTGATATTTATATGTGAGTAGAAATTATTTGCATAAAAAATGAGTTTGTACAAATTACTGATATGAGTATTTTGGGAAATGTGAAAATATGTGAAATATGATATATATTATTATGAGATGATGAAATGTGTACAGAAAATGATGAGAATATTTATATTAAATTGAATTGAGATATACTGAAATATGATTGATGATATGCCAATACCACACAATAGTTGCGGGTGAGTGGTATTCCTTTCCTACTAATGTTGTTGGGGAGGTATGCTCAGTATGGAGACTGTGTGTGTGTGTGAAATTCCTACTGATGCCGTTGGGGAGGTATGCTCAGTATAGAGATTGTGTGTGTGTGTGTGTGTGTGTGTGTGAAGTTCCTACTGATGCCGTTGGGGAGGTATGCTCAGTATGGAGACTGTGTGTGTGTGTGTGTGAAATTCCTACTAATGCTGTTGGGGAAGTATGCTCAGTATGGAGACTGTGTGTGTGTGTGAAGTTCCTGTTGATGCCGTTGGGGAGGTATGCTCAGTAGGGAGATTGTGTGTCAGAAGTTCCTACTGATGCCATTAGGGAGGTATGCTCAGTATTGAAATTGTGTGGTGGAGTTCCTACTGATACCATTGGGAAGGTATGCTCAGTATGGAAATTGTGTTGTGAAGTTCCTACTGATGCCGTTAGGGAGATATGCTCAGTATGGAAATTGTGTTGTGAGATTCCTACTGTTGCCGTTGGGGAGGTATACTCAGTATGGAAATCGTGAATGTGTTGAGAATTGGAATTATGTGATCTAATGTATTATGTAAAGTACATAAATGTGATTTATGTATACATAGATATGTAATGAGTTAAAATGGGGAATGATTATGAAAAATGAAAGAGTGTGTGTTTTATTAAATAAATAATTGAGGCGAAGTGAAACTCTCCGCCGGAGGGCTTACTGAGTAAGATGAGTGCCCTGATAGGTATCAGATGTGGCCATTCCTGGCAGCATAACATGTTAGGGTAGAGGGAAGCTACATGTATGGGCGGGCAATCTTCCCTATTCTTAGAATTTTCGCGGGTAATTATGTGTGTTGGAAATAAATAAACTTGAGAAATGATTTTAATGCTTATAAAAGCTTGTGTTGTATATATATATGATTATGAGAATGTGAATATCAGTGTATTTTCTCAGATGAAATGTTGTTTTGAAAAAAAGTAAAGCATGTTATAACTGAACTCATATGACCACACACTGTAAATAATTTATTCCTTCTTATTAAGATGTGTCTCACCCAAATTATTTAAATTTTTCAAGGAACAGGGATAACCCAGGTGATAGAGCTCCGTGATCATAGGAAGCTGGGACCCTGACACCCAAGGTGAGTTTCTGGACTAGGGGAGGTGTAATTCCCCTAGAGTTGAGTTGTTTTTGAGTCTGTTATGGTGATGTATATAGATGTATATTGATACTCTGAGTATGGTATTTTGACTGATATGTATATACTGTCTTCCGCTGTTAGGTTGTATAATGAAATAATTTTTAACCCAGTACCCAATGCAGGTTGGGTTGTATGAATGGTAGTAGGATTGTTGACGTGGCCAATTTGTGGATGTTGTTTATGACGAATGAATATTTATTTATTATTGTTGTTTTGAAAAAAATTTGTACGAAAATCGGGGCATCACAGTTTGGTATCAAAGCCTTGGTTGCTAGGTTCTGTAGACTTTAGTAGACAGCAGAATACAATACTAGAGTATATGAGTGGATTTTGAGGGAAATAGGAGATGGGTAGATTGAAATGTGAGTTAGTGGTTGTTAGAGGATGAGGTGAGAATTTAGGATTCTATCTTACGGCTTAGAGACAGGAGTACCGAGGTTGTTTCTATGTTTTTCATGGGGTGACGATTTCAGGAAAACCATGGATACTATCGTTGGGTCTTGTTTCTGAGTGGTAGGACTGAATCTTAAATGGGGATTAAGGATATGGATAGAAGAGTAAGTTATAAGTTATAGCAGTGTATGGGTTGTATGATAGTAATTGTATGCTGAGATTAGTTGCTCCCTTTGCAGGATGGATCCGGGGAACAGTAACACGAATGCGGGAGGTGATGGAGTAGGACCTTCTAGTATGGGTGGTGTAGACCCTGACGCAGTGTTGCGTAGCGTTACTCAACAGGTGATGGCTAAGATGGCCAGGAGCTCAGGAGAACGGAGCTGCACGATTGAGCAGTTCACGCGTATGTGACCCCCATCTTTTGCTAAAGGAGCAGACCCACTGGTAGTAGAGAATTGGGTTCAGGACATAGAGGATATACTGACAGTCCTCTAATGTACAAATGAGCAGAGGGTGTTATTTGCTACATTTAAATTGACCTGGGAAGCAAAGCGCTGGTGGAGGTCAACGAGATTACTTGAGGAGTAGAGGCCTGACCCTGTAGCGATGACGTGGAGTCGCTTCAGGGAGATTTTCTTTGAGCGGTACTTTCCCGCTCGATCAGGAGTGCAAAGGTGTCAGAGTTTCTGTATTTGACATAGGGGTCTATGACGGTGCAATAGTACGCAGTGAGATTCGTTGAGTTGTCTCGGTTCGCCCCATATATGGTGCCAGATGAGGAGAGGAAGGCGAGGAATTTTGAGGAGGGTCTGATGCAGAATCTGTATGAGTAGGTGGTAGGTTTCCGAGCTTAGACCTTCTCAGAGATAGTGGACAGGGTTGCGGTGATTGAGAGCAGCATACAAAAAGGCGCAGCAGCTCAAAGCCAGACGAAGAGGCCTGCGCCTTCTGATTTTCAGGCAGGGTCCAGTTGTGGGCCGTGGAGGAGATATGATAGCAAAGGGGGATGATGACGAGGAGGAGGAGAGCGAGTAGTGAAGGTAGACAGATGCTCCCTCCTTGTCCTAGATGTTTGAGGAGGCACCCAGGAGAGTGCCGAGAGAGGGAGGTTTTTTGCTATCAGTGCCACCAGCCTGGGCATTTTGCGAGGAACTGTCAGGTACTGCCAGCGGTAGTGGCTGCTCCTCAACCATATAGAGGATGCTATCAAACATCTCGAGGGGGACAGCAGAGGAATACTGCTCTAGCCCAAGTTTATGCACTAACGCTGGGAGATGCTGAGGCGACTGGAGATGTGGTGATAGGTATAGTTTCAATACCGTCATTTAAAGCTATTGTCTTATTTGATTCTAGGGCGACTCATTCTTTTATCACCCGGGATTATGTTAAGTTGTGTGAGTTTGAGTCTCAGCAGTTAGATATTAATTTGTCTATTGCTACGCCGACTGGGGCTGTAGGGATATGTAGAAAGATACTCAGAGACTGTCTGATGGGTATTCAGGGGAGGTCTTTGTCAGCTAATCTGGTAGTTTTAGACATGCATGTGTTTGAGGTAATCTTGGGTATGGATTGGCTAGCTGCCCACTATGCTAGCATTGATTGCCATCAGAGAGAGGTAGTATTCAGACCTCTAAAGGGACAGGAGTACAGATTCGTTGGATCATGTGTGCGTACCCCACCTCAGTTATTATCCGCTATTCAGGCACATGAATTGCTATCACAAGGCTATCAGGGATATTTAGCGTGTGTGAAGGCAGCATAGGAAGGGGAACTGAGGGTGGAGGATATCCCAGAGGTGAGGGATTATCCTGATGTATTCCCCGAGAATTTGCCGGGACTACCTCTTGATCGTGAGGTAGAGTTTGTTATTGATCTGGTTCCAAGGATAGCGTTGATTTCTCAGGCGCTGTATAGAATGACACTAGCAGAACTGAAAGAATTGAAAGAGCAATTGCAGGAACTATTAGATAAGGGGTTTATTCGGCCCAGTGTGTCGCCCTGGGGAGCACCGGTTTTGTTTATGAGGAAGAAGGATGGGTCGATGAGGTTATGCATTGACTATCGGGAAATAAACAAAGTGACTATCAAAAATAAATACCCCCTCCTGCGTATCGATGATTTATTTGAACAGTTACAAGGGACACAGATCTTTTCGAAGATAGACTTACACTCTAGGTACCATCAGGTGAAATTCAAAGCGGAAGAGCCGAAGACGGCATTTAGAACACGGTATGACCATTATGAATTTCTAGTTATACCATTTGGTTTGACGAATGCTCCTACAGTGTTTATGGATTTGATGAACAGGATTTTTCACCAATATTTGGATCAGTTTGTGGTAGTGTTTATTAATGATATACTGGTGTATTTGAAGAGCTCAGTGGAGCATGAGGAACATTTGAGGATAGTGCTTCAAGTGTTGAGAGAGAAGAAGTTGTATGCGAAGCTCAAGAAGTGCGAGTTCTGGTTGGAACAGGTTACCTTCCTCGGACACGTTATATCCTAGGGTGGTATTTTTGTTGATCCGAGTAAGATTGAGGCGGTAGTAGACTAGGCACGACCAAAGAACGTGCACGAGATCAAGAGTTTCCTGGGATTGGCTGGGTACTACTGCAGGTTTGTTGAGGGCTTCTCTAGATTGTTAGGCCCATTGACCAGATTGACCAGGAAGGGAGTGAAATTTGAATGGTCTGATGAATGTGAACAGAGCTTCCAGGAGTTGAAGCAACGACTCATCACTGCGCCTGTGTTGACGATTCCTTCAGGAGAAGAGGGGTTCGTAATTTACAGTGATGCGTCCCATAAGGGGCTCAGGTACGTGTTGATGCAGTGAGGGAGAGTGATAGCCTATGTCTCACGACAATTGAAATAATATGAGAAGAACTACCCTACCCATGATCTGGAATTGGCAGTGGTGGTTTACGCGCTGAAGATTTGGAGGCACTAACTATATGGGGGTAGGTGTGAGATATTTACTGACCATAAGAGTTTAAAATATTTCTTCACGCAAAAGGAATTAAATATGAGGCAAAAGATATGGCTGGAACTAATAAAGGATTATGATTGCACTATCAGCTACCACCCGGGAAAGGCTAATATGGTCGTTGATGCTTTGAGCCAGAAATCAGTGGATTCATCTGTATATGTAGTGGAGATTCAGCATCCGATCCATATGGATCTAGAGAGGCTTGGTGTGAAGCTGGTAGAGGGCGATCACCAGGCGTTCATTGCTGACTTGGTTTTGCAGCCGACTCTATAGGAGAGGATTAAAGTAGCTCATAGGGACGATGCAGAACTAGTAGAGCTTATAGGGAAGGTACAAGATAGTCAGGAAACAGAGTTCAGCATCTCAGATGATGAAACCTTGAGGTTCCGTACTAGGTTATGCATTCCGGCTGACCCTGAGATCAAGCAGGTTATCCTGGAGGAAGCACATCGGTCCCTATATACTGTACATCCTGGGAGTACTAAAATGTATAGGGATCTTCAAAAGTCCTTCTGGTGGAGCAACATGAAGAGGGGGATAACTCAATTTGTGGATCAGTGTTTGACGTGCTAGCAAGTGAAGGCTGAGCATCAAAGACCGATGGGATCATTGCAGCCACTCCACATTCCTAAGTGGAAGTGAGAGCATATAGCGATGGATTTCGTCACAGGATTGCCACCGACATTTCATGGACAAGACGCTATTTGGATAGTGGTGGATCGACTGACAAAGACTGCCCACTTTTTGCCTATTAGAGTTAGCTACTCCATGGAAAGATTGACTGAGTTGTATATCCAGGAGGTAGTTAGACTCCATGGCGTCCCCGTGTCCATAGTTTCAGACAGAGACCCACGGTTCACATCTCGTTTTTGGAAGAGTTTGCAAGGGGCCATGGGTTCTCCGTTGTTGTTTAGCACAACTTTTCATCCTCAAATATATGGGTAGACGGAGAGGACGATACAGATTCTGGAGGATATGTTGTGAGTATGTGTTCTGGACTTTGGAGGTCGTTGGATACAATATAAGTCACTGGTTGAGTTTGCGTATAACAACAACTACTAGGCTAGCATTGAGATGGCACCGTATGAGGCATTGTATGGCAAGAGGTGCCGATCCCCGTTGTACTAGCATGAGACTGGGGAGAGACAGATATTGGGGCCAGAGTTGATATAGCAGACTCAGGATAAAGTTAGACTCATTAGAGAGAGGATCAAGACAACACAGAGCCGGTAGAAGAGTTACGCAAATACTCTTCGGTGAGAACTGGAATTTGATGCAGGAGATCACGTGTTCTTGAAGGTGGCACCGATAAAGGGAGTTATGAGGTTCGGGAGGAAGGGTAAGCTAAGCGTTAGGTATATTGGACCATTCGAGATTCTTGAAAGAGTGAGTCTAGTTGCCTATTGTTTGGCATTACCACCGGTCCTGTCTAGGATCCAAGACGTATTCCACATTTCTATACTGAGAAAATACGTCCCAGACCCCTCCCATGTGATCAGTTATGAAGCACTAGAGTTGGGTGATACTTTAGCTTATGAGGAAGTGCCAGTGCGGATTCTTTATTGGAAGGAACAGGAGCTACGCATAAAGAAGATTCCACTAGTGAAAGTTTTATGGCGCAATCATGCCGTTGAGGAGGTTTGCTGGGAACTAGAGGATCAGATGGGCCAGAAATATCCACACTTATTCAGTGGAGCTTAAAGTTGAGCCAGTTAAGTGAAAGGAATAATATTGTATATTTTTATTTGTATAGTGTAACGTAGGATAGATAAGGTTTTTAGTTTGGAAATATGAATGAATTTAAGAGAATTTTGAAAAAGTTGTAATCTCCTAGAACCCTCGTTGTAACCATAGTATTCCTCCGCTATAAGTGAGGGTAATTAAAAAAAAATGAGGTATTTTCTCTCTAAGGATGGAAAGCTGATGAGTAAGCAAATTTCGAGGACAAAATTTTTATAAGGAGGGGAGAATGTAATAACCCCAAAAAGGGTTATACAAGATTAATGGAGTGATTCAAAATTTTTTTTTAATTAATTAATTAATTAATCAGATTTAAAAAAAAAGAAAAAAATAATTAAAATTTATTTTTATTTTTATTAATAAAATATATTATTATTAATATTAATTAAATATTATTATTATTATTATTATTATTATTATTACTCTCCTAAAGCTAGAAGCTTTAGGAGGTTTTTTTTTTTCTACTTTTTTTGTTTTCTTCTTCTTCTTCTTCTTCTTCTTCTTCTTCTCTCCTTCTGTCCTGTGTACAGACATACTCTCTCTCCCTCTCTCCTCGATTTCGTGACGGATTTTCACCCGATCGAGAATTAGAAGATACCGTTGAGCTCCATTCTCTGCTACCGTCATTTCTACTGGAGAGGATCAGTGGTAGGAGCGGTGTGGACGTATCTCTTGGGGTAAGCCAATTTCCTCTTTTTCTTTAATTTCTTACAAATTATAAGTCTGATTGACGAACGGACACCACCACGAGAATTTAGGGATGATTCTCTTCAAGTCTATCGGGACAGAATTCTCATGGGGTCGTTGTGGGCAAAACCCCAAATTTGGGGTACGAGGGTTACTAAGGAGCTTATTTTTAATTAATTAGGATTAATTTAAAAATTCTAAAATGTTGAGCATTTGGAGTTGAAGTAGAATTTTTAAAATTTAGGGCTTGGGTGAGCGCCGCGGGTGTAATTTTGGGACCCGCAGATAAAATTCAGAAAATTAAGTGAGGGTATCAAATATTGGTTTAAATGTTAATTTGGAGTATATGGAACCCAGGAAAGGTTAAATGGGTATTATTTTGGGGAAATGAATTAATTGATATGGGGAAAATGTAAATTTCAAGATTTGAAATTTTGGGTGCCAAGGGGGGTGGGATTTGGGGTTCTAACGCGACTCTCAGTTAGGGGTGCACAAAAATTACTGAAAAATTGAAAACTGGACCAAAATTGAACCGAAATCATAAACGGTTTGGTTTTTCAATTTTTGGTTTCGATTTTGATTTACAAAAATAAAAAAATTTGGTTTCGATTTTTATGTAGAACCGAACCGAAAAAACCGAATAATATAAGATATATATATTATTTATTATCGCTTTTCACAATTTAACTTTTCAATCAATTTCAGCCGCCTTCGGGCTTCACCCTTCCCAGTTCCCAAATCCCAATTCCCAAAGGCCAAATCCTAATTCCCAAGTTTCCCCTCCCGCCTCCTCCTCTTCCTTCTTCCACAAGCCTCGGTTCCTCACTTCCTCTACTCTGTTCGGTTGTTCCTCACGAGTCATCTTTGATCTCTCTACACTCTGTTCGGTCGTGCGTGCGCAGCGGCCACTGGCCAATGACAAGCGTGCCTCCCGCCTCTGCCTCCTCCTCCTTCCTCATTTTTCTTCCTCTCTTCTCAGCTCTCTGTGACTCAGTTCCGTCGTGCGTCCGTCGTCACTCCGGCCAAGACTCACTCGTCCGGCTCTGCCTCCCTTTCGGCTCTCGTGGTCCCATCCGGCCGTCCCTAGTCTTCACTCCCGGCCGTCCCTCGTCCAGCTTTGCCTCACTTTCAGAGTTCAGAGCTAAGAAATAAAGGTTTTTTTTTGTAAAAAAAATTGGTTTAAAATCGAAAAACCGCAACCGAACTGCCACATTTTTTATTTTCAATTGGAGCATATTTTCGGTTCAGTTTTGGTTTCGGTTCGAAAATCTCAAAACCGACAAATTGGGTTTGATTTTTGGTTTTGGCCAAAACCGAACCACACCAAACCGTGTACAACCCTACTCTTAGTAAGTCAAGTAAGGGGAATAAATTATAACAGTATTTTTAGAATTATTGTGTGAATTAATATGTGAAAATGAACATATGATATTTTGCCTGAAAATTATTATGATATAAATATTAGATAAATTGTGTGGCATTTGAGTAATATTAAATTGTGAAGTTTTGCATTGTGAAATTAACATATTATGAGTATTAGATGAAAACTGTGTCGCACATGACATGTGTTGAAAAATATGAAATATAATGATGTGTATTTTCTGAGAAAATATTGAAATGAGAATGATTGATGTGATATTTATACGTGAGTAGAAATTATTTGCATAAAAAATGAGTTTGTACAAATTACTGATATGAGTATTTTGGGAAATGTGGAAATATGTGAAATATGATATATATTATTATGAGATGATGAAATGTGCACAGAAAATGATGAGAGTATTTATATTAAATTGAATTGATATATAGTGAAATATGATTGATGATATGCCAATACCGCACAATAATTGCGGGTGGGTGGTATTCGTTTCCTACTGATGCTGTTGGGGAGGTATGCTCAGTATGGAGACTGTGTGTGTGTGTGAAATTCCTACTGATGTCGTTGGAGAGGTATGCTCAGTATGGAGACTGTGTGTGTGTGTGAAGTTCTTACTAATGTCGTTGGGGAGGTATGCTCAGTATGGAGACTATGTGTGTGTGTGTGAAGTTCCTACTGATGCCGTTGGGAAAGTATGCTCAGTATGGAGACTGTGTACGTGTGTGAAGTTCCTACTGATGCTGTTGGGGAGGTATGTTCAGTAGGGAGATTGTGTGTGTGAAATTTCTACTGATGTCGTTGGGGAGGTATGCTCAGTATTGAAATTGTGTGGTGGAGTTTCTATTGATGCCTTTGGGGAGGTATGCTCAGTATGAAAAATGTGTTGTGAAGTTTCTATTGACGCCGTTGGGGAGGTATGCTCAGTATAGAAATTGTGTTGTGAGATTCCTACTGTTGCCGTTTAGGAGGTATGCTCAGTATGGAAATCATGAATGTGTTGAGAATTGGAATTATGTGATCTAATGTATTATGTAAAGTACATAAATGTGAATTTATGTATACATAGATATATATGTAATGAGTTAAAATGAGAAATGATTATGAAAAGTTAAAGAGTGTGTTTTATAAAATAAATAATTGAGGCGAAGTGAAACTCTCCACCTGGGGGCTTACTAAGTAAGGTGAGTGCCCTAATAGGTATCAGATGTTGTCATTCTTGGCAGCATAACGTGTTAGGGCAGAGAAAAACTACCTGTATGGGCGGGCAATCTTCCCTATTCTCAGGAATTTCGTGGGTAATTATGTGTGTTGGAAATGAATAAACTTGAGAAATGATTTTAAAACTTATAAAAGTTTGTGTTGTATATCTATATGATTATGAGAATGTGAATATCAGTGTATTTTCTCAGATGAAATGTTGTTTTGAAAAAAAGTAAAGCATGTTATAACTGAACTCATATGGCCACACACTGTAAATAATTTATTCCTTCTTACTGAGATGTGTCTCACCCAAATTATCTAAATTTTTCAGGGAACAGGGATAGGTCAGGTGATAGAACTCCGTGATCACAGGGAGCTGTGACCGTGACACCCAGGGTGAGTTTCTGGACTAGGGGAGGTGTAATTCCCCTAGAGTTTAGTTGTTTTTGAGTCTGTTATGATGATGTATATAGATGTATATTGATACTCTAGGTATGGTATTCTGACTGATATGTATATACTATCTTCCGTTGTTAGGTTGTATAATGAAATAATTTTTAACTCGGTACCCAATGTGGGTCGGGTTGTATGAATTGTAGTAGGATTGTTGACATGACCGATTTGTGGATGTTGTTTATGATGAATGAATATTTATTTATTATTGTTGTTTTGAAAAAAAATTGTACGAAAATCGGGGCGTCACACCTTTTAGTAAGATGAAAAACATTATTATCAGGGTGTGGCAGATGAGTTTTTATGCCAATTATTTATATACATTTCTTATATTAATCTTAACTAAATACGACTTCATTTAAATGAATCACATTTATAGAATTGCTAACATATATATCATTGCAGTTTACTATAACCCTTCTAACGCATGTTTAATGGCATATCACATATAATAAAACATAGTTCATAATAAATCTACTAACATAGGTTTTACAGCATAACTCGGATAATTTAAATCACACTTCTATAACACTTTTATATACACACAAATTTTCCGTACTGAGCATACCTCCTCATTGGCATCAGTACAGACGCCACACATGCCATCTGCTTTGATTTGTACGCCACACATGCCATTTGCTATGATTTATATGCCACACAGGCCTTTTACTTCAATTTATATGCCACGCGGGCCTTCTACTTCAATTTATACGCCACACAAGCCTTCTACTTTGGTTTATGATTAGTCACTTCATATTTCCCAATTCAATGCAAAGTTTAATTTACCATAAAACATAATTAAAATATCACATTCACATATCCAAATCAAACCTGTCATTTCATGATTAATGGAATTAAACTATCATATTCTCATATCCATATCAAATTCGTCATTTCATAATTTCACAGTAATCCCGGTATATACATATATCCATAAATCAGCCTAACAACACGTGCTCGCAGTATCCTACCATAACAGTTCAACTGATCCATTTAAAACCTTTTATTAATTAATCTCATGTCATATGGTTTTACATTAAATCATAATTAAATAATTTGAGCGAGAAAAATACGTATTTCTAAAAAATTCGGTTCGATCGTTTCCGAAATTTATTTAATTTAAAACATGCAATTTTCGAAAAGTGGAGACGCCCAACCTACTCGTCCGGTTATTCCCAAATACGTTTAACATTCAAAAACTACCATTTCATATGTCCAAATCGTTCAGAAAATCATATATAGCATATATGTATCATACACTCAAATTTAATCGATTCAAAATCTAGAAAAGGCTGACATAATGTAGTCCCCTTACCTTGGGCCTGGAATGGTGCTTATGACGTCCAAATGACGAAATCACCCATATTAAAATGCTTAGGAGCAAAGATAGGACCCGGATATGGTGTTCGTTTTTCAATTCGGCCAAGGAATGAAGAGAAATTAAAGAGAGAGAAAGAGAGATGATGTGAGAGAGAGAGAGAGAGAGAGAGAGAGTTTGGTGAGGACGGGGGTCTCTCTGTATCTAAGGAAATTTTGATTTCCCTCTTGTAGTCATAAGCTTAAGGAAGGATTATATATATATATAATATTATAATATAATATTATATTAATATATTAATATATATTATTATATTATTTAATTAATAATTAATAATTAATTAATTAATTAATTTTTTAGAATCACTACAAGACCTCTCAACATGTAGGATTTTAATTTTAAAGACCTATAAAAACCTAACACCAAAACTAATGCTTAAATTTTAATTAGATGATTAATGTTCATATGATGATAATGATCATGATGTTCTATAAAAGTAAAATACAAAATAAAAAAAAAGGGTAGCCAATGCACAAAGCTCCCACGTATGTGGGGTCTGGGGAAGGGGCAGACCACAATGGGTCTATTAGTAGTCTGCTAGAGTATATTTTTTTAATTAGATGATAATTTAGAATCTAGATTTTAAAGATGTTTAAAAGATCTCTCTCTCTCTCTCTCTCTCTCTCTCTCTCTATATATATATATATATATATATGTATATATATATACACGCACACAAACACACATGTGGTTATGCTTTGTATTTTTGGAGTTAGCAAACAATTTGATTATAGCTACATAATGATTTACCATTCTTCTTTTTTAGGCAAATAATTTTAAATGCATATCTAATGTTTTTAAAAAAAATTCAAAGCTACTAATATAGAGAATTATTATCATTTATTTTTAAATTTATTAATTAAATGAAATGGATGCAGTTAAAAATTGTTAAGGGAATGGATTTCACAACCACTAATATAGCTTTGTTGCATTTGTAAAAATTATTAAAAAATGACCCACCTCATTTTATTAGTCAATGAAAATTTAATTGGAGGAGAAATTTTATTTGGATTTTTTATAGAGAAAATAATTTATTAGTTAATCTTCTACATGTGGTTTAGTTTTCAATATTAAAAGAAATATTAATGTTTTAAATAAAATTTTAACTCATAAATAAATTTACATACATACAACACGTGTAGGGGTGGCAAAACGGGTCGGAACCCGACGGGTGACTTGTCACCCGCCCATTTAAATTAGGTTCAGATTTAGTAAAATGTGTCCCATTTATAAATGAATCAACTTGAATCCGACCCGCTTGATAAACGGTTTAGGCGAGTTCGGGTTGAGTACCCACTGACTGACCCATTTAATTTGATATATATATATATATATATATATATGTGTGTGTGTGTGTGTGTGTGTGTGTGTGTGTGTGTGTGTGTGTGTATTACATTAAAAAATATTAATTAAAGAGATGTACTATTTTCTACATTTTATGTTTTTCATGTTAAGATATTAATAGATGAAATAAAAGAGTGCTATTTTTAATATATATATATATTTCATTTATTAAGCGGATGAGTTTGGGTTTGTATGTTAATCATCCATTAGTAAACGAGTTAACTCGAATTCAAACCCATTTAATCTCTATCCATTTACAACTTGCCCAAACCCAATCCGCTAACCTATTTTGTTAACCCTATACACGTGCATTAATTACTTTATCGACGAGTAAAAAGAACTCACTTGAGATTTTCAAATCCAATACATGGGGAGAAAGTTTCCCAAAACTTTCATAAAGCCTCAGGCCTTTAAGCATGGGCCCTTGAGTATGGGCTCTCAAATGGATGCGTAGGGCTGGGCTTGGGCTGATAGTTGGACGCTGAATTAAATGGTGGGTCATTGCTTTAGTGTAGGCCGCGGAGAGAATGGGCTTAAGGAAGAGGGTTAAAACTTCAAAATTTCAATCAATAGTTCAAAAAATCTTTAAGTACCAAAAAAAGAAAAATAGTGTCTTTTGTGTGTTAGACAAGCTTGTGACTCGTAACTCTAATTCTTAAATAGAAAGCGATCGCAACCTCAAATGAATTATTATTTTTTTGAGAGAAAAAAAAAGAATTAAATTCAGAGAAAAATTGTGGAACCTCTTCGATCTTTGGAGTTGAGGTGTTCCTTTATTTGTAAAGTTTATGTGCCTTCCTCTCGACACTTGATGACCCCTTATATGTAGAGCTTATTCTTCATAGCCCTATAGGGTAGCCTTTAGGGCCAACCCTGGTAGAGTAGTTCCTTAAAACTAGGTCTTTCTGGTCTAGAAGGGCTAGTCCTTAGAGCTTGATTATATCATGGCCCGTAGGACAGTTCTTTAGAGTTTAGTATTCATGGTCCCATAGGGCAACTCCTTGGATCTTCGTCTTTTTGACTAATAGGATTTATAAATTCCTCATTATTTTCATGTTTAACCTAGTAGTAGGGATTGTCATAAGTGTTATAGGAAGCACATCTTCTCCAAGCTACTAGGCACACCATTTCATTGATACTAAAAATGGTACCTCAATCTCCACATCGACGGACACTTAATAATCATCTAAAATCAAGGGAAACAAAAAGAGCTTGATAGACCGTAAGTGCTCTTTGAAACCGAAGACTTTCTCTAATTCCCAAGTTAGAGTTCGCATGAAATATATGTGATAGTCACCTTAGTGTCTTAAAGAGTCTTGCAGTGCGCCTTAGGGACAATCGTAACTTCTCTTGGTAGCCCCTTTAATAGGAGTCTTCAAGAATTAAAGGCTCCATCAACAAGAGATTATATATCATCATAAGGGGGTGTATAAATCATACCCCTTCATATTTCTTTTAAGTATTAATAGAAACCGGGTGACAATCTCTCTTTATCAATATCCTTCAAGTCATGTGGAGTTAGCATAGTTTTTATCCATATTGCATAACACTTGATATTAGATATATTTTTTTTGCTGCAACCATAGATACTCATCCTATATAAACAATGTCAATGCCAAGGTCTTTGAAATTGAATTCTACAAGTACTAAGGAAGACATTGCTAGACAATAAGGGTGGAAACACGTAGGGAGGTTTTGTAACGTAAGAATTTTATAATAAGTCTATTGAAACATTATCCGCTGTATATTATTGGGCCTTACGAAATGTCTCATAAGATTGAAACTTTCATTATTTGACCATGATCCCTAATAAAAAAACAAAAGATTTTCATATATGATTGTGACATGCACTTATGTCAATTGAAGGCTTGGACTTAGACCATATAATGAAAAATAGCCTTTATATTTCATATCGTTTTTTTTTTTAAATTTCAATACTAGACTAAAGATATAAAAAATTTTAATTTCAACTATGAAATTTTATCTAGGAGAAAATGAACTAATTAATTTCATGATGTCACGTTGACAATTAATTAACAATAAATAAAATAATGTTGTTGCCCAGGATTCATGTTCAACAATAAATGAACAACCATGGGCGTCCCATTTTCAGCTTGCAACCTCGTTATTATAAACAATGCACATCCATTTATAGTATGACATTTCTTTGATGCATGCACATGCACCAACATGCCAGAATTAATATCTGATTAACTTAACTCAAAATTCCAACTCATGACACCCAACTCTTTTTAAGCTATTTTTTTTTTTTAATCAAGGGCACAAAATCTTTTATTCTTCAAAATAAAACAATATAGAGAGCAATACGTAACCCAAAAGTAAATAAATAAATAAATAAGAGAGAGAGAGATAATTAATATCTTGGAGTTGTATGAAAACAAGAGTATAATCCTGCAAGAATGCAAGAGAACTTTTTGTCACCCTAGCTAGCTAGTTGCCAGAATTTCATGAAAATTCATGGTTGATAATCTTTGAGATTCAACACACTCCAAGATATGTAATAGAAATTTTATAATCTTATATTTAAAGGCCTAAAGCTTTGATCTTAATAAATAGTAGTCAACTTCTGAAAGTTATCAAATGTTTGTATAGATTGGATAAGATGGTATGACTTATATGAGATATGTTTAGTTGATTTCCTTTTGATATTAGTATAAGTTTGTTTTCTTCTTCTATTTGGTTTGATGCGTGGAGTGTTTTATTAGTTATTATATAAGTTTCAAGTGTACTTTTATTTTCATAGTATTAGTGAGGGTTATTAATAAACTTAGGGAGGAGCTGCTATGTGGGTGGCTTCCGGACCTTTCTAAAAAAAAAAAGGTCCAACTAAAAAAGAAAAAAAAATAAAAAATAAAAGAATACATGTGACATTCCCAATTTAAAATTTTGGAATTACCCACACATCTCTCTATATGAAATAGATGCATAATAGTGCAAATTCCTTTTTTGGAAAAATTTGTAAGTACATTTGCTGCGAATTAGAATTTCGACGTAAAGTTAAAAAAATAAAAACATAAATACAATTATAGGAATACCTAATATGAATAAATAGACAAAAACACAATATAGATTTCATCATATACACAAGTTCATGAAAACCACTAACACTAAGAGCCATTTTTACGCAGCTCTCCATTAGTACTTGAAGCTGCTATCCCTTCATTACCGGCCAATATCATGTACTTGTCCTTTCTTGTTAGCTTGGTGCACTCAAAACCCAAAGCCTTCCCAATCTCACTTTGAACGAGATTGGCCACATCAAACCTCGATTCGTGATGATTATGACGATGATCTCCATGATCAAGATAGGTGGACGACCCAGACGTCCTATCTAGCAATCGAACGGTATAGGAGGGGGAGGGGTTCATGAGGAAGAAAAGAGGGTCGAAGCACTTGAGCCCACCTGCAGTGGTGCCATGGAACATGCACACGTGTGAATCCATAGCCACAGGAACTATCTCTTCACTAATCTCTGAAAATAATGGGCTAAACCTAAGAATGTAGGGTTCCCTACAAGTGGTTCCCTCTGGGCAAACCACAAGATCCCCTTCACCCAGAAGTTTCTCCATCATTTGGGCATCTTGATCTCTGTTCCTCCTCAATCGAAAGGTCTTGATTGGTGCTAAGAGCTCAGAGAGTCTGCTTAGACTGTAGGTTACTGCAGTGATGTTTTTGTTAAGGGTAAAGGAGAGGTAGAGAGGGTCTAGTAGAGTTCTGTGGTTGCACACATAGAGAATTCCTCGTCCTTTTGGGCTGCGGATATGATCTTCGTGGGTTTTTATAGGATTTAAGAGGGCTTTTGTAAACCGGAGTCTTAGACCCGTGAAGGCCAAGATGGGGAGAGAGGCCTTGCGAGATAAGGACAAGGCAACAAGTGCCCTAAAGATGGCGAGGACTACCCCCAAGGGGAACCACATGAATAGGGCCAGTGTGGCTGATGGGGTTGGCCTGAGGGCCAATCTACCGTCGTGGAAGATTAGTGGTTTTGGGTAATCTTCTGTAGGGAGAACATGCCAATTCCTCTTCTCTGTTTCGTTGATTAAGTAAATCTCCTTACAATAAGAGAAGAGCTGATGATCAAGAGATTTGTTATTGAAGCCACAGATCCCAATAACATCATCATGAATACTAATCCTCCCCTTCTCTTTTCCTCCAACAATCTCCTCCAAGTCAAACACACAGTCTTCTCTCTTTTCCTCCATTACTCCCAGAAAGTACCCATAAAACACTTTCAACTCTCTCCCAACGACAAAATCAATCTCAAGATAATCTCTCAAGAAGCTCTCGACCATTACCACAGGTAAATTGCTGACACCCACTTTTTTCCCAAACCTCCTCACCCCCTCAAACCCTTCATACCCAACGTCCTGCAAGAAGAACTTTGGCAAAACAGCCCTCCCAGCCCTAAAGCTCTCCTTCTCAATCCCAAGAAAGCAAACCATGACCATAATCTTTATGCCCATTTCCTCACTGACCAAACACACAAAAGGGTACAGAAGAAAGAGGACAAGTGCCCTTAAGAGGCTCCCAGCTTCAAAGGCCACAAGCATGAAGTAAGGAAAAAGGGAAGAGGACTTGAGGAGAGCAGCTTCCACATCAAACACCAAGGTTTGGTCAGATGGGTCTGATCTGTGGTGAGCAAGAGAAGAATACCTCTGCAGTTTGATATTGTTGCTGTGGGGTGCATGGACGTTGCTGAGACTTCTGTGGAAATGCTTTAGGCTTCTCAGTTGCTTGTGGAGAATGCGGGGGAAGAAGAAGAAGAAGAAGAAGAGAGGGGTTTTGAAGAAGGAGAAAGCTTTGGCAGTAGACATTTGATTTTTGACCTATTCAAATTTTGCAATGCTTTGGTTGTGAGTATTGGTGGAGGTGTTGAGCTCTATATTTATAGAATTCTGGTTGTAGGAATGGCCTTGGTTTTGCATATTATATCGAAAATGCGCATTTCTTTTTCCAGCTAGTTGTGCATGCAAGTGTGTGAAGTGATGGTGGCTGCAGCGGTCAACGCGGTCTTTAATTAATTGTGAAGGTTGGAAATTTGAGAACTCTACCCCGCAGGCAATTAATGAATTCCATTAGTCGTAAAACTTGGAATGAGGTTGATGAAGGTGGCGCGAAGTGGTACGTTCGGGTTGTCGAGGGTCGCTATACCCATCACATTAAACTGTTTTGTGTTTCTTTCTTTGGAATTAATTTGCATGCTAACCAAGTAGTTTCCATTAACATTATCAGCTTGTTTGTAACTTGAACATTATTACAGAAAGAAAAGAAAAGAAAAATAGGAAAAATTGAAAATTTTCATTATCAAGAAAAGTGAAGAAAAAAGTAAATTTTTTTTGATGATATGGAAACTGTAGCCACCGATTAGCCACATTGGACCCCTTGGTGTGGTACCAAACTTACGGGACACTAAGAAGCCTCATAGCCAACAATCTAGGACTAGAGGTAGCGGAATCGAACACTGCATTATGCGGCAGACCAAGCCCAAACCTTACCAACTGAGTAACCCAAATAAAAAAAAAAAAGTAAAAATTATACCAAATAAATGAACAAATTTTTATTTTGCATATTCTTAACATTTCACTTTTCTTAATTTTTAACCATATTACAGCAAATTTTATTTTAAATGATATTTAATAGAGAGAGAAAATATAGTGGAAACTGAAATTTCCTTCTTATTTCCATTTTTTTTTCTTTTCCTTAAATAAAATCCTTAACTCAAGTGGTAAGTGTGACTTGTGATTTTGATGAACTCTGTTCGATTCTCTTTTGAGAGTTTATTCCGGTGAATTACCAGGCCTGAGGTGTATCAATGGGGAAACGACTTTCACCCCCTATGTTCATTGCCACACCATAGTATCCAAAGTGGCGCGACGCTGACTGGAATCCCTGGGTTGTAAAAAAAAAATAAAAAAAAATCATTGATCCAAACTAACCCTATATATGGTTAGTGGAAAAGGAATTAAAACAAGGGCTTTCCTATCATTCTTGAAACTTATGTTCTTGGAGTATTTTTGAAAGACATCGGTTCAAGATGAGCCCCATCTTAGTCCTATTTCTTTTCAAAATGCTCCTAAAATATAAGCTTTGAGACAATTACTATTTTTTTTTAAAATAAAAAGTGCAAAAGAATGATTTCTTATGACATTCGCCTTAGATTATCCTAAATGTCTTCCTAAAATAATTTTAAAAAAATATTTTATGTGCATAAAAGAGTACATGCGTGTGCATTATGTTGATAAAAGTGGAGTATTCGAGTGTTATTTCAAATAAGGTTATCATAATACCCTTTAATATTTAGGGTTCATTTGGATAAAGGATTTCACTTAAGAAAAGTAAAGATAAAGGAGGAGGAAACTCATTTTTCAGTGTATTTTCCTTCTATGTTAAATTCTATTCAAAATGAAAATTTACTTTAATATGACTAAAGATTAAGAAAAAAATAAATGTTACTGGTATGTAAAATCAAAATTTTGTTTATATATTTGGTATATATATATTTTTATATTCTTGGTTTGGTCTAGCTATCACTATAATTTTTTGATAAAAATAAGAATAAAACATAAAATCACGTGTTGAGTGGAGACAAACTACTAACTAGCAACATTAATATTAAAACAATAGAAATTAACAACATAAGTTATTTAATAGAAATAATTTAAAAATAATAAGAAAAAATTGAAATTTAATATATAAAAATAATTAATAATTATCAATCAATAAGAATAGACAATTTTGTCCAAGTGCAAAAAATGTTGGGGATATTATCATTTTATAAAATTAGCTTTCCATGAGATTTCAAGATTAGATAACAGAGATGCTGGTATTATATATAGGAGTCACTTTGGGGCATACTACATTTTCAATGAACTAATCCAAAATGCAAGTTATAAGAGAGTTTTCATATATAAACCCTCAAACATTAGCATAAAATTAATTAATATTCTGAAGAATACATTCCCAGAATTCTTACTAATCAAAATCAAACGCTTCTATCACCGGTTATTATTGTCCAAAATGAAATGTGTGGTGTTTTTTTTTTGATAACTTAGAAACTCCAGTCACCATCGTGTCACATTGGACACTATGGTGCGACACCAAACTCAAAAAGTGAAATGTTACCGCCCGTTCAGTGATATACCCCTAATAATTTACCGGCATAATGCCTCAAAGGAGTATCGAATCTGTAACCTTAGAGTTACTAAAGTTACAAATTCGCCATTACCACTTAAGTTGACCAGATTGGATACTTCTCCCAATTTGTTTTAATGAAAGTCTGTAATATACATTCGAAACGGTGAAATAAGATTATTTGGGTCAGTCTAACTGATTGATATCCAGAGAAGCTAGGGACAGTACATGTTTAGATATGTCAGATTCATAAGAATTAAGCTGCACGGGCACGTTCCTGGTAGGTGCAATAGATAGAGCATGCGCCCAGCCACGTGCATGGCATTGATTCATTCTTCCATTTGCAATTTTTCAGCATGCGCCCTACAACCTTCATGGCATTGACTCATTCTTCCATTAGCAAATTTTCATGCATGGTTTGGTCTGAACCGGTCAAGTTCGGGTTCATCCTACCCTTTTCCTCCACATCAACTATATTAATAACCTCCCACGACACATACATTCGTACGTACATATATAAGTACAAAGATATTTTTTTTATAAATTATATTATATTTTATTACATTTAGCCTAGTCAAAAACCACCAACCTCCAACTCGCTTAACCAAGTCATGAAGAAACCGTCAACAATTTTGCATAGTCCATCGACGGTTACATCGACAATTTCAGACATAAGCTAATTTAGAAGGAAACTGTTGATGGCTTGATGAAACTGTCGATGATTTTGTTCGACACTGATTTTGAATTTTGAATTGGAAAGATCAATAGGTTGGGGATATGTAGAAAAATCCATTGAGGATTAATACATGAGTATTTAAAGAACTTTCTAATCCCTTTGTATGTGTAGGGTTAGCATATATACAATGTTGTAATCTTGATTTTGATAAATAGTAAATTTCAGCCACTACTTGTGTGGATGTAGGCATTTTGCCGAACCATGTTATTTCTTGTGTTGTGTGTTTATTGCTTTTCATATTACCTATGTGATTGTATTTTTCGTATTATTCATCGTTAGTTGCTGCATTACACGATCCGTTTTGCATTCATTAACAGTTCAATGATGCTAAAATATTAATATTATTTTTTAGATTCATGTGATAAATTATATTATATATAGTATTATATAAATATTATTTTTTATATTTAGGTAGTATATATCTTATTATATTAAATATAATATAATATTATAATATATATGTGCAAGTATTAAATATTTTCTATACTATATCTTATTTATTTATTTTTTAGATTAAAAATAATAATATAATTAAATCAATAATCATGTTATAAGTATATCATGATATTTAACATTTAGGACCACATCTCCAACACAGGCCTTCCCATGGCCACTTAAACGGAGAATTCGGGTCTTTTAATCAAATGCTTTACTAGAGGAGGTCTTCGAGGACCGTACAACCTTTCTGGTCAGGGCCCCATGGGAGTGGCTTCTTTTTGCAACAGCTGTGATAGGGCGCTGGTGAGTTGACTTGCATGCGGGATAAAGTTTCTGATGTAATTAATGATGTCAAGAAACTGTTGTATTTCTTGGATAGAAAAATGATAATTTAATATTTTTATTAAAATATATTATAAAATTATAAATATTAATAATAATATCATAATATTAATATTATTTTTTAAAATTTACGTAATATTTATTATATTTTATTAATATAAATTGTCATATGATGATAAATACCGTGTTTTCAGAAATTAGAATTTGATTTAGAGTAAAAGTCAGGAATCAAAATATAAGTAAAAAGAGAAATCTCATTTCTGTATGATATAAGAATCGAAATGAGATATCGTAAAATAAACGTTAGGAATGTGAATCAGTAATTAAAATTTAAAATTCATATTTGCAAAGGGCATGGATTTAGACCTTCCCTCCTCTCTTTACTTTTGACTATTACATGAAACTTAAATAGTGAGGCTATACACACAGAAGCTCTAATTTCTAGTGCAGCATGGGGCATGGTTGACTTATTAAACTTACGTTATATAGCCGACTTCCCTCCATAAATACATAGATTCGTCAAAGGGAGAAATCAAGTTCATTTCTTCCACCACCGCCTTTTAAATTACTTAATCCTCCCATGCATTTATATTAAGTCGAACCAGCTCAAGTGATAAGAATGAACTTATAACTTTATCGAAGGTCACGAGTTCGATTTCGGAGACTGAAATATTACCGCTTGCCCATTAACATATCCCAAATTTAGTGCTGCACCATTATGTCCAATGTGACACAATGATGACGGGAGAACTCATTGAAAAAAAAAAGTTAGTCAAGTTTCCTATACTTATTGATCAAGTGCTGCATCATTAGTTCTTTTGCTGCTTCCTATACTTATTGATCAAGTTTCTGGTTTGAGCTCTTGAAAAAAAGTAGATTTCTTAATAAATATTTTTTTCTTTTCATAATATTTTTTTTTTGAATTTCAAACAGTGGTATAAGCTTCAATGGATGAAACAGTCAAACGCCATCCGCCACCGACCAAGCTGAGCTGCTGCTGGCCGGGGCGATGAGACGCATGCTTCCCTGCGCACTACGCTAGCGACGCGGGGCGCCGACCCCTGCCCCATCGTCCTCTTCCATTAATTCTACATCCGTGCAAGTGCTGCGAGTGCACGTTCACCCATGCACAATCAATTCCGAGAGGATCCGCGCGCGAAGACGCGGGATGTGAGTGGGGCTTCCCTCTGAAAGTAAGGTCTCCATCTATCTGTCTTCAATGTGTTTTCATTTTCCTAAAGATATTTTCAGAATTAAATTGTTTTAAATGTTATACTTTTTTGTTGCATATTGTACGCGATAAATACAATTCTTTCAAATTTGTACCGGAAAGAATTTCATTACATTTTAGATGATTTAGGAGATTAATTTAGAGGCTTTTCTACGTCTTGGGATTCATCTTGGGGTTGTTGTGTGGTGTCGGGCAGCTCTATGGTTTTGCTGGGAGCTCTTGTTCGCTGGTTGTTATTTATTGGGTTGTAAAAATATGAGGTGATGGTTGTTTTTCGTTCTTTTCTCAAGCTTCGGGCTTGAGCTTGTAAGTTCCAATTTGTTTTTTCGCTTTAACATAAATCTTTACCTTCTTCAACAGAAAAAAAAAAGAAAGAAATTGTATTGAATTTTGTTTATGATAATATACCTATAAAAAAAAATGTCTAAGAGCTAGAGGGGAGAAGTGTATGTTTATACGCAATACTTAATTGCAGCAATCTTTTGAGAGGTTTGAAAAAAAAAAAATGTAATTAGAGGATTTTTAATGATGAGTTTTCCACTCTGATCGTCTCTACGTATCATTCACAATATTTTCTTTTGGAGTTATAGCAACCCAATTTTTTACTCTAAAAGTGAACTTTGTATAGGCCAGGGCTTATGGTATTGGTTGCATGAAAAAAAGTTATTTTGATTCCCGCAAGGGTGGTTTAGGTGGTAAACTCATAGCTCTCTTGCTCAAAGTACCATGATTAATTAGAGTTTTGAAGGTTACGACTTTCTATTTAAGATAATACCTTGATATTTAAGGGAAGAAAGGTAAAAAAGTGGATCCATTATCCCAATAGATTAGTCAAGTCTCCAAAGGCCCTTAGACACTATGTTTTCAAGAAAAAAAAATGTACATAAATTTTGAGTTTTATGCCTTTATTTTTGCTCATTTTTGTTTTGAAAAAAGTGGAAAGACCATAAACTTGTGATTGGACTAGCTAAGTAGGTCCAACATTTCTTGGGCCTAAGTTAATGAAATAGGGGAAATTCAAAATTAAACATAATTAATATATGAATTATGCATAAAAGAATATTGATGGGAAGATGGGATTCACTCAATCATTGGTTATGATTAAAACTCAGTGAGGATTGCACACAAATACACTCAATTGATTTCAATAATAAACCGGAAATAAATTATAAAGGAAACTCTCAATACAAATATCTCACTTACTGGTTATTCACTTGCTTTACACCACACATTTCATTGCGCACACACACATCTATATATAGCAAAAGATGGACGATAGGTTGTTATTAACTTCAAAGAAATTGGCTAGTAGGTGGAGTAGGTTGCTTGCATTTTAGAAAATTTCAACAATATTGGGTTGGGTTGGTGGAGCAGTTGCCGACCAAGTTTTGCTGTCACTGTCCCACTATTCAAGTTTAATCTTCAACATCCCCCCTTAAACTTGACTCTCCTGGGTTTATCATTCCGAGCATTGTCTTCACTCTTGCAAAAAATATCATGCCTCAGTGGTTTTGTTAAAATGTCAGCAATCTGATCATACATTCTGCAAGATATCAATTCCACTTCTTTCTTCTTGACATGCTCCCTGATAAAATGATACCGAGTATCAATATGTTTGCTTCTTTCATGGTAAACTGAATTCTTCACAAGTGCAATCACTGATTGGTTGTTGATGTAGACTTCTGTGGGGTTATCTTAAAGCAATCCCAGATACTTCAGTACATTCCTTATCCATGTACCTTGACAAACAACTGAGCTGACATCAACATACTCAGTTTCACATGATGACAACATTACAATGGGTTGCTTCTTCGATGACCAGGTAAACGCTGTATCTTCCATGAAGAATCTGAATCCAGTTATACTTTTTCTTTCATCAAGATCTCTTCTCCAATCGCTATCTGAATAACCAATAAGTTTGCAATCACCTCTTGATGAATAAAACATACCATTAGTGATGGTACCCTTGACATAGCAGAGTATCCTCTTCGCTGCATTCAGATGGGACTGGTCAGGAATCTCCATGTACCTGCTGACAAGTCCAACTCCATAGAGTATGTCTGGTCTAGTGCACGTCAAGTACCTCAAGCTTCCAACTAGACTCTTGAAATATGTGGGGTCAACATATCCTTACTCATTCTTTCTTAATTCCAATCCCGTTTCAACTGGAGTTGTCACAAGGTTGCATTTGTCCATCCCAAACTTCATCAGTACTTCTTTTGCATAGTAGCTCTGGGAGATGAAGATTCCCTTCTTACTTTGTACGACTCCTATGCCAAGAAAATAAGCTGTCTGGCCAATATCAATTATTTCGAATTCTTTGACCATACTCCTCTTGAAAGCGACAAACATCTCTAGATTGTTGCCTAGTAAAAATTAGATCATCAACATATAGGCAGGCAATCAGTATGCTTCCGTCTGTATCCATCTTCATGTATAGCTCATGTTCGTAGGGACACTTCTCAAATCCATTCTTCTAGAAGTAGTCATCAATCCTCATGTTCCACGCACAAGGTGCCTACTTCAAACCATAGAGTGCTTTTTTCAGCTTATACACTCTATTTTATTTTCCTTTCTTTACATATCCAGGTGGTTGATCGATATAGATCTCTTCTTCTAGAAAACCGTTCAGAAATGCTGATTTTACATCCAGTTGGTAAATCTTCCATCCATTTTGTACTGATAGTGAAATTAGTAATTTGATGGCTTCCAACCTGGCAACCGGGGTAAAGATTTCTTCATAATCAATCCCTTCTTTCTACTTGTAGCCATTGGCGACAAGTCTTGCTTTGTATTTCTGAACTTCTCCTTGAGCATTCTTCTTGGTCTTATAGACCCATTTCACACCAATAGTTTTGCGACCCTTTGGGAGATTTGTCAACTCCCAAGCCTTGTTCTTCTCGATGGATTGAATCTCCTTATCCATCGATTTTCTTCATTTGTTTTCTTCGTTAGCCTCCTTAAAGATAACCGGGTGGCTGGTCAACAATAGAAAATATAGTATAACATACTCTTCTATTGGTTCTGTAGTTTCATACAGATCAACTACATTATGAGCTCCTCTAGGCCTTATGTCTGAGATTTCATGCTCAATTGGTGATGGAGATTCATTCCTTTGTGGTGAACCGTGTGGAGGTGTCTGCAACTTTGGAACTTGTGACTCGATAGCCACTTTCTCTTATATGTGTGGGTTCTTCTCCTTCAAGCGTAAATTCCGCATCTTTGGAAGATTCAGCCTGGTCCCACTTCCAAGATTCATTTTCTTCAAAAATGACATCCTTACTGTGAATAACTTTATTGTTGATGAGATTGTATAGTCGATATCCCATGGTGTTGTCACTGTATCCAACAAGGATATATTTTTCTCCTTTATCTTCCAACTTTGTCCTTCTTGCCTCTGGGATTTTGGCGTAGGTTGTGGAACCAAACATTCTAAGATGACTCACACTGAGCTTGTGAGTACTCTAGACTTCATATGGTGTCTTTGTATTAAGACTCTTCATAGGGCACCTGTTAAGCAAATAAATTGCACATGATATTGGGTACCTATTAAGCAGATAAACTACACATGATACTGCTTCTGCCTAAAAACTCTTGGACACATTCTTATCCTTTAACATGCTCCTAGCCATGTTAAGGATTGTGTGGTTCTTCCTCTCAGTTACACTGTTCAACTGGGGAGTGTAGGTCAGTATGAACTGTTTTTGAATTCCTTGTTGCCTAAGGAATTCTAGGAAAGTTTCGTCCTTGTACTCTCCTCTTTGTTATGATCAGAGTGACTTGATGCAATAGTCACTCTATTTCTTCACAAGGGTTTTGAACTCTTTGAACTTGTCGAATACCTTTGACTTCCTTTTCAGGAAGTAGACCCAAATCTCCCTACTATAATAGTCAATGAAGGTGAGAAAGTATCGGTTCTGTCCATTTGAAAATAGCTTTAATGGACCACACACGTCTATATGTACTAGCTAGAGCGGCATGGAAGATCTCCAGTCGGTTTGCTTTCCAAGGCTATTTCAATGTTGCTTGATCAGAACATAGCTTTCACATATCATATTTGGGTGGTGGATATTGGGTAAGCCTTTCACCATCTTCTTGTTTCCTAACTTTTTCAAACTTTCAAAATTCAGATGTCCGTACCTGAGATGTCATAGCTAGTCTTTGTCTTTGATGATAGCGCTAAAACACCTTGACATATCATGTTGAATGGCAAGCAAAAACAGTCGATTCTTTGCCATTTGTACTCGAGTAACGAGCTTTGTAACACCCCGACCCCGAGGGGCCTGGGATATTAACTCTTTACTACTGATTTACAGTGGAAGCAAATAAACTCGATTCTTATTAAACTAGAGCGCTAATTATTCATGTTACAATCACTTATTTCAAAAGAAGAAAATTACACAAACGTAAATATCTGAAATCATACTAATGTTTCTAAGTAAATCTTTATTTTTCTAATCCCCACCCGCATGCTTGTTAAGCCTAATTTCCTACATGTCCTTCAGAGTTATCTGAAATAAAATATGATTGGGGTGAGACGACGCTCAGTAAGTAAATAAGATTATTATTAGTGTGTGGCCAAAATGAGCTTTTAAAGAATTTCGTAAAATAATATTTAATACTATAACTTCAAGACTGCTTTTAGAATAAATATAAATTTAAAAATTCCTGCATAAAACTTTTGTCATCAATTTTAACAGTAAATTTTTACAATCATATACTATAACTGTTAAATTAAACTTTTAACTTTAAAACTGTAAAAATATTTAATGATAAACATACATATACTTTTCCTTATACGTTTTCCTTAGATCGTCATTTAAGCACCAAAATGATCCTTTTTACGTAAACTTACACTTTTCCTTCAAATCATCAGTAACTTTGTACATGTAATTAAATATGTAGAAACATATATTGTAAAAACCACCCTTAGGCCTGTTTGCCGTGAGTCATGTTTACCCCCATGACTGGGTTGTGCGGTCCGAAGACTGGACTTAGCTGGCTGGCCGACCAAACTAAATCAACGTACGTAAACTTTAAGTGAGATTTTCCTTATTAAGTCCTGGTCCGGAACCAGGTGTGCACTGAGGAGAAATCCACTAACATAAATAACCACTCTGTAAACAGTGTGGGTGCACTCTGATCCGTATAAACTTTAAGCTGCGGTACCGAGCATCTGTAACTTTGAACTTCCGTTGCCATAAGGGGTTTTAAAATCATCTTATTATAATTTATGCAAATTTAAAAATAATATCGTGAAAATCTCATCTTTACTCATATTTTCATAAAAATGCAACGTAAAAATAAACTCATGCCACACAATTTTTGTGTTAAAAATATATATAATTTTATTTTTGAATAGAAAAAAATGCTGAAAATTTACCCGAGGGGATTGGAACATTTCTTAACCCAAAAATAGATACAAGTATATTAAAGATAGAACTGGTATAATTAAATATGCGTAAAAATAAACTCATGAAAATTTTGTGGAACTAAGTAACATAATTAAAATTTACGTACAAAATAAACTCGGGTATGAATTTAAAATAAAAAGAAACTAACATAATCAAAATTTACTTACCTTCTTCTTTTACCGTGTGCTACGAACACAATAATTATCTTTAAGAAATGAGATCGGAAAAAGTGGGTGATTGAGAATTTATTCAAAAATTCTCTCTCCACCACAAATTCTTTCACTCACTAATTCTTCTCTTCCTTGGAAAATTGTTGTGAAAAATGAAGGTTGAGAGCTTCCTATTTATAGGAAAATTTTGGGGAAGAAATGAAATTTGTAAAAGTGTGGGGAGATGGGTGAAATTATAATTATTAAAAATTAAAGAATGGGCAAGGTATGGGCAAGATATGGGTTGAGTATGGGATGAGGATGGAGGCCATGTGGGAGTGCTTGCCACCATTCCCATTAAATAAATTTTTAATTAACTACTTACCTAATTAATTAATCAATTAGTTAATTAATTATTTTATTATTTTATTATTTTTTTAATCATTATTGTCATTATTATTATCATTGTTATTACTTATAAACTATTTTAAGTATTTATTTATTTTATTATTTATTTTTGAACAAGAATTAAATTTAAATTTTGAAAACTCATGTGGGCCCCATATGGTCTTGTGGGCCCCACACAACTTCGAGACCCGAATGAATCCTACGTAACTCGAATAACTCTTATACGATTTTATGCATCCTATATAACTTTGAGACTCGTGTAAACCTCCATACGGCTTCGGGACTCATGTGGGCCCCACATATGATACCTATATTATTATCATCTTATTATGTATTTCTACAAATTATGTCTGTCAAAACACTATTTTATGTATATATACTTATTTACGTGTACAAACAGTGTCTATCCTGTTTATCCTATGAAATTCCATTTTGACCAGGCCGACCTCCAGGGAGCGACTGAGCCGCAATGGTCTCTGAGCACTCGCTAAGACAAGGTCTTTCTTAGGCATCAAACATGGAATCAAGGATCCTACAGAAAAACACTTCCGTATTGATATTAACTTAATGACTATTTTTATTATTTTATTATTATTGTACTTTAATCATATATATATATATATATATATATATATATATATATTTGGGTCATCACAAGCTTACCTCGAGCGTCTGTTATCACCATATGCTTATCTTTAAGGCTAATTCAGTAACCTTTCTCCACAAGCTGTCCGAGACTCAGTATATTAGTCTTCATGGTTGGCACATAGTACACGTTGGAGATAAAAGCATGGTCTCCATCCTCCCTTCTGCTTAGGACATTTCCCCTTCCTCGAAATGGGACTTTAGAGAGATCACCAAATGATATCTCTCCCTAAAATTTCTCATCAAGTTCATTAAATAGGTTCTTTCTACCAGTCATGTGATTGCTGGCTCCAGAGTCAAGGTACCAAACATTTTGGTCCTGATGGGTTGAGTTATGTGCCATCAGCATCAACGATTCTCCTTCGGCTTTCTCCTTTTCTACAAAGTTAGCATTTTCATTTACTTCATAATTTTGGGGATTACCTCTACACTCATTACTGTAGTGTCCATACTTGTGGTAATTGTAACACTAAACGTTTCTCTTGTCTACGTTCGGATAGTTATTGTATCCCCATCTTCTTCCTTGTCCTCTACCTCATGGAACATAGTTCTGTTTATTGCTTCCTTCTCTAGTGGGACCTTTTCCGCCTCTACTACCTTTTATGGAGTCAAAATTTTCATAATTTCTTCCACGAGATCCTCGACCTTGTCCTCTTCCTCGCTGTGACATCCCCCCTTTGTCATATCTATGTGTAGTGAGGGACAACTTCGTTAATTTGGAGAGCTTGTTCTAGTGCTTTATCATCACTTTTTCTGTTGACTTTCTGCTAATGGGCTTGGAGTGAGCCCACAAGTTCTTCTATAGACATGGTTTTCAAATCTTTTGTTTCTTCCATGATCACAACTATATAATCATATTTTGGATCCAAAGATCGCAAAATTTTCTCATAAATTCTCTCTTCATTTCTTCGTAATTGATTTGATATTACCATAACTCGTGTATAGTAATTAGTAAAAGATTCAGTAGATTTTATTCTTAAAGATTCGAAATCACCTCGCAACGTTTGAAGACGAATCTTCTTTACTTTATTTGCACCTTTGTGTGTTCAATGGAGAGAGTCCCAATCTTCTTTGGATGTTTTGGCGGAGGCGATGATTTCGAACGTGGTCTAATCAAGGCCTTGATAAATTATGGATTTTGCCTTGTAATCCTTCTTTTGATCGACTCGCAAGAGCGTTCTTTGAGCATCAGACATAGATGCTTCGTCTTCTTTTGATGGGGCTTCTCTGTACCCATCTTCAACGATGTCCATGACATCATGAGCACCTAGAAGGGCTCTCATTTTAATAAACTAGTTGTCATAATTCTCCCGTGTCAACTTTGGAATGACCACTTGGGTAGTACCGTTCACCATTGGGTTTAATATATCAAACATAGAGTGATAGAGATTGATTTTGGAAAATATGATGCCACCAATGAGTTCAGAAGGTCAAAAAACCTTAGGAACCAATTTTGGGTTACAACGAACCGGTTTAAAAATCATTGAACCAGCTAAAAGAATTTCTGGACCGGTTTTAAAAAAAAAAACGGTTTGACTTAACGGAGATAACAAGGTTAGTAATTACTGTTAGGGCCACGTGGCAGTTTCTGCGCGTGCCGCTTGTCGCCAATTGGACGCGGGTCTGTCAACCGGGTCGAGTCGTGTTCGCGAGTCAGGATCCGAGTTGTTGGGCAGGGTCGCGGATCGGGTTCCTGGGTCGGATCTCACCTGCCGGGCAAGGAAAACGCGTGCGAACGCATGGAGCGCGTGACGTCGGTGGTCAGTGTCCTTGCCGGTGCGTGTGGAGGACGCTATTTCGTCTGTCGGCGCGTGGGAGTGTGTGTGGGGGCTCCTGGACTCCGTTTGAAGCATGGTTTTCACTTTTGGAATTGTCTCAATGCGAATTTCATAATAATATGCTCAATTTTGGATTTTGAGCAACTTCAAATCTAGGAAAAAAATCAAATTTCCCTCTGTTTGGCGAATTTCAGTGAACCTGAACGCTCTGATACCACTGATGGGTGGAGGGGACTCTCTCAATCACTGGTTGTGATTGAAACTCAGTGAGAATTACACAATTACACTCAATTGATTTCAATAATAAATCGGAAATAAATTATAGAGGAAACTCTCAATACAAATATCTCACTCATTGGTTATTCACACGCTTTACACCACACATTTCATTGCACACACACACACACACACACATCTATATATACCAAAGGATGGATGATAGCTTGATATTAACTTCAACGAAATTGGCTGGTAGGTGGAGTAGGTTGTCTGCATTTCAGAAAATTTCAAAAATATTGGACTGGGTTGGTGGAGCAGCTGCCGACCAAGTTTTGCTGCCACTGTCCCATTGTTCAAGTTTAATCTTCAACAAATATTGAACTTTTGAATATGAGCATTGATAAATTTCTTAAATTGGACGGATTAATCCATTTTAAATATATAGGACAAGTGAATCAAAAAGTTTATATATATATATATGTATATATATGATAAATAAATCATTAACTTTGTTCATATTTTTCCTACTAAGCTCGCTCATACCCAAATATGTAACATGTTTGCTCCTCACCCATGTTGGGATTGGATTCGTGGCTCATCAACATAGGTACCCTCTTCCTTGCTCCCAAAATAGAGATAAAAAAAAAAATAATGATGATAAAATCGAATTCTAAACTTTTAAGTGTTACTTTATTTTGCTATCTTGAATTGATGATCACTCCACATCACACATTATACTCTTAAATCTTAACCATAACAGCATGGCACAAATTTTTAAACTGAGAACATATACAAGAACTAGGACACCCTTGGACCAAAAAGCAGAACTAGATGAAGCTTCTTGATCAATGAACAGTGGCCCCATTTGGCATTTATATTTATGAATAGGGTATGGGCTAAGCGAAGAAGACACCACAATGATCAATATTATTCAACATGAATGCGAGCATGGCACATTGGCTCAAGCCATCTCTCTTCCAACGCTGTGAACCCAAATGCTTGCTGGGTACTTCTCACTCAGACAACTCTATCATCGATCACAGCTACGACTCCAAATGCATCTGATGAACCAAAGTAAAAAAAGAGAAGACGGTGTCCATTATTAATTGCACGCCTTGAGATGAGCCTTGCGCATTAGTAAATGCACTGTATGCATAAATATATACATTAGGTCAGAAGGGTAGTACCCCATAGTCCAATACCCAAACTTGTTTTGCCTTTTTTTTTTCTTGTACTATTTTTTTTGAGGGATGGGTTGTAAATTAAAGGACAGACCTTTAGACTTTAGGCTCTTAGCTATTCATAAATAGAAGATATATACAAATGGACCATTTAATGTGATACATCCAAAAAAGATTGAAGTTGGTTGTATGAGGATAAACCCTAAATTTCTCAAGCAGTGTATGGCTATTATATATGGGTTCAATTCATTGAATCTCTCTCTTATTATCTTTCTGTATAGGGTCACTTTCCCAACTTTAGACAATTTTTTAAAATATTCAGAAAGCCTCTAGCTACAACAGTTGCTTTCCAAGAGGCACAGTAGATAGGCACTTGGCCGGAAATTTGAATCAGTCTATGTTTTCATTGTTTTGACTCTGGCATGTTGACTATAACTTTCAATAGTCATTTTTGAATTTTTAAAATTTTGAATTTGGAAAACAAAAGGGGTGCGAGAATATTAATTTGAATTGTTGAAAATATACACTTGAGAGTTGAGAAGCTTATAATATTTGTGGCGACCAAAAAATTTCGTTCAATTTCTCTAATACAACTTTTAATAACCTGAATATTTCTTATTATAATAATTATTGATACAAATAGCGGAATACCTTAAATGCATATTACCAGAGTACTAAATTATCTCAATATAACAATATCAATCTCATTATCACAATAAAGATCTGAACTCATTAAAACATAAATAAAATAATATAATTCTAAATACGACCTTCTATCACACCCACGCTTCACTGCATTACTTTAATCACTTTTATACTCCACATGGCATTTGAAAAAATATTGAATAATCATGGGATGAGCCACCTCTTAATAAGACGGAATAGATTATTATCAGTGTGTGACAAATGAGTTTTTAAGTGTGAACATAATACTCTCGTTTATTTAACTATACATGAAATATTTGAAAACTGTACTCATCTGTATAACTGAAAATACCTGAGTTTCTTGATAACATACTTTCAGCTCAATATAGCCGTTTTACACAAGCTGAACATAATTATTAATTTATTTTAACTGAAAAGGCATTTGTATAAATCATGACCCACACCTATACAATTTAAAATACACATTTTTTACTCAAACATACTTTTAACTAAATAAATAATTTTGTTTTCTTAAATGTACGTATATACATAGAAGAATTCCTCCTAATTGGACTGTCATATAATATTATGTATAATCCTCAATGATTGGCTTGTGCGGCCTGAAGGCTGGACTTGCCATGGCTAGCCTATCAGGCTAAGTCAAAACTATTATGTCTATAGTACGATTGCCCACCCAACCTGGTCGAGACCCAGTGGGTAAACCTGCTCCTGCAATACATCACTCCATGGGTCAATCGACTGCCATCCGCCTACACTTTATCTGAAAGTGTGGTTGCACTGCATGTCATGCTAGCTACGGTAACGTGCTCTGAAGCATAACTAGTTTATCAGAGTTTTGATACCATATAATACAATTTATATAATATAACTATAACATGATCTCATTTTCATAAGTCTGTATAAAATCTGACATGTTCACACTTCCGTATAAAATCTGTCATTTCATATTCTAGTATAAAATTGTCATTTCATAACTCGACGTAAAGCTGTTTGAACTCGGCGTAAAGCCGTCTAAACTGTCATTTCATACGGAACTCGGCATAAAGCTGACTGAATTGTCATATCATAATTCTGTAAAAATTTTTCATATCATAATTCTGTATAAAACTATACTTTAATGTATATTTTCATAAAATATTCTAATAGGTCTATTTATGCAGTAACATATTCATTACTCATGGCACACAATTTGAGTGATAATTCATAATATAATAATCTATCTAGGATAACTATATTCTTCTATTGAAAAATAATAGTATAATCATCTAATAACCTGCCTAGGATAACTATATTTTTCTGCTGAAAAATAATGGTATAATCATCTAATAATCTGCCTGGGATAACTATATTTTTCTACTGAAAAATAATGGTATAATCATCTCTAAGGCTTTACTTAAACTTAAATACCCGACTTTTCTCAAAACATATATATAATAATTCAAAATTTCCATTTTCATATGCTTGAATACTCAGAAAAACATATATATTATTTCTATAATCACATACTAAAATTTAATTGATTAAATTTCTGAAAAAAAAAACTGACATAATATATTCTCCTTATCTTAACCTTGGAGTGGTGCCTACGACGTCCCAACGACGAATCCACTCTGATTAAAACGTTCAGGAGCGAAGTTGGGACTCGGATATAATGTTCGTTTTCGATTCGGCGAAGAGACGGAGAGAAATTGAAGAGAGAGAGAGAGAGAGAGAGAGAGAGAGAGAGAGAGAGAGAGAGAGAGAGAGAGAGAGAACATGCATTCGGTCAGGGGTCTTCATGAAGATTAATTGAATCTTCTTCCTGAAGATTCATCACCTTTATACTTATATATATATATATATATATATATATAATGTTATAATATTATTATATTAATATACTATTATACTATATTATTTAATTAATAATAATTATTTAATTAATTAAAATTTTTTTTATTTTTTATTTTTAGGATCACTACATCCTCCCCTCCTTTTACAAATTTCATCCTCGAAATTGCCTACATACAACTTTGAATAAAATCCTTTGTAAACTCCGCAAGTTTGAGTCAAGCCCGTAAACAATTCTATTAAAAAACTGGTAGCTAACATGAACTCATGGGGTACACATCCTATCCTAATACCCCTTGTCTCTACACCAACACTCAACAACTTTAATTCTTATTTCCAGCTCTCCAAAGATCTAACACTGACATAACCTTTCTCTCTCAACAAATAATATATTCTATATCATTCTTTCGAAACGGTACCTACAAAGAATTCAGTAACCAAACTACAATATGATTAGGATCCCTAGTAACCATCCCCTTATCATCCTCTAACTCCAAAATAAAATTCCTTCTGAATAAAGAGGTATTTAAGGCTTTTATCATCTGAATATAGATCAATTTTGTTTCCATATATATATATATATATATATATATATATATATAAATGTTATAATTTTAATGCAAACATAATAGCAGCTAATTCCAAGTCATGGGTTGGATAATTGCGCTTGTGAGGCTTTAAGTGTCATGATCCATAGGCAACCAAATTTTCCTTTTGTATCAATACACATCCCAATCCATTCAAAGAAGCATCTATAAATACAACATAAAGATCCTCTTTATTTGGAAGAGTTACTATTATGTCATGCCCCCAGATTCGCTAGGTGGGGCTCGGGGTGCGATGAGACAATTCATGCCTGTCTTTGATACCATTCATGTAGAGACCCAGAAAATTTAATCAACAAAAGAAATGAAGAGGGGTAAAAAGGGAATTTTTAAAAGGGAGAGAAACAGGACTTCGTCGACAAGCATAGGGTTTTCATCGACGAATGTCTCATAGATTTCAGTGACGAGATACATGTGCCTCATTGACGAGAGATTACCGAGAGAGTTTTTGGATTTTCAGGTTCGTTAACGAAATACCCACTCGTCGACAAATCTCGGCCTATAAAGGATGAAACACTCATTTTTCAGTGTTGTTCTCTCTCTCTCTCTCTCTCTCTCTCTCTCTCTCTCTCTCTCTCTCTCTCTCTCTCACACTCTCTCTCTAGACCCACGACCCTCTCATCTTCTCTCTTCGTTTTTGGCTTCGATTCTTGCCGGATCGACGATTGGGAGGTACGACATTGTTCATGGGAAGATTCTTTACAACATAGGCAGAGTGGATTTCTAGTTTAGAGTTTTAGGGCATCATCCTAAAATCAGGGTAAGTAAAAGATTTAAGGGTATTATGAGTTGTATAGTGTATCTGAAATGTAGGCGGTGTTATACTAAAATTGTTGTGGGAAATGAGTTAATTAATTTGGTAAAAATATGATTTTTAGGCTTTTGAGTTGGGAACGCCGAGGAGTGTCAAAATTGGGGATTATTGTGAGCATCTGAGTAAGCCAGGTAAGAGGAATAAATTATAACAATATTTTTATGGAAATTATGGGTTGGAAAATGTGTGAAAATGGTATATGATATTTTACTTGAAATTTATTTATAATATAGATATCAGATGAAATTTGTGTGGCATATGAATTATGTTGGGAAATGTTTAAACTGGGATAAATGAATTACCCTGTGAAATATGTGATATTGAAATGTGTTATGATATGGGAAGTGAATTGTGGGGAAATGATGAAAGTGAAATATGCAAGAAATGTATTTTCTGAGAAAATGAAGAAATGTGAAATATGTGAATATGTTTTGAGAAATACTGAATATTCGTGAAAAGAGATATTTATATGATAGAATATGGTGAAATGAATCATGAACTGAGGAAGTATCATTGAAATGATAAAATGTGTTGAGAATACTGATTTTGAAATGTGTATATTGCAATACAAAATTCTGCAATATGGATATAAGGAATGTGAACATTTGAAACATGATGATAGTAAATGTGAATATGGGAAATGAAAATATTGTAATGTTAATTCTGCAATATGAAAAAGTGAAATATGATTATGGGAAATGTAAATATGTGAAATGTGAATATTGTACCGTTAATTTTGCAATATGAATACTAAATTGTGAGAAATGAAATGTGGAATTCCACATGGGGAATATAGACGTGATGGATGAAATGCCAATACCACATAATGATTGTTGCTATGTGGCAATAAAAACCCTGATAATGGATATGGAAACCCTAATGATGGGTTATGATATTGAGAGCACGATACCGTTGCTAGTGGAGCAGTGCAACCACACAGGTTCATGGAGCGTGTGGCGTGACAGTAGGCTGAGCCGTATAGTAGAGTTGTTATACCCTCTGAGTTCGGATTAGGTCTTTGGCCGGCCAGTCATAGTACAAACATGAGATATGTGATGATATTTGACCTAACTGGGTCGGCCAGCCACAGTTACGTCCAGCCTTCGGGCTGCACAACCCTATTCATGGGGGAAGCATGACGTGGAGCGAGATCCTCAAGGCAGCCATGAGTACAGACACAAATACTTCAATATGGTGACACTCATGAGCTGGATATGGAAATGAAAAAGGACAGGGAATGGAAAATAAAAATGAAAATGGAAAATGGAAATGAAATGAGAATGGAAATGAACATGAAAATGGAAACAAGAATGAAATGGGAAATGAATAGCGTGGGTTAATAAATAATTAAAGCGAAGTAAAACACATCGCCTGAGGGCTTACTGAGTAAGGTGAGTGCTTTGATAAGTATTAGTTGTAGCTGAACCCGAGTTAATCGGGTTAGGCTGCAAACGCTATCAGGGCAGAGGGAAGCTGCTTGTATGAGCTGGTAAGCTTCACCATTCTCAGGAACTTTGCAGGTAAATTTGGTTTATACTGAATGATTTTGGAAATGGAAATAAAAGCTTTTTGAAAGCTTATTTTGCATATCTATATAATAGTAAATGTGGAATGGTATATTTTCTCAGAAAATACTAACATTGGTGTGCTTATATGTTATGATATAATGAATCTCATATTGCCACACAATGTAGATAATTTATTCCGTCTTACTGAAATGTGTCTCACCCAATCATCTAAATATTTCAGGAAACCGAGATAGACCCGGTGATAGAGCTTTGAGATAGAGGGGAGTAGATACCCTGTGTAGTCAAGGTAAGTATTTTGAGCCAGGGAGGTTTGATTCTCCTAGAGATTTTGTGGTTGACTTGTATATGTATAGGTGGATGGTAGTACTCTAGTATATGTATTCGCCGAGGATTCTATGTTATATTTTGAAACGAATTCCGCTGTTAGAGTTGTGTATGAATGTATACCTAGTACCCTCTTGTGGGTCGGATTATGTATTATGATATCAGTAGTTGACGTGGCTGATATGTGATGTATGTGTTAATGTATTTGGTGTTTTATAGAAAAAAAATGGTACGTAAAATCAGGGCGTCATAGTTTGGTATCAGAGCCTAGGTTTGTTAGGTTCTGCAGACTTTAGTAAACAGTAGAATACAATACTAGAGTATAGGAATGGAAATTAATGAGATATGGGTCAGATGATTGTTAGAGGATGAGATTAGAATTTAGGGTTTTGTCTTGCGACCTGGAGGCTGGAGTTTTGTCGTTGCTTCTATGTTTTTCTTAAGGTGATGACTTCTGGAAAACTATAGATACTATTGTCGGATCATGTTTCTGAGTGGTAGGATCGAATCTTTTTTTAAAAAAAGATATAGAAATCAGTATAGTAGAATATGTTGAGAATTTTGTTATGCTGGGTGTGATAGTGAGTTGTGATGATAGAGTTCTAAAATGATTTTTATATCTTTTGCAGGATGGATCCAAGAAGTAGTAGTGCAGAGGCTGGGAGTGATGATGCAGGGCCTTCTAGTATGGGCGGGGGATACCCAGATGCTGTACTACGTAGTGTCACCTAGCAGGTGATGGTTCAGATGGCTAGAGGTTCAGGGGAGCAGAGTTGTACGATTGAGTAGTTCAAAGCGGATGAGACCCCCTTAATTTTCTGGATGAGCTGACCCACTGGTAGCTGAGAACGGGCTCCAGGACATAGAGGATATGCTGATAGTGTTGCCTTGTACAGATGAGCAAAAAGTATTGTTTGCGACGTTTAAGCTGACAGGGGAGGCAAAGCGCTGGTGGAGATTAGCGAGGTTGTTGGAGGAGCAGAGATCAGACCTTGTAGCGGTGACGTGGAGTTGCTTCAAGGAGATGTTTTTCGAGAGGTACTTTCCTGCTACTATTAGGAGTGCAAAGGCGGTGGAGTTTCCACATTTGATGCAAGGACCGATGATAGTACAACAGTATGCAGCTAGGTTTGTTGAGCTGTCTCAATTTACTTCGTATTTGGTAGTTGATGAGGAGAGAAAGGCGAGGAAATTTGAGGAAGGTCTAAGGCAGAATTTATTCGAGCAAGTTATAGGATTTCAAGTTCAGACATTTGCAGAGGTGGTAGATAGAGCTGCCGTGATTGAGGGTGGCCTTTAGAGAGGCACTGCAGCTCAGGGTCAGGGAAAGAGGCCTGCATCTTCAGATGTTTAGGCACGATCCATTTAGGGGCCATGGAGGAGGTAGGACAGCAGAGGTGGACGGATACAAATAGTGAGAGATCAAGCTGTACAACGCAATTAGGTGCTCCCTCCTTGTCCTACATGTTATAGGAGACACTCGGATGAATTCCGGCTCAAGGAGATGGTATGCTATTGGTGTTATCAATCGGGACATATGGCGAGGGATTGTCGTGCACCGCCGGCGATAGTGCCTACTCCGAGATTGTACAAGGGAGGTCATCAGGCACCCCGTGGCAGACAGCAGAGGAATATTGCCTCAACTTGAGTCTACGCATTAACACCAGGGGATGCAAAGGCTGTAGGAGATGCGATGACAGGTATAGTTTCAATTCTGTCATTTATAGCTATTGCTTTATTTGATTCAGGGGCAACACATTCTTTTATCACCTAGGAGTACGTTAAATTTTATGAGTTAGAAACACAGCAGTTAGGTGTTAATTTTTCAGTGGCTATGCCAATAGGGGCTGTGGGGATATGTGATACAGTACTTTGCAATTGTCCAATGCATATATAGGGGAGGATTTTAACGGCTGATCTAGTGGTTTTGGATATGCATGGGTTCGAGGTGATACTGGGTATGGATTGGCTAGCGGCTCACTATGCTAGTATAGATTGTCATCAGAGGAAGGTAGTGTTCAGACATCTAGGGGGGCAGGAGTATCAGTTTATGTGGTCTTGTGTGCGTACCCCACCACAGTTGTTATCCACCATTCAGGTGAGGCGATTACTTTTAGATGGTTGTCAGGGTTTTGTTGCCTATATAAAGGCGGTACCAGAGGTGAGTTGAGGATGGAGGATATCCCAATAGTAAGGGATTTTCCTAATGTTTTTCCCGAGAATTTTCCAGGATACCTCCTAATCGTGAGGTAGGGTTTTCTATTGATTTAGTACTGGGGACAGCGTCGATTTTGAAAACACCGTATAGAATGGCACCGGTAGAATTAAAAGAATTGAAGGATCATTTGCAGGAATTAATGGAAAAGGGATTTGTTCAGCCTAGCGTGTTGTCGTGGGGAGCACTGGTATTGTTTGTGAAAAAAAAAGATGGGTCGATGAGAATGTGCATCGACTACCGTGAAATTAATGAAGTGACTGTCAAGAATAAATACCCGCTTCCCCGCATCAATGATTTATTTGATTAGGTACAGGGGACACAAGTTTTCTCAAAGATAGATTTACAGTCTGGGTATCATCAAGTAAAAGTCAGAGCAGAGGATGTTTCTAAAATGGCGTTCAGCACTCGATATGACCATTACGAATTCTTGGTTTTGCCGTTTAGGTTGATAAATGCTCCTACAATGTTTATGGATTTAATGAACATGATTTTTCACCAGTGTCTGGATCAGTTTGTGGTGGTATTTATCAACGATATACTAGTCTATTCAAAGATCCCAAAGGAGCACAAGGAACATCTGAGGATAGTACTTTAGATACTGAGGGAAAGGAAATTGTTTGCAAAATTTAAAAAGTGCGAATTCTGGCTAGAGCAAGTTACCTTCCTTGGACATGTGATCTCCAGGAGTGGTATCTCAGTAGACTCGACTAAGATCAAGGCGGTAGTAGATTGGGTATGGCCAAAGAATGTGTAGGAAATCAGAAATTTTCTGGGATTGGCTGGATACTACCGTAGGTTTGTTGATGGTTTTTCTAAATTGTCGGGTCCGTTGACTAGATTGACTAGGAAAGGGATGAAATGTGAGTGGTTTGAAGAATGTGAGCAGAGCTTTTAAGAGCTGAAGCAGCAGCTCATCACTACACCAGTATTGACAATTCCTTTAGGTGAGGAGGGTTTCGTGATTTACAATGATGCATAACATAAAGGGTTTGGCTGTGTTTTAATGTAGTAGGGGAGAGTGATAGCATACGCCTCATAATAGTTGAAAGAATATGAGAAGAATTACCCTACCCATGATCTGGAGTTGGCAGGGATGGTATACGCACTAAAGATTTGGCGGCATTATCTTTATGGAGGTAGGTGTGAAATTTTTATTGACCGCAAGAGTTTGAAATACCTTTTCACGTAGAAAGAGTTGAACATAAGGTAGAAGAGATGGTTAGAGTTGATAAAGGATTACGATTGCACCATCAGTTACCACCAAGGGAACGCGAATGTGGTGGCTGACGCCTTCAGTCAGAAATCAGTGGGTGCATCAGTATCTGCAGTGGAGATTCAGCATCTGGTTCAGATGGATTTGGAGAGAATAGGGATAGAACTCGTGGAGGGTGACCATCAAGCATTTATTGCCAATCTGGTGTTACAACCGACTCTACAGGAACGAATTAAAGTGACACAGAGGAGTGATGCTGAGTTAGTAGAGCTTATAGAGAAAGTACAAGATGGTCTAGAGAAGGATTTCAACATTTCAGATGATGGAGCCTTAAGGTTCCGTACCAGATTGTGTGTGCCTACTGATCCTGAGATTAAGAAAGTGATTTTGGAAGAAGCGCACTGATCCTTGTATATGGTACATCCTGGTAGCACTAAAATGTACAGGGATCTTCACGAATCTTTTTGGTGGAGTAGAATGAAAAGGGAGATTGCTGAATTTGTAGCACAGTGTTTGATATGCCAGGAGGTGAAAGCTGAGCATTAGAGATTGGAGGGGTCATTTCAGTCGTTGTATATTCCTGAGTGGAAGTGGGAGCATATAGTGATGGATTTTGTCACAGGATTGCCGCCGACACTGCAAGGACAGGACGCCATATGGTAGTGGTGGATCAACTTACAAAGATTGCTGATTTCCTACCTATCAAAGTTAACTACTCCTTAAACCAATTGGCAGAGTTATATATTCAGGAGATAGTGAGAATGCATGGCGTACGTGTGTCCATAGTTTCAGATTGAGACCTAGAATTCACATCCCTTTTCTGGAGGAGTTTGCAAAAGGCCATGGGTTCTCAGTTTTCATTCAGTACAACATTTCATCCTCAGACAAATGGAAAAACGGAGAGCGTGATACAGATATTGGAGGATATGTTATGTGCATGCATGTTGGACTTTGGAGGTAGTTGGTTACGGTTTATGCCGTTAGTCGAGTTTGCGTATAATAATAGCTATCATGCCAGCATTGGGATGACACCATTTGAGACATTGTATGGTAGGAAATGTTGATCCCCATTGCATGTACTGGGATGAGATTGGAGAGAGACAAATATTGGGACCAGAGCTAATGCAGTAGACTCAAGATAAAGTCAGACTCATCAGGGATAGGATCAGAACAACGTAGAGTCAATAGAAGACTTATGTAGATACTTGCCAACGAGAGTTGGAGTTTGACGCAGGTGATCACGTGTTTCTGCGGGTGGCATCGTTGAAAGGTGTTATAAGATTCGGGAGGAAGGGTAAACTGAGCCCTAAGTATATTGGACCATTTGAGATTCTTGAAAGAGTGAGTTTAGTTGCCTATAGGCTGGTGTTACTGAAATTAGGAATAGCTTCCCAAGAGGGGGGGGGGGTGAATTGGATTCTTTTCGATTTTAATAAATTTATGAGCTTTTTCTTATGATACTAAGAAAAACACAATTGATAACTGATAATCAAACTTGAAAATACTAAAATTTAAACCAACAAGCCAATCAATGAAATTAAAGCAATTCAACCACTCAACCAAGAAGATTAGTGCTTTTGTTAATTTCCCTGTAAATGTTTGCCACCTTCTTTGAGTAAGCTCTTAGTATGCACTTCTCTTGATCAAGATTTCCGCAAATTAACCAACGTACTCCCTTTTGGGTTTCTGCAAACGGTTAATCAAAACGTACTTTCTAAATATCAAAAGTCTTCGTTTCTTTCTCACTTTAAAACTTGCAACCTGCACCTTTAAATCATACAACAACAACAAGTATAGAATATAAAGTAAAGAAGAGAGAAAGACATAAGATTTTTTATGAGATTCGGCTTCAACATAGCCTACGACCTCGCCCTTGGCAAAATACCAAAGGGTTCCACTATAGCAGTTCCGTTGCCAGGTGGAACAATGCCTATTTACAACCACTCCTTGGTCAAGGCTAGAGCCTGCCTTCTCCAAATAATATATCCTTGTTTGGTCGACGATCCAACAACCTAGAATCGTCCAAAATCTATAAGAGAGATATTAAAAAGCTGGTGTACAAGAGATGCTCACACAAAGAGAAGATTAGTACAAATACAAACTATGTACTTCAAAAGGTAAATATCAAGAGATAAATAAAATTTTGAAGCTTTAACAGAGATTTCACCAAATTCCTTTTCTCCAAATGAGAAATTAGTAATCTTTCTTCAGGAATTGATGAGTAGAAAAATCAGAACCACAATACTTTCAGCTTGCAAGAGTTTGGTCAAGAAAGATTTTGAGAGCAAGAGAGCTTGAGAGAATTTCAATGCTTGGTGTATTTTTGATTTATAAGAACCATGTATTTATAGGCTTTCAAAACATGTTTCCTTGTTACAAGAGTTTCCTTAAAGAGTTTTCTAAGTTGTTTAGAAAATTCGGGGTTTAAACGGCCATAATTTAAAAAATAAGATTTTAAAAAATTTGTTCGTTGAATAGTGTTCAGATGTCTGAGGTTTCAAGGTCAGACGTTTGAAGTTCCTGAAACCCTTTAAAAATTCAAATGGACACAAGGTCAGACTTCTGAAAATAGGGTTTAGACGTCTGAGGTGCCAGGTTCAGATGTCTGAATTGCTACTGCCTCTTTCTGTTTTGCTCCATAAATTCTTCAGACGTCTACACTTAATCTTCAGACGTCTAAAGTAATTCTTCAGATGCCTGAACATGAAGTTTAGTCATCTGAAGTTGTCACTTTAGTCATTTGAATTGAAAAATTCAATCTTTTGATCTTGCCAAGAACTTGTTTTAAAAATATTTTTCTTTAAAAACTGATTTGTTCTCTTATGATCTTTACAAAACTTGATTCAATATACTTAAATAGGTCCTTAAGTCTTTATAATCTCTTGGAAGAGCTTCAAAAACATATTTCAAATGATATTCTAGCTTTTAAAATACTTACAAATATGTCTCCTAAGCCTTCACAAGACATGCTTGAGTTCTTTCTCATTCTTTGCTCTTGAGGTTCTTTGAAAAATTTGCTCGAGCTTCAAATATCTGAGTTTCTCTTTGAATTATTGAATAGTTGTCCCATACTTGATTCATACTTGACTTCTCCACACTTGATCTTTTCTTGAACCATACTTGAACTTTACTTGAACCATACTAGAACTTCACTTGAACCATACTTGATCCATATTTTCTTAAACATAAAAACTCAACCTTTCCAAGTTAAATAGTCCTTTGTTTGTTATCACCAAAACCGATTGAAAGACCTTGTTAGGCCAACAATTACCACTAGTTTTTTCAAGAATTCATGACGTATTTCACGTCTCTATGTTAAGGAAATACGTCCCAGATCCCTCCCATGTGATTAGATATGAGGCACTGGGGTTCAATGATACTTTGTTTTATGAGGAAATGCTAGTACAGATTTTGGATTGGAAAGAAGAGGAGCTGTGTACGAAAAGTTTACCGTTGGTAAGAGTTCTATGGCGCAACCATGTAGTAGAGGAAGTTTCTTGGGAATTGGAGGAGTAGATGCGCCAGAAATACCCGCACCTGTTCGGTGAAAATAAGGGTTAATGTATGTAATTTAATTTGTATAGTATATGTTAGGTAGTGTTTGGATTTTAATAGTTTTGGGAAGAATTTTTTTTTTTCTTTCAATGATTGTAATCTCCTAGGAGGTCCTTATGTAACCATGATATTTCTCCGCAATAAGTGAGGGTAAGTAATAAAATAAGTAACTAATTTTTCCTCAGTGGATGATGTAGGGTACAAATGACAAATTTCAAGGATGAAATTTTTATAAGGAGGGAAGAATGTAGAAACTCGAGAAATTTCATCAATAAAAGAAATGAAAAGGGGTAAGAAGGAAATTTTAAAAAGAAAGAGAAACAGGGCTTTGTCAACGAACACAGGGTTTTTGTCGACGAATGTCCCATAGAATTTTACGACAAGATACACGTGTTTCGTCGACGAGAGATTACTGAGAGAGTTTTTGGACTTTCAGGCTCGTCGACGAAATAGACCCCTTGTCAACGAAGTGCCTTTATGGGTTCGTCGATGAACCACTTGAATTTGTCGACGAATCTCAGCCTATAAAGGATGAAACCCTCATTTTCAGTGCCGTTCTCTCTCTCTCTCTCTCTCTAGACCCACGACCCTCTCACATTTTCTCTTCGTTTTTGGCTTCGATTCTCGCCAGATCAATGAACAGAAGGTACCACGTTGTTCTTGGGAAGATTCTCTGCAACATAGGCAGAGTGGATTTATAGTTTAGAGTTTTGGAGCATTATCCCAAAATCAGGGTAAGTAAGAGATTTAAGGGTATTATAAGTTGTATAGTGTATCTGAAATGTAGGTGGTGTTATACTAAAATTGTTGTGGGAAATGAGTTAATTAATTTGGTAAAAATATGATTTTTAGGCTTTTGAGTTGGGAACGCCGAGGGGTGTCAAAATTGGGGATTATTGTGAGCATCTCAGTAAGTTAGGTAAAATGAATAAATTATAACAATATTTTTATGGAAATTATGGGTTGGAAAATATGTGAAAATGGTATATGATATTTTACCTGAAATTTATTTATAATATAAATATAAGATGAAATTCGTGTGCCATATGAATTATGTTGGGAAATGTTTAAATTGGGATAAATGAATTACCCTGTGAAATATGTGATATTGAAATGTGTTATGATATGGGAAGTGAATTGTGGGGAAATGATGAAAGTGAAATATGCAGGAAACGTATTTTCTGAGAAAATGAAGAAATGTGAAATATGTGAATATGTTTTGAGAAATACTGAATATTCGTGAAAAGAGATATTTATATGATAGAATATGGTGACTTGTATAGAGGGGAGCAGATACCTTATGTAGTCAGGGTAAGTATTTTGAGGTAGGGAGGTTTGATTCCCCTAGAGATTTTGTGGTTGACTTGTATATGTATAGGTGGATGGTAGTACTCTGGTATGTGAATTCGCTGAGGACTGTATGTTATATTTTGATATGACTTCCATTGTTAGAATTGTGTATGAATGTATACCCGGTACTCTTTTGTAGGTCGGGTTATGTATTATGATGTTAGTAGTTGACGTGGCCGATATGTGATGTATGTGGTAATGTATTTTGTGTTTTATGGAAAAAAATGGTATGTAAAATCGGGGCGTCGCAATTCACACAACGGAAAATAATTAAACATTCTCTAAATAAAATACCAGAGTACTATATACAACCCAAAAAGTAGTATAACAAATTATCCATATTACATCACCAGAGAAATATAAAAAATATAAACTGTACATATGACTGTTCCTACAACCACCCAAAATTTCCAAAGTTCTCAACCATGCATCGGAGCTTCCTAAGCTCGATCATCTGAAGGACCTGAAAAGGTTAATAAATCGCCGGGGTGAGACACCTCTCAGTAAGGAAAGAATAAACTATAACAGTGTGTGGCAGATGAGTTTCAATATACATAAAATATAGCTGTTTCTTAAACCACCACAATAAAGAATACACATGCATATCCAAGCACACATGTAGTGACCCGAAGAATAATAGCATTTAAATAATAAAGAGGAGAGAAAATGGAAACATGAACAGAAGGAGGCAGTAGACTTCGTCGATGAACGCTCCGCGTTCGTCGATGACATCACATTTTGGGAGAATATAATAATTCAAGGAATTGCCAGGACTCGTCGATGAATACAGGGCTTTGTCGATGAGTAGATAAGGAAATTCGTTGACGAATACAGGGCTTCATCGATGAGAAAATACCGAGAGATGGTTTGGGCTGTTCTAAATTTCGTTGACGAATACAGGGTTTCGTCGACGAATTTACTGAAGGATTCGTCAACGAAGTGACGTGTCTCGTTGACAAATCCGACCCTATAGATAGCTAAAAATCGAATTTTTATTCACTTTTAGCACTCCTCTCTCTCCCTACGTCTCTCTCTCACTTCTCTCTTCGATTTCGGCCCCGATAGTCGCTGGATCGATGATTCGAAGCCATCACGACACTCTTGGCGAAGTTCTCTACAAGTCTACCAGAGTGGATCGTTGGTGAAACGAAGTAGGAAATCATCCCTAAGTTGATGTAAGACTTTTTAAGCCAAATTTGTTCTTATGGTAGTTATAAGAAATGATGTACGCATAGAAATACTGAAGTTTAGTAGTGTGAGTTTTTTGTTTCAGGGAATTGATCAGGAAAGCCTATGGGGGTTAGGCCAGAATAGTTTAGGAACTTTCCAGTAGTTAGGTAAGGAAAATATACTATGTTAGGTATTTTTAGAATATTATACAGTTTATTAAATGATGAAAATTATGTATTAAAGTATCGTGTGGCTTGTGAATATGAAAATAGTACGAAGTTAGGTTTTACGATATTTCAATATCCTGATTTTACGATATTTATGTACCATGATTTTATGAATCTTAGTACCATGATTATATGAATATCAGTATTATGATTATGCAGTTTCAGTGTTACGATTATACAGTTCTCAGTATTACGACGTATGAATTAGCAGCATCATGGTTGTTACGATTATTTCAGAATCATAGTAAATCAGATAGTTGTATATAGAAATACATTATATAGTATCAGACCCTGTTGGACTATGTAGCTACAGAGCACGGTACCGTTGCTACAGATATTATGTTACGTTATGAGTGCAACCACCTATTTAGATAATACGTGGTAGTAGGTCGATCACCTAGGCCCTTGACGAGGACAGACTCCCTATCAGATATGGGTTGAGGTGAACAGATCGATCGATGGAGTATAGTGATTTATTCCTGATTGGCCAGTCAGGGTAAATCTCGCTTACGGGCCGCACAACCCTATCACGAGGGGGTAAGTCATGACACACAGATATCCACAGGGAACATTTTCAGCTACTATTACGTATGTACAGATTTACAGAAACAGGGATTATATTTATGTATAATAGAAGTATTTTGAATAGTAACCTACGATACTGTTATGTTAAGCAACATGAAAAGGGGGAAATTTTTATTACTTATACTGTACTTACATATTCAGTTATGCATGTTTATATGAATACTGATTTTCTTTATATTGTAGCCCATTTGCCACACACTAGTAATAACATATTTTGTTTTACTGAGCGTTGGCTCATCCTAGTGTTGAATCATTTTTCAGGTGATCCAAGTAGGCGAGCAGACCAGGCTCGCAGAAAGAAGGGTTGCAGTACTGCCCTATCAGTAGAGAGTGAGTACATTTTGGGAGTGTTTGTATATATCCCAGCATAGTTGAGGGAAATTTTGGGGAAACAGATATATGTGTATATTTTGGGAAACATGTAGTACTCTAGTATTGATTTTGTATTGTGTATATATTTTCATATGGTTATGTCTATGTGATTTATGCTTCTCGCTGCTTAGGTTTATGGTTGGGTTTACCCTAGTATGGTATCAAAGCATGTAAATTATCATAGTATATAAAAAAAAAAAAAAACCCATTTATTAAGCAGGTCGTTACAACACATACATGAATATTTATCAGTGAAAGTTCCCGAGAATAGGGAAGCTTAGTTGCCCATACATGTACCTTCCATCTGCTTTGATACCGTTTGTAACCTTACCCGATTAAACTCGGGTGCGGCCACAACTGATACTTATCCGGACACTCACCTTACTCAATAAGCCCTCGAACGAAGAGTTTTATTTCGCCCTATTTATTTATGCAATTAAATCCAGGTACATAAGCTTACACACAATCAACACTAACATATCCCAAAATCTGCATATACAATGCTACAACACATCCAAACAGGATACTACACACTTTTTATTCACACCCACACAGGATCCATATCCACAGAGGATTCACAACCACACAGGTTGCTACACAAACTTCACAACCACACAGGTTACCATTCCACACACACAACCCTGTTCATAGTAAATCGGTAAAACAAACTCCTCATTCCACTGCTAAAGTTTTACCCCATTTATATAAATGACCATATAACGACCTCCTCATACCACTGCCAACGTTATATGGTAATTTATATCAGGTATGATATAATGACCTCCTCATACCACTGTCAACGCTATATCACAATTTGCATGAACCACATTACACATCCAATGCATTTACAACATTATTCACCACCAGATAGTATTTACAATCAGATAGAATTCACAACCACGTAGTATTCTCAATCAAACAGTATCCACAAACAATAGACTTGATTATGCGTAAAGATGCGTAGGTAAACGGTTAAATTCTGCATTAAAAGATTTTAATTTTAATTAAAGATACGGATTATGTCTCTATTTTAACAGTGAGCTTCATTTATTAATATTTAGGTTTTTATTCGATAATATATGATTTTGGTACTTTATTAGATGTAGGAATGTTCAAAAATTAAGGTTGAAGAAAAATATATTTTACGAGGCCGGCGCAAGTTGAACGAAGTCGGGTGTGTTGCATTCGTGGGAGTGCATGAGTATTGCAGATCGTGAGCCTTGTGCATGGGCATGCGTGAAGGAGCTGCCAAGAGCATTTAATAAGGCCCATGCCAAGGAAAAGAATGTTACAAGTAGCACCCCTCTACTATGATATTTAGGCAACCCAAAGGTTGCAGCTAAAGCATACCAGGGCACTTACCTTACTTAGTAAGCCCTCAAGTGATAAATTGATCTTGTACTCACACAATTCATACAAAAATTTACCGGCGAAGGCCCTAAGGATAGGGAAATCTACCCCCCCATACACGTAGGTTCCCTCTGCCCTAGTATGTTATGCAACTACTACCACATCTATAGTTACTAGTGCACTCGCCTTACTCAGCAAACCCTCAGGCAAAAGGTACGCTTCGCTCAATCGTAACATGTTCTACGTACATACATACTTCTAATATCATAGTACATCATTCTTTCTATCATTATTCAATCATACACATCTGTTCATATTCATAATTTAACATTGCATTGCATTTCACTTTAAGTGACTCTTTCCCATTCGTATCATTCACGTTTCACATTTCATTTCATTGCATTGTCATTCCATTGTCATTTCATTGCACAATGTTTTCATTTCATTCCTTTGTACTATAGCCGCTCTTTAGCCGTCATCAGTTAGTCCACATAGAAATACGTTAGAATCTACTACAGTTAGTCTACATAGAAATGAGCTAGATCTACTAATAGTTAGTTCACATAGAAATGCGCTAGAATCTGTTAACCTGGCTTTCAGCTGTTGTACATTTACCTAGCATCTTTCAGTTATTTTATCCAACATCTTTCAGCTGTTTACATGGTAGCATTAACACACACAAGCAACATAGTCCATGTCATGTTTTATTCACAATGCATTACTTACTTAACCTGCATTTCATACATTTAACATATTATCACACAACATTCTATTTACTCATGCCACACAAGTTAGCAATAAAATTCATACACTGCCTGTAAAATAAGCCAACCAACATTTAATGTTTATATACTAAAAATACCTTTCATTTCTTACATAATTATCTTGAAAATATTTCCTACTTTCATCAGTTCATTTTTGCATATTCATATCTAATAAACAACCCTAAACTCGAAAAAAATATAATTTAAACAGTTGACATTTTACCCATACCGAAACATATACACGTACATATAACACAATTTATTTTTTCATTAAATTCATAAATATTTTGATTTAATATATATTTTTCCCCTTACCTAATTTCTTGAATTACACCAACAGAGACTCCAAAAAAATACCTGCGGTGCTCACCCGGACCCTGAAATTAAATTTCTAGTTCCAATAAATTATTCATGAATAAAATATTATTTAAATATTTCCTAGGGCCATAATTCCTAAATAAATAATAATATCCTTAAATTTAGCCAAATTCCTAAATTCCACTCTCGCTTTGGAGTAGGGTCTAAAAAATTCCAATTGAAAAATTACCTATGTCAAAATGACGATGATGACGACTAGGACCATGTGGTGGTATCCAATCGTCGATTTAACCGCATATTAACAGCGAAATTGAGAAAATGGGGAAAAATTATCTTTCCCCAAGAGCAGTGTCTAAGTCGTTCCCATGAAAAATCTGCTTCAGTAGAAATGTCGGTAGCGGAACCATTGCCGCCTGACATCTTCTTCTCTTTCTTCTTCTTTTACTTTCTTCTTTACTTTATATATAAATATATATATATATATATGATATGTATAAGTTAAAGTAATATATATACATATCTTATTTCAATTAGTTTTTTTTTTTTTAATTCAATGTAAAAATATTTAATTTAATAATTAATTATTTAATTATTTAATTCATCTTAATTTAATTTAATTTCTTTAATTTTAATTTTTTTTCTTTTTCCCACGCCATTCCTTTTATTTATTTATCTGTTATTTTATTTATTTTTTTTTCCAAATTATTTTCGTCTTTTTAAATTTTCGGGTCTTTACAATTGCACCGTTAATTCTGCAATATTTCCGCATAGGGAATACAGACATTTAATGGATGAAATGTCAATACCACATAATGATTGTTGGTATGTAGCCATGAAAACCCTAATTGATGGGTATGGAAACCCTAATGATGGGTTATGATATTGAGAGCATGGTACCATTGCTAGTGGAGCAGTGCAACCACACATGCTCGTGGAGCGTGTGGCGTGACAGTAGGCTGAAATGAGAATGGAAATGAACATGAAAATGGGAACAAGAATGAAATGGGAAATGAATAGCGTGAGTTAATAAATAATTAAAGCGAAGTAAAACACATTGCCTGAGGGCTTACTGAGTAAGGTGAATGCTATGATAAGTATCAATTGTAGCTGAACCCGAGTTAATCGGACTAGGCTGCAACGATATTAGGGCAAAAGGAAGCTGCTTGTATGGATGGGTAAGCTCCCCTATTCTCAGGAACTTCGCAGGTAAATTTGGGTTATACTGAATGATTTTGGAAATGGAAATAAAATTTTTTTGAAAGCTCATTTTGCATATCTATATGATAGTAAATGTGGAATGGTATATTTTCTCATAAAATACTAACATTGGTGTGCTTATATGTTATGATATAATGAATCTTATATTGCCACATACTGTAGATAATTTGTTCGATCTTACTGAGATGTATCTCACCCAATCATCTAAATATTTTAGGAAACTGAGATAGACCCTATGATAGAGCTCTAAGATAGAGGGGAGCAGATACCCTGTGTAGTCAAGGTAAGTATTTTGAGTTAGGGAGCTTTGATTCCTCTAGAGATTTTGTGGTTGACTTGTATATGTATAGGTGGATGGTAGTACTCTGGTATGTGTATTCGCTGAGGACTGTATGTTATATTTTGATATGACTTCCGCTGTTAGAGTTGTGTATGAATGTATACCCGATACTCTCTTGTGGGTCGGGTTATGTATTATGATATCAGTAGTTGATGTGGCCAATATGTGATGTATGTGGTAATGTATTTTGTGTTTTATGGAAAAAAAATGGTATGTAAAATTGGGGCGTCACAATTCAGGCAAAATAATAATAATTAAACATACTCTAAATAAAATACCAGAATACTATATACAACCCAAAAAGGAGCATAACAAATTATCCATATTACATCACTAGAGAAATATAAAAAATATAAACTGTACATATGACTGGTCCTACAACCACCCAAAATTTCCAAAGTTCTCAACCATGCCCCGAAGCTTTCAAAGCTCGATCACCTGAAGGACCTGAAAAGGTTAATAAATCGTCGAGGTGAGACACCTCTCAAAGGAAAGAATAAACTATAACAGTGTGTGGCAGATGAGTTTCAATATATATAAAATATAGCCATTTCTTAAACCACCACAATAGAGAATACACATGCATATCCAAGCACACATACATGAATATTTATCGGTGAAAGTTCCCGAGGATAGGGAAGATTAGAAGCCCAAACATGTACCTTCCCTCTGCTTTGATACCGTTTGTAATCTTACCCGATTAAACTTGGGTGCGGCCACAACTAATACTTATCAGGACACTCACATTACTCAGTAAGCGCTTGGATGGAGAGTTTTATTTCACCCTATTTATTTATGCAATTAAATCCAAGTACATAAGCTTACACACAATCAACACTAACATATCATAGAATCTGCATATACAATGCCACAACACATCCACATAGGATACTACACACTTCATTCACACCCACACAGGGTTCATATCCACAGAGGATTCACAACCACACAGGTTGCTACACAAGCTTCACAACCACACAGGTTTCCATTCCACACACACAACCCTGTTCATAGTAAATCGGTAAAACGAAACTACTAAAGTTTTACCCCATTTATATAAATAACCATATAACGACCTCTTCATACCACTAACAACGTTATATGGTAATTTATATCCGGTATGATATAATGACCTCCTCATACCACTGCCAACGCTATATCACAATTTGCATGAACCACATTACACATCCAATGCATTTACAACATTATTCACCACCAGACAGTATTTATAATCAGACAGAATTCACAACCACGCAGTATTCTCTATCAAAGAGTATCCACAAACAATAGTACTTGATTATGCGTCAAAGATGCGTAGTTAAGCGTTTAAATTCATGCATTAAAGATTATAATTTTAATTAAATACCTGATTATGTCTCATATTTTAACATTGAGCTTCATTTATAATATTTAGGTTTTTATTCGATAATTTATGAATTTTTGGTACTTTATTATTGTAGGAAATTTTTCAAAAATTAATGTTGAAGAAAAATATATTTTACGAGGCCGCGCAAGTGAACCGAAGTCGTGCGTGTGTGCATTCTTGGGCGTGCATGAGTATTGCATCCGTGAGCTTGTGCATGCACGTGAAGGAGCTGCCATGAGCATTTAATAATGCCCATGCAAGAATGTGTGAAGAAGCCGATTATGAGCTGGGTTGCATGCATTGAGGTTATCCATGAAGAAACCGAAGTGCTGGCCATGTGAGGAGAGTTGGGCTGTGGAAATAAAGTTAGAGATGTAATTTGAAGCCCATGCAGCAGCCCACTTGATGTGACCATGTGAGGGCCACATGCAGCATGCGACAGTTTTTAAAGAGCCGGAGGCATCCTAAGGTTGGGTGTGGACTGGAGTCCTTGTTTTTTTTTTTCTTTTCTTTTGCTGGGTTTCCAGCGCCTCATCTCCCCTCTCTCCCTCCCGTTTCTCTCGGTCCTCTCGTCTCCCTTAACTCTCGACCTTCTCGTCCCTCTCTGTCTCTCTCCCTCTTTCTCTCTCGTCTCCCTCTCTCTCGGATTCCCTCTTGCTACTGTCTAAGTCTTGTTGCTGTCCGAACTGCTTCAACTGCTGCAACCCGAGTGCTTCCTTGCTGTGCTGCTGCAACCCGAGTGCCTCCCTGCTGTGCTGTTGTAACTGGAGAGCTGCAGCCTTCTCCCACACCATACCACACAGCCTGCTTCCTCTTTTTCTTTCCCTTCTCCTCTCTCTCTCTCGAAACTATTTTAAAGTTTATTTTTTTTGGAGAAGTATTAAGTTTTAATTTGTTTTCTTATTTCTTGCTAGAATTAGTTTGTGCTTTTGAATTTTGTTTGGGAGTATTCAATTTATTTTGTCTTTTTTATATTTAAATACAGTTTTAGGATTTGAATAATTGCTTTGTGTATTTTATTAATAAAGTTTATGTTTTTTATTTATTTTTCAGTAATCTTGTTAGACTTTAATTTTACTTGGTCTTAATATAAAATCTGGTACTTTTATTTAGTTGGAGTTTATTCATATTATCAAGTTCAATCTTTTATTATTGTTGGGAGTTGAATCTTATTTGGGTTGTTTTCTATTAAAGCTAGTTTATTTATTTAGTTGAGTTTTATTTATCGGTTAGTTTAGTTCATTTTTATTTAGTTGAGATATTGTGGAGGTTAATTATTTCAATATTTAGGTGTCGAGTTGGGTCTTTGTTCTTACGTTATGGTTGATTTTAAATTAGTTATTAGTAAGTTAATTGGTAATATTTACGCATGTTAAATCTTAGTTAGGGTTTAAATTTCATTGCAAAAATCTTAAACATCCTAGGAACCAAATCTGAACTGTGTTCAGTAATTTGTCTTTTCTTAATTTCTTTTGGATTTGTACAAAATTTGGAATTAAACTGTATTTCCTGAGGAGTCGATCTAACCTTAGGCTAATTATTACGCGACTGAACTCCTACTCTTGGGATAACTTCCGAGTTACTCATTTTTAGAGTGAGTCAGTACTCGCAAACAAACAGTTTCCATAAGCAGATAGTATTCTCAACTGAGCAGTATTCACAACCATTTAATTATAAAGAGTTATTCTCATGCCACACGATTCTTCCCTAACTATAAATTATATTCAAAACCATCATTTTTCAAATGCCTAAACCGTCAAAAAATCATATTATAAATATACGGATTTTATACTCAAAACTAACCAATTCAAAATTAATAAAAACTTGCATAACTTGCTCCCCTTACTTGTTTTTTTTTTTTTTTTTGAAAATGACCTGAAACGATTGGAAAAACCGAAACCCTAGCCGCTCAAATCTGCCGAGGATTGATGACCTACACACCAGGAAGAGGAAGAATGGATCGTGGAGCACCCGAGAGCAACCAGGAGACTTAGAGTAGAGAAAAAGATGAAAGAGATTCGGGGCTGAAAGAGAGAGAGAATGAATTTTCTAAAAAAAAAGACCTAAGATCTATTTATAAGTAGGCTGTCCCTACAGAAAATCGTTGACATTTTTTTTGGCCACCCTGAAACCGTCAACGAAAAACCTGAGCTAGAGAATCCCGAGAGCCTTTCTGGAGGAAACCGTCAACGATTTTGTCATGTTCTTCACCGATTTCTTATTTTTCCTTCCCTCTATTTATTTCTCTTTTTCTTTTATTGATTTTTATTTTATTTTCTAGGTTCAGGTTATTACCTGTTGAAACTATTGTTAATCGATGTTTTAATTATTGAAACTCTCATTCACATTTTTCATTCCACACAATTTTTTTTCCTTTCCTTGTCAACTCAATTAGTGGCACAGATATTCTTGAAAAATTCCTCACAAACTTGTGATAACACCCTACCAAACTCAAGAAGCTATGGATTGAAGCCACATTTTTAGGGTTTCCCAACTCAATACAACATCAATCTTAGAAGAATCAATAGATAACCATTCTTTGATTTTGACATAATCCAAAAATTTCACATTAATTGTCCAGAATTCACATTTCCCGTTTAGCATATAATTGATGCTCCCATAATGTTTGTAAAATTAATCACAAATGTTGTTCATACTTTTCTTGAGTCTTTAAATACATAAAAAATCATCTATAAAAACTATAATAAATTAATCCAAGTATGGTTGAATAACTTGATTCATCATATCCATGAAAATGTAAGGTGCATTGGTAATCTTAAATGGTAACACAAGAAACTTATAGTGATCATACTATGTACTAAATTCCGTCTTTGGGATGTTTAATTCCCAAATCTCAATTGGTGATAATTTGATTGCAAATCAACCTTCAAAAATTTTAGGATTTTGTCAATTGATCAAATAATTCACCAATCCCTAGAAGTCGATACCAATTCTTAATGTAATGTGATTCAACTTCCAATAATCAATGCATAGCCTCAATGACCCATTATGTTTCTTAGTAAATAACACAGGTGCAACCCATGGTCATACACTAGATCAAATAAATTCCTTGCCGAGGAGATCTTCTAGTTGCACTCTAGGTTGCCTTAGTTCAGCTAATGTCATTCTATATAAAGCAGTCAATATAGGCTCTGTTCCTAACACCAAATCAATATTAAATTCAATCTTCTTTTGGAGGCAGCCCCGATAAACTATCTGGAAAAATATATAGAAATTTATCACCTATGGGTAAAGAAGTTCGGGTTTCATTAACTTGTGTATTTTCTTTCATTACTGTTACAAACCCCATACATGTGCCCAAATTTCATCCTTTCACAAGCACTCAAGATATCAAACATGAGAGCCTGTTAATTGGAAGGAAATCGTCACTCCATTTAGATCTTTGAGTACTACTTTCTTTTGGAAACAATCAACTAAGTGCATGATAAATAGATAACCACTCCATTTATAGGATTACATCATAATCCACAATATCCATGTTAATAAATCAACGGGGAAGTCATTTCCACCAAAATTTTAAAATGCATGTCTGCATATTCTGTCCACATTTATAGTCTTCCCCACAGGTGAAGCAACTCACAAGACAATACTCTAAATGTTCAAATTATAAACACAACATATTAGCAAAGGATGCAACAATGTAGGAGTGGGTAGAACCAAAATCAAATAAAACTCTTACCCCAAGTGTTGTGTAAAAGAATCATACCTTCAATTCCTCAGTATTGACTAGTTCTTGGCAAAACTGTGATAAATCAACAAATTTTCTTTTTATATTATTAGCTAATAAACAAATTTTTGAACTCAACTACATAAATTCCTACAATTTGGCTTCTTGGAGTGCTTTTTGAAAATATTTCTCATTGAATACAAATTTAAAGTCAGTCCTAACTCATAGCCTCAACCCTCAACATCTCTTACCCGTTGCATAGATTCCCACCAATGATCAGAGCCTCACCTTTAAACAAAAAACTTGCAATGATGACTTTATACTCATCAAGCACCATACCTGCTAGGATATCTTAGATTGGAATGTGTAATCATTTGTCTATCAGATCAAATATATAAAAGGCACTTCAAAACTCTCATCATAGTTTTGTAATTCATTTGAGCAAAAATTGTATGGGTTTCTAAGCATTCCTTGGAATTCTAATAACCCAATTCCTTTTCAATGCTAAATTAATGCACCTGCTTACACTTTTCAATCAACATTTTTGGAATCCTACCATCATATAAAGGACAAGCATGAACATAAGCATGAACATGTCTAACAGCTTCAAAATACAAAATGGCCTTGTTTCAGACACCACAAAATAGAACACAATGTCCAAAGAGTTTTGGGAAGCACCATTTCAACACCGTCCCTGAAAAAAAAAAAAAAAAAAACTACAACGATACACTAGCTCAAAATTCAAAGACTTAGAAAAAGGTGCCCTCAAAATATTTTACAATGTAATTGATCACACTTGCGAACACGTTTCCTAGTTTCTTCTTAATCATTAAACCATGTCATGTCTATCCTAGTAAGCCGCCAGACAATCTTCATATATATTCATTGGAGATAAATTTTCAATCATATTTAAACAACTGGAAGAACAGTATCCCTTTTAAAATATCCACAAAAAGTTTGAATGCAACTTTCAACTTGTTCACTTCTCTTATCATGCCTTAGCTAAGGGGTCAAGTTCATTATCAAATGCTTGTGCTACTAAACATTCCACCAGAAAACAAAAAAAAATATCAGGTATCTGGAACATCCAAACACCATAATGCCTATGTTCCATGCTGTTATTAATAACCGATTAGACTTTCTCAGAATATATGCATCTTAGCACTGCCAGGATGGATAATGTATCTAGAATGAAGTGCTTCGAGCAAGATTTCCTCTTCAAAATGATGTGGAACACAAAATCTCTTCAAATCAAAAAGTCCCCCATGAAAAGATTTTGTCCACCCTTCAGAGTGTGTACCCACTTCAATACCTCTCAACACATATTTTTTTTTTTTTTGTGAAACTAAGGGTCCTACTCTTGTCCTTTGGTAATTCACACCAATAAAGTTGGTTGTGCCTTTAAGTTATATATACAAACTTTATCTCCTTTATGGGTCATATGGAAGTTGAAAGAATCTATTGTCTCCAACATTTTCCCACCTTCAAATTTTTAAATTTTCCAATGTATATCGAGACTTCTTTCTTAGAGCATCTGCCACAACATTCACCCCGGGACGATAATGGAGTTCAAAATCCTATTCTTCCAAATACTCCTCCCACCACCTTTGCCTTAAGTTCAATTCCCTCTTAACTAAGAGCACACTTTAATGTGCAAAGGTGTACACATTCCAAAAAATCACAAAATTCTATTTCAAATATTCCAGTATCACAAATGGTAACTCATTCCTTGCAGTGACTATTTACACAAGATAAGATCATAGTGTAGCATTCCGGGAGAAAAACGTCAATGGTTTGCCGTGACTTTTCTAGAACCGTCGATTGTTCCAAAAAAATCATTGAAAACCCTCGATGAATTTCTGTTTTCGGCTGCAAGACAAAATTCCAAAATTCCAATTGGCTCATTGTATTTTACTCCACTTTGCATCCTATATCCGATCGTTCTAACAACACCCAACCTACCCATTCCTATCATCCTCCTACTTCATACCTATACTTTGGTAATAATCATTGCTATAATTTACAGAATCTATATCCATAGCTCTGATACAAACTGTGACGACCCGGAAAATTTCGTTCAATTTCTCTAATACCACTTGTAATAACCTAAATGTTTCTTATTATAATAATCATTGATACAGACAGCGGAGGACCTTAAATGCATATTACCAGAGTACTAAACTATCTTAATATAACAATATCAATCCCATTATCACAATAAAGATCTGAACTCATTAAAACATAAATAAAATAATATAATTTTAAACACGGCCTTCTGTCCCACCTAAGCTTTACTACGCTACTCTGATCACTTTTATACTCCACATGACATCTGAAAAAATATTGGATAATCATGAGGTGAGACACCTCTCAGTAAGATGGAATAGATTATCATCAGTGTGTAACAAATGAGTTTTTAAGTGTAAACATAATACTCTCGTTTATTTAACTGTACATGAAATGATTCTTGAAAACTGTACTCATTTGTATAACTAAAAATATTTGAATTTCTGGATAACATACTTTCGGCTCAATATAGCTTATTTACATAAGCATAACATAATTATTAATTTAACTTTAATTGAAAAGGCATTTGTATAAATCGTGACCCACACCTATACAATTTAAAATACACATTTTCTACTCAAACATACTTTTAGCTAAATAAATAATTCTATTTTCGTAAATCTATGTATACACATAGAAGAATTTCCCCTGATTGGACTATCATATAATATCATGTATAATCCTCAGTGATTGTATTGTGCAGCCCGAAGGCTGGACTTAGTCATGGCTGGCCTACCAAGTTAAGTTAAAAATGTTATGTCTGCAGTACTATTGCCTACCCAACCTGGTCTAGACCCAGTGGGTAAACCTGCTCCTGCAATACATCACTCCATGGGCCAATCGACTGCCATCCGCCTATACTTTATCTGAAAGTATGGCTGCATTGCATGTCGTGCTAGTTGCAGTATCGTGCTCTAAATCATAACTAGTTCATTAGGGTTTTGATACCATATAATACACTTTATAAAATAAAATTGTAACATGATCTCATTTTCATAAGTCTGTATAAAATCTAACATGTTCACACTTTTGTATAAATCTGTCATATCGTATTTCTGTATAAATCTGTCATTTCATAACTCAACATAAAGTCGTCTGAATTTGGCATAAAGCCGTTTAAACTGTCATTTCATACTGAACTTGACATAAAGTCGGCTGAACTGCCATATCATAATTTCGTGTAAATCTGTCATATCATAATTCTGTATAAAACTATATTTTGTTTTTCATAAAATATTCTAAACATATTCATTACTCATGCCACACAATTTAAGTGATAATTCATAATATAATAATCTATCTAGAATAACTATATTCTTCTGTTGAAAAATAATAGTATAATCATCTAATAACCTGCCTACAATAACTATATTTTTCTACTAAAAAATAATGATATAATCATCTAATAATCTGCCTAGGATAACTATATTTTTCTACTGAAAAATAATGGTGTTATCATTTCTAGGATTTTACTTAAACTCAAATACCCGAATTTTCTCAAAACATACATATAATAATTCTAAATTTCCATTTTCATATATTTGAATATTTAGAAAAAACATATATATTAGATGTTCAGTTAAATTTCTGAAAATAACTGACATAATTTATTTCCCTTACCTTAACCCTGAAGTAATTCCTATGACGTTCCAACGACGAATCCACTCCGATTAAAACGTTTAGGAGCGAAGCTGAAACCCGAATATGATATTTGTTTTTCGATTCAACGAAGAGAGAGAGAGAGAGAGAGAGAGAGAGAGAGAGAGGGCCAGGGGGTCTTCAATCTTCAATTGAAGATGAATTGAATCTTCTTCCTAAAGATTCATCACCTTTACACTTATATATATATATATATATATATATATATATATATATATATATAAATTAATTAATCATTTTATTTTTTTATTTTTTATTTCTTAAAATATATTGAGAAAGTCAGGGAGTGGAAACACACATGGTGAAATTTGAATCAAAGGGTTGGGTCTTGAATGTTGGTATAATTTTCAACGAGTGTTTGGACCTAGATTGTCGTTTTTGACCTTTTAAAATGAAAAACTAAAGAGGAAGTGTGGAAACTTTACTTTGGATTGTTGTAAATGTACACTTGTTAATTGAGTACTTTATAAACATTTTTTTTTAAATGTATTTAATTAAAAAGCCATGCCTAGCTACAACAATTGGTTTTCAAATTTCAATAGAGGGCGTGGTAATGCACAAAATAATAAAATAATAAAATTTATATTACTGTGTTAATAAAATGACATAATATACGTGCGCTTGATCGGTTTCTAGTTTCAATTTCAGCTATTGAAGTATGTCATTTCTGGTTTTAGTTTCAATTTTCAAATTTTCTTTCAGCTTTAATTTTCAAAAATTTTGACAATAATTCCAATCAAACTGTGTTCCATGAAATGGATCACGGAAGAAGACGTATCCGATAAATGAATGCCTCCCACTGGCTGGCCATTCGTCAAGGCCCAGAAATCCGCTGGACATCGAGGAGCTAAACAAGTTACCGCCCGTGGGTCCTTTAAACAAGCGGCGGGAGAGACTACTTTATTTATTCCATTCCGAACAAATACAAAGGTCAAAGGCTTTATTATTAAGAAAGTAAAAGGAGGTTATTCAGTAGCCGTCGTGGGTTTCAGTACTTTACTTCCATTCCGTCCTATCATAAGTCAAAGGATATCGAATAACTCGATTTTCAATCAAAGAAAAATAGATCCAATATGTCTCATATGCTCAGAGTTTTCACTAATTATTGGCTTTTTGCAGAATAAATATGATTGCAATAGCTGAAGAGTTCAAAACTGGTAAGGAACAAAAGAATAATCTTCTTTTAATTTACAAAAAATAAATTAATTAACAGCCATGAATGTGGTTTCTGTACAAGTGAGAATCTACACAACCACCAAAGCCTGAAGGCTTATCATACACGAAATACAGAAACCAGAGCTGCTGCTGCCTGTGGATCTGATGGTCGGTATCAGCTTTGAAAACCACAACAGAAGCTCAAGCCTCAATGGACACCTTAACAAAATGGAGCCCAAAAATTTTCTCCAGTGACCCAAATATTCATCCAGCAGATCTACCTGCTTGTTGTCTTGTTCTCGACCCGGTACTTTCCTCCTGTACAAACCTGCATTAACATGAAACATCGAAAAGAATATGAGAGAGAGAGAGAGAGAGAGAGAGAGAGAGAGGATACATTCCATATGATCCCCATAAACATAATGCTTGAAAAGAAAAATTTATTAAACGTCATGGATCAAGAGAGGGGTTTACACACTCGAATGACTTGGGACCAGATCCATTTCTCTCACTGGGAGATGGCTCTTGGTAATAATGAACTGAAATAAAATCTTCACTTGAGGCCAATGCTCGCTCTGGAGACCCTTGAAACATTTCAGTTGGACTACTTCTAGAGGATATTCCTGCAATAAAAAATGTGAAATGACATGAATATGAATTCTCCAACTGGAGTTGGTTCGGTAAGAATCCCTCCACAATAAAATAAATACATCAGGCATTCAGATCCCAAACATTTAGGACATGCAAACAAGAGATGCTGCTGAGCAAATAGGCTAGAGAATAAGAATGAAACATTTAGACATTGTAAAACATTTGTTCAATGACATTCTATTAACAGCTCAAACCCTAAGGAAGTACCAAATATGAAATCAATATAAGTAGAAGCGCACCGTTAATGCCCAAGATGCATATTAGATTCAATTCCCAAGCCAAAAGCTTCCTAACAATAATCCAGGTTCTTCTAGTCTGGCAAGTTATTGTACAACAACTAATGGACAAATCACAGAGAGGTGATAGACTTCTACACAAAACATTCTCCATCAGTCCATCTCAGCTTATGCCAACTGGTCCATAAATTAAAAGAGAACACTATTCTGACTTCTAACAAATCACGTCTTTCCCCCCAGCAGAGGGCATAAAGTTGTTTCATGAAAGACATAAGAGAGTGCTTTGAAGCCGAGTCTACTCCAAAGTAGTGCATGGTTGAGTCCATGATGTGAAAAACTTGTATTTATTAAAGTTGCATGCATCGGTTGACATTTCTTACAACAGCCTCCGTAAACAAGCAAACAAATGCAAGAGAAGGTTACATTTATTCAACAGTATATTTTTGTATGGAGGGAAGATTTAAAATCAAAGTCATTCGAAATTTGAACATGGTGACTAAAGCAAACAATGTTACTAGTTTGCAAAATTCATACTAAATAAATTAATATGGACCACATGGTCATACTTGCATAGGAAAATGTTTTATCAATGTGAGTCGGCAATCTTTAAGCTTACAAATTAAAATTACTTCAATTAAACCAAGCCAATAGAATCACAAATTATAGCATTACAAAGCTCAAATGGAAAGGGAGCCTTGGCGCAACGGTACAGTCATTGCTGTTTGACTTAGGGATCATGGGTTCAAGGTGTGGAGACTGCCTCTTGCAAAAATGTACGGTAAGGTTGCATATTATAAACCTGTCAAGGTTTCTCCATTCCCCCAGACCTCACATACGCAGAAGCTTCATGCACTGGGCTGTCCTTTAAAGCTCATATTGTTTTCATGGTCCAAGATCCAGCTCTAATCTATTTGGAAAGGTTTGGGCTTAGTTGTTTAAGAGATCGAGTCAAATAAGCATTCCTTTCATTTATACATGTGGTTAAATTTTGTTAAATCGTAGTTTGCTGACCATGCACAACTTAAATTTACAACCCAAAATGTGTCTGCCTCAACCAACAAAAAGAAGAAAAGACCAAAGATACACCTTCAATACAAGTGCATATAACTCTTAATCTAATTCATTAGCCTTTTGGGACTTGGGTATTTAGAGATGCATCATCTCAAGACAGTCCCAGACTCCCAGATTCTGCCTTCTATCTTAATTGGTCAACACACTACTGTCATTCACCATTTTTTCATGGTAATTTACCATGAATTTCAACAGAAAGTGTGGGCTCTATAGAGAGCATCACAGTAACAACATATGACGTCCAGCTGACAAGCCACAAGTATTAAGGTCCATTATACCTTTTAAAGCTTCGTATTCAGTGTTGGCCTATAACCTAATAGCTTAAACTTTTAGCTAAAGTGGTATTCTAACATGGAATTAGAGTCAGTTACCAAGAGGTCTTAGGTTCTAGTCTCATTGCTCGCATTTATTCTGTGATGTTTAAAAAATTAATGTATTCCCTGTAATGGGTGTTATCTATCGTGTGTGTTTATCTCTCAATATGCTGGTGGGCTGAACATGCAGGGGAATGTTAAAGCTTGGTATAAATTGTTGGAACAACACCTAATAGCTTAAGGTTTTAGGTAAAGTGGTATTCTAACAATACCAAATGTCATTCATAGTAACATGTTGATTATTCACTTATTCTAGTGCTTAATAATAATCGTCTTACCCAATTTGAGGGCTCAAGAACCATGAGGGGACCATGATTGGATGGTCATGGCCCTGATCATGAGCTTACAATGGAAGCTAGCATTAGTGTTGATTCTTTTATCTTCTTTGCAGGTGAATTGGTGATGTTTGGGCCTTGTATCAACCCCTTATCTAATTTTAGCTTTATGATGAAACTTAAAACTTCTTAAATGGAAATACAAGTATACACCAAATATCATGTACATCAGCAACAAAAGAAATTGGACAAAGTGCAGATAGCCAAGAGAGAAAATTTTGGGTAATGTATTGACAATCATATAAAACGTTTGATGGAAAACAGCAGAATCTATTAAGAGTGGTCTAATATATTCAACAATTTACACAAAAGAATCAAAGACATGTAACTAACTAATATAGCAAATAAACACATAAATAAATCAGTATGGCAAAGAGAAAGATGGTGGCAAGGAAATTTGAAAGTGCAGCAGCACCTTGGAATATAATAATGACAAAGAAGATAATCGTGATGATCATAGCAGATAAACTGCTACTTGAAGATGATCTCTTGGCTGCTTTCATTTTCTTCAGTGCTTTCATTCATTCAATCCTTTCACGCTTCCTCATGGCACGCTCAGATATCTCCTTCACCAATTTCTGATCAGTAGCATCCAACAATGGGCCTTTGGGCGGCCGAGGTGGCTTTGAAGCCCTTTTAGAGTTTGACTTATTATGCTTCTCCTTCACACATTTTTCCTCCACCAAGGAATCATACTCCTGATTCCGTTCTCTTCCTGGACTCCTGTCTATCAACAACTCAACTCTATCAGTTGCAACCTCATTAGAATTTCCCCAGTTGCAATGTTCACGCTCAACAGATTCATTACAATCCAGAAAACCACCCAGAATCCCACTTAACATTTTATTTCTGTCTACTACTCAGAACAGGGTCGTTGCAGCCATCCTCTTCGCTAGTAGTCCCTCCACTCTCAAGATCTGCTTCGAGGTCTATTTCTCTGGAATCCATTTGCTCTATTTGAGGGTATTTTTTTTTGCTCTTTCTGGGGTGCTCTCCCACCCTTATTGTATCTGACCACAGAGCTTGCTCTTAACTAGAGATAACCCTTTGTTTTCTTTCCAGCCAAATTGCAAACTTAACTAGAGATACCCGCACCACAATCCTCACAAGGTAAAGAGCCCTCTGTTTTTTTCTTTTATTTCCAAAGCAAGAATTTCAAAGTGCAGTTGGAACTGCTCAAATGGAAAGAAAAATCTGCAAAAGTTGAATTTGAACCACAAACTTCAGCAAGCAAATGAAAGAATTAATAAACAAATAAATTAATAAATTGGCTCCTTAAAAAAACAAAATTTTTATCATCCAGCTGAAGAGTTTCCTCATCATCAAATTACAAAATATATATGTAAATATCCGGAGTGAAATTACACAGATAATATCATCAAACAGCCGCCGAGCTTCAAGCACTGAGTTTATTCCTCTATACCTAAGAGAAACGGCATCATAAGAAAATTAAATTTCAAACACAGTATCTCAAAAATCATTTCAAAACAAAATTTTCGCCTTAGATCATCTTCAAACCGCGTTGAGCAAAAAATCAGCGAAAACGACACAGGAAAACATAGAATTAGAGGAAGGCCTCAAATGCAGAAGCAATGCAGCTACAGAAAAATCAACCGCAAAACCCACTAAAAATCTATAAAATTCATTCAAAAAATGACGGGACGGAGCGCATTAAATCATGAAAACAGAGGAAAACAACACAACAAACAACAAAATACAAACGAAATGGACAAAAATCTTACAAAAAATCTGATTGCACTGGATAACTCTTAAAAAAGAAATGAATTCAAAGAACAAGGAAACTAACCCGAGATCCGACGGCAGGGACGACCGATTAGAGATACTGACCGAAACAAAATATTCTCAGGTTACCAAATTTGGAGCCTTTTGTCCGTCTTATCTGTTTTCCTCTCTGAAATCAAAAATGTTTTTTGAAAACGTTTTCTAAAAGCACTTTTTGAGAGTGTGGGGGCGAATTTATAGTAATTCTTTTGGCTAAATTAAGCAGATAATTATTAACTGGCCCCGTAACTGAAGCACAACGGCTCGGCGCAAGCCAGCCGTCTCATCATGAGCCTGTTGGTTCCGGTGGGCGGCTTCCTAATCAGCTAATCCTAGAACGTGTGTGGGCTCATCCGGCGGCGGCGCCACCTGTGCTGCGGTTATTTCAAAATCCAGAAGGACCGAACGTGCGTCGCGGAGGACGACCGGCGACCCACTCTCTCGTTGATGTACAATAATATGACTTATTCGCCGTCTGATCTGTTGACTTGACTTGGTTCAGAAGTCGTCCCTTTGATGTAAACTGAGCCGTTAGATTAAGCCTCATTTTGATTGTAAAAAATAGCAACCAGAATAATGCCCATTCGGCAATAATTGGGCGATCGAACTAATGACAGGTGCCCCCGGGGGTTGGTGGGGGAAAGGAAAAAACTGTGGCCATTCACAAGCTGCCACATAGGTGGAGGTAGATGCTGGGCCCACTTTTTCTTATAGGCTCCTGATAATCAGGCACCATGAGGGAGAGCATTTTTTATTTTTATTTTTCTGCAAGTAGCTGCTATGCGTTACCTACTAGGCTTCTTGTGTTTGATTCATTAAACTGAATTTTGATGTGCAGGCACGACCAAAGTGTTTGAAAGAAGGGTCACAAGGAATCCGAATCTATAGTGAAAAAAAAAAAAAAAAAAAATTACAATTCATGGATGCACTCTTATGTGCTTGTCTCAAGATCTTTGAAATTGATCTACCATTTATAAAATTAAAAAAAAAAAAAAAACTCTACTTGAACCCAATAATATTGTGCAAAAAGATTGAAAAAAAGATGAACCTATATGAAGGGCAAAATTGGTGGTAAATAGAGGCAAGATTATGACGCCCCCAATTATTATTCCCTAATAAATGTCCCTAATCAAGTTGTAACTTTCACCATCTTAATAATTATCCTTTAAAACGAAAATTAATGAGGGCGTGCCTCTAATGCCTACAAAAGGGATTTTGTAAAAGAGACAGACATATCATTCTCACCCTTTCTCTTACTGTTATAATTATATAATCCTTCCAAATTCTCTAACTTAGACATTGAAGTGATCCTCAGAATACACCGGGTCCTCCAAGTCTTTTTTTTTTTTTTTTTTGTTCTTAGTAAGTGCTCAAGGTCAAGTTTGAGGTCGAGGTAAAGGTCAATCCGTATTTTTCGGCCAAATTCTGGCTGCAACAATTGGCGTTGTCAGCGGGAAACTTCAGAAGGATTTCTTTCTTTGACCTTGATTATGACCACATCACACAACTCAAAAATGAGGAGCAATCATAATTAATCCTATTCGATTCACTCCTTGCCACTATATCATCCACCACAAACTGCACTCTTAGACCAATTCCTAACTTTCCAAAGAAGGGTAGAAGATATGCTTAGGATGATCCTACAAGAGAGGATCTAGTAGAACCCAATCAGGAAACAAATCAGTAGAAACAACACCCAAAGAGAAATTAGTAGCACACATGAAGTGACCTTGAAAATCTCAAACCAGGCAAAAAAAAAAAAAAAGAAAAACGAAAAAAGATGTTAACAGTGTAGGCATCAATGAGCAATGATCTTAGGAATTTGAAGAAAATTCAAGAATATTGATCATCAAAAAGGGGGAAATTGTTGATGTAGAGACTTGAAAAATTTAATTAATGAAAGTAATAAAAGAAAAAGAAATGAAAGCGAAGGAAAAGGAAAATGGGGGGATCAACATGGGTTCGTCGACCAATCAATGGTCTTCATCGACGAATGTCCTTATAGGTCTCGTCGACGAAGTACACGTGTCTCGTCGACGAGAAGATACCGAGAGTTAGGGAATTTCAGGTTTGTCGATGAACCAGCCTCCTCATCGACGAAGTGTCTTCATGGGCTCGTCGACAAATGCTGGCCTATAAATAGACCCCGGGTCATTTTTAGCATAATTTCTCTCATTCTCTCTCTCTCTCTCTCTCTCTCTCTCACGAGGGTTTCGGTCGTCCTTCTTTCTCTCTTCGATTTCTACTCTGTTTTAGGCCGAATCAACAATCAGAAGATATCACGAGGTTCGTGAGAAGATTTTCTACAACTTAACTGAAGCAAATTTTCAATTAGGAGTTCCAGGGCACCATTCCAAAATTAGGGTAAGTGAAGTATTTTAGGGTTTAATGGCCTATTTGAAGTATTCGAAACCTAGGAAGTGTTAAATGAGAATTGTTTTGGGAATTAAGTTGATTAATTTGGGGAAATGTGAATTTTGGGCTTTTGAGTTACGAACGTCGGGAAGCGTAGGACTTAGAGTATCTGTGGACCTCTCAATAAGTCAAGTAAAGGGAATAACTTATAAAAGTATTTTAGAAATTATGGGTTGAATAAATATATGAAAATGGTGATATGATATTTTAACTGTATATATTATGATATGAATAATAGATGAAACAGTGTGGCATATAAGTTATACTGAGAACATGTTTGAAACCAAGTAGTGTGAAATGCATGGTGAATTATGAGAATATAAGAAAACATATATTGAAATGTTTTTGTGTAGAAAAGAATATAAGAGAAACCTAGTTATGTTTATATATAGAACTGTAATGATAAGAGAATTTTTTTATTGAGTGTTGGCCTAATTGAGTTTTTCAATCTTGTTTTGATGATAACAAAATGAGAGATGTTTTAACATGTGTTGTTTAGTGGCTATATTTTAGGTCTAAGTCTAAAGACACTCACAGTCAATCATGGAAGCAAGCTGGAGATCAATGTTAATCAAGTGAAAGCTTCTCGATATATTGAAGCAATGAACGACAAATGAAGAGTTTAAAGGCCAAGCAAATCTTGAAGTCAAAAGTAAACCTCAAGAGGCTGCAAGACTTAGTGATTAAGGAGATCATGCTTAGAAGGATATTTGTAAGTACTTCAAGTCATTGCTATTTAGATATGTGAAGCTCCTTAAAATACAAAGACTTAGAGACCAGTACTTGAAAAAATCTTGAAAATGTTTTTGAAAAGTGATAATTAAGTTTTTCAAGTAAACTAGATTTTAAAGAAATCAGAAATAGAAAATATTTGAAAAAAGAGGACTGCCCAGCTGACAGACTCAACGAACTAAAAGTACCTAGTCGACTGATAGTACTTAGCCGATTAACCATTTTTTAACGTGGCTCAGTCAGCCGACTGATAGGAAACCTACAACAAAGTTAACTATCCAGCCGACTGATTTTATGAATTGAAAACGCCTAACCGACTGACAGTGCCCAGTTGATTGACTATTTTTAACGTGGTTCAGTCAGTCGACTGACAATTTATCATAATTAATTTTTGAGAGACAGAATGGTGTCAGCCGCTTGTCCAGTCAACTGACTAGTGCAAAAAGTGACCCAGTCAAGTGAGTCAGCTGACTAACTCTGTGAGGAATTTTTCAAATTTAAATCTATGGGAAGATTTTCAAAATTGATTCTCTGATTTAATATCTTTTGAAAAGTTACCTAAATGCTCCATGTTAAATGAGGAAACTTTTCTTTAAGAAGTCTATAAATACCTCCCTTGCTAATTGAAAAACGCATTCAAGCAATACACGATTTCTATGCTAAAACTCTCCTAAAGTTCAATCTTACTCACACCTTTTGCTGGGGGGAAACTCAACGAAATTGTTGGTTGATTGAAAAGTTTGGGTTCTGATTTGCACCTAAAATCCTTATATCAATAAGAAAGAACCTTTGGTGACTTCTAAACCTCAAATTTCACATTTTCTATTTAGTTTTGGTTTTAAAGTACGATTAGAGATTTAACTTGTACAACTTGCTCTGTGTTTCGAGAGTGTTATTGTATGCAGAGATTACTTCATATCCTTTGTAGTTCTTGGACGATTCAAGGTGTTCGGATCGTTGGCTAAACGAGGGGATATCGCTTATAGAGGTGCTGTTCTAGCCTAACTGAAATTAGGAATAGCTTCCCAAGAGGGGGGGTGAATTGGCTTTTAAAAATTTCTTTTGACTTCTTTTAAGAATCCTTAACTTCTTTAAACACTTAACCAATTCTTTAACTTGTTTGTTTAATTTCACCAATCACACAAGAACTTAGTTCTTTTATCCAATCAATAACACAATTAAACAACCAATCAATTAAACACAATCTTCAAACCAAACAATCAATTTATTTGCCAAGTACAAGTTAAACATCAAACAACCAAACCAAGATATAAGGTATTCAACACTTTGGTAATATAAGATCTTGAGATTGTTTGTTAAGCCCCGTGATTATGAATTTGAAAACCTTGTGAAGAATGTAATTTAATATTCAACAATCCTTTCAAAAACACAATAAAGCTTTTGTAGTAAGCCCTAGATATAAATTTTAATCAAGCCCTGTATATATGGATTTGCTTAATATGATGTTCAATACAACATTCAATCACTCTTTCCAAATATTCAAAACTCAAATAAACTTTCAGTTAATTTATCTTTGAGTGTTTAACCAAGAAACGTACTCCCGTATGGTTTCTGCAAGATATGGTTTCACCAACGTACTCCCTTTTGGTTTCCGCAACCCAAATCAAAATTAATCTTTTAAGTTTACTTGATTTCCAAATATGCATAGTATATTTGATTTTCAATTTAAATCATCCATGCAATTTAAATATGTACTAAAAATAAAAAATAGAGAAAGAGAGAGTGAGACGGAGATTTTTACGAGGTTCGGCTTATACCCAGCCTACGTCCTCACCTTTGGCAAACCACCAAAGGATTCACTAAACCTGTTTCATTGATGGGTGGAACAAAACCGATTACAACATTCCTTGGTTAAGGCTAGAGCCTGCCTTCTCCAAACAATATTCTCTCGTTTGATCACTCCTTACATAGGCTAGAGTCCGCCTCTTTAAGCAATATCCCCTTGCTTAGCCAACGATCCAAACACCTTGGAACGTCAATAAAATACAAGAAACATAAGATAAAATCTACGTACAAGTATACTCTCTCAAAGAGCAAGTTAGTACAATTTCAGCACTATATACTTAAATGTAAAATATCAATAGGAAATAGAATGAAGCTCAAGTGTATAATTCACCAATATCCTTCTTAGAAGAGGATTTGCAGTAGGAATTCAAAGGAAGAAGGATCAGCACTTCAGAATTTTCAGCAAAATAATTTTTCAATGAGTGAGCAAGAGAACTTAGGAAGAACAAGAGTACTTTCAGCTCCTTAAAACAGATTTTTCAATTCTTAGGTTTATTTTGTTTTGCAAAACCATGTATTTTAGGCTTTCAAACTTGAAAAAGTTTCCTTAAAGAGTTTCCCTATTTATTAGAATATTTAAGGTTCAAACGGCTATAATTTAAAACATTAGAATTTTAAAAATTTGCCCGTTGAACAGTGTTTAAATGTCTGATAGCAGTGACCTTATTTCAGTATTTTGACCATAACTTTTTCTGTATAACTCCAAATTAAGTTTTCTTAGTGTCAAAAGCTAAGAGAAAATCCTACAACTTTTATGTTAACCACTCTTTAAAATAATGAGTGTTTGATAGAGAAAAATTTACCTTAATGCGGCTGTATAAAAATTGACAGCATTTGGGAAAGACTCTTTTTGGTGCTCTTTATTCCAAAAATGATTCTAACCTTTTTAAAATAAATTTTGACCTTATAAAAATTTTATTTAGGTATTTTAAAAAGTATCTAGGTCTAAGAAGTTAACCTAAGAACTTCAAAATGTTTCAAACGATATTTTAAACATTAAAACACTTACATGAGACTTCTAAAATATTAACATTCTAAGTTCTTGAGTCTTCGTGCTTTGTCCTTGGATTGAATCCATCTTTTCTTCAAGCTTCCATATTCTTTAAGCTTTTTTACTTTGCCTTTCTTTGGATCTTTTGAATTTAATATGCCTTGGCTTTCAATAACTTATTCAAGTCCTCATGTTCTTCAACAAGTAATTCATGTCTTGGCTCATTTAAGCTTCATTTGATCCTTGTGAGCACTTTGACCTTGCTTCCATCATATTTGATCCTTGTGGGCACTTTGACCTTACTTTCACATATATGAACCCTGAAATATCATTACTCACACAAATACATTAAATTTTACTTGTTTGTTAGCATCAAAATAAGATAACAAGATTTTAAGCCTTGTAAGGCCAACACTAACTGAAGGAGTGACTGAACGAGGGTATATCATTTGGAGAGGCGAGCTCTAGCCTGCTGAAGGAGTGTGTAAAGGTTTTTGTTCCACCCGAAAGGAACAAGGTATAGTGAAATCCTTAGGTGGTTGATCTAAGGTGAGGACGTAGGCTGGGGTAAGCCGAACCTCGTAAAAACAGCGGTGTCACTCTCTTTCCCTTACTCTCTTTAAATTTTAGCAAAAATATAAATTGTGTGTATGTTGTAATTCTTTCAAACAACGCATATTGAAAGTTAAATAAACCAAAGCCTAATTTGTTCTTGGGCTTGCGGAAACTGAAAGGGAGTATGTTGGTTAATCGATATTTTGCAAAAATCATAAGGGAGTACGTTGATTAGTTAACAACCCAAAACCAATTAGCTAAAGGTTTATTTAAATTCTGATTTTGACAAAGGGATTGGATGTTATTTTAATCTTCAGTTCAAAGGCCAACTACAGGACTTGCACATTCATATACAGGGTTGCTTAATATTACAAATCAAATATTGATTACTTTTGTTGTATTTGTTTGGCTTGAATAGTTAATCAATTGGTTGTGTATATTGTGGTTGCGGATTGAATAGAGGAAGTAAGTGTTTGAGTGGATTGCCTAATCAATAAGAATATAAGAAGTATTTAAAAGATTGTAAAAAGGCAAGAACCCATAAAAAGACTTTAAGGAATTTTAAATAACCCAATTCACCTCCCCCCTCTTGGGACTACACCTTAGGTTTCAATTGACATCAAAGACCGGTTATAGCAAATCCTAACAAGTAGCTATATAAGGATCTAGATGACACAAATAAGAGTAGCTCCCTTTGGTGAGGGTCAATCCTCAACTACACTACCTATTTTTTGTGGACTCAATTACACCTTTTGGAAGCAACGAATGAGAATCTACCTTCAAACAATGGACTGGAAGGCATGGCATGTTGTCACAAATGGAAATCTGATCCCCACTAAACTAGTAGATAGAAAAGAAGTACCTAAAGAGGAAAAAGAACTAACCGAATCAGATTTCAAAATGCTGCAAATTAACTCAAGTGCAATAAACGCTCTATATTGTGCACTTGATGCAAATGAATTCAATAGAGTAATGACGTGTAAAACAGTTAAAAGAAATTTGGGATAAATTAGAAGTAACCTATAAAGGCACAGTAGATGTTAGGGACAGTAGAATTGTTATGTTAACTAGTGAATACGAAGCTTTTAGGATGAATTCCGATGAAAAAACATATTCCACCCATGAGATGAGTCGCAAAATTCTAAGAGCACTTCCACCTATTTGGGAACCGAAAGCCACTGTAATAACGAAAGGTAGGAACCTTAAAACCACTTATTTATATGAACTAATAGGTTCTTTACTCACATATGAAATGTCAATGAATGAAAGGAATGGTAAAACCAAAGCTCAAGAATCTACAGCATTCAAAGCTTCAAAAGAAAACTCTAGTAGTGAAGAAGAGATGGATGAAGATGAACTAGCTTTCATATCTAAGAAACTTGCAATTTAGAAGGAAAAACAAATTCAAAAGAAGAAATCAAAACTCCAAATCAGCTGAAGAAGAAATTAATAAGAAGAAATCAAGAAATAAAATTCCTACATGTTATAACTGCTACAAAGCTAGACATATAAAACCAGAATGTCCACTACTTAAGAAGGATTCCAAAAAGAAAAAGGCAATGAAAGCCACTACTTGGGATAATCTAAGTACAAGTAGTTCCGATGATGAATCAAGTGACAAAGAGGTTGCTTATATGACATGAGATGATGATGAAGAATATTGTTCCTCATCTAAATCGGATAATGAATATGGCAGTGATTCATCTAATGAATCCGATGATGAGAGTATGCCATCTTATGAAGAACTTCAAAATGATTTATTCAAGGTTCATAAGATGTTAGTTAATGTGACTAAACGATATACATCATTGAAAAACAAGAATGAATGAGTTATGAAAGAGTTAGAAGCTAAAAATCTTGCTGAAAAGGAAAAAGATTTGAAAATCAAGAAATTAGAAAGCAAGAATGAAAAATTGATGAAAGAAATAGAAGATCTAAGACTCCAAACTTCTATGGAAATTGAGAAAGACATATATATATATATATATATATATATATATATATATTTCTGAATTAAAACGTAAAATCAATAACTTGTCTCAAGAAATAGTGAAATCACAAGTAAATGTTGATGGAAAGAAAGATATAGAGATAAATGATCCCAAAAGAAAAATTGAAGATAAAAAAAAGATCATTTGAAATTTTGCTAGAGGGAAAGAAAATTTTGATAAAATAATTGGTTCACAAAGAATGTCCCTAAACAAAAAAGGCATAGGATTTTATGGAACTGAGAATAAAAGAAAAAAGAATCTTTACATGGGATACTTTACAAAAGCCTAAAAAAATTATGCTAGGACCTCTTCTAATGCCTATACTCACACTATATGCTACCTATGTAAGAAGAAGGGACATATAAAGTTTGAATTTCCATTAAAGAGAAAAGATGTGAAAATTAAACAAGTTTGGAAAGTAAAGAAACTTTTTTTTTTAAACCATCCATACCCAAGAAAATATGGGTACCAAGATAAAAGTCAAGTTCATAAATCAAGGACTCCATTGATGTTAGATATTCCTTTTAGAAACTAGAAAAGAAACTTAATCACATCTTCTACAAGGATATTGAACCGATCGATATGGAAAGATGAGTTTTAAGAAGCCTAATGATCATATTAAAACTAATAAAAATTGTTGGCCTAAATCAATGAATGAATCGTACAAGACTTAGGTTAGAAAACATTAAGATTTGCAAAGCAAATTTTGGAGTTCATATGAAATCAAAAGAAAAGAAAATCAGAAGCAAATTAAGCTCATCTGAAGCAAATTGAGCTCATTGCATAAGTATTTTAAAGCAGAGAGCTTGACAGAGAAGTGATCAGCCAACTGACCATAAGATCAACTAACTAACTGAAGGAGTTCTTGTCTAGAACAGAGAGCAGTCAGCCAACTGACCCAGACGTTAGCTGACTGACTGACAGAGCAACCCTATACTTGTATAAAACTCATGCCAGTTGAGTTGTCAGTCAACTGACCTAGGGTTTGTCTCTTCGTGTGTTCTAAGTATGTTTTGGCGTGTACTTTGATGTATTGTATGACACAACACTTTGCTTGGTTTCTCTCTTTCCCCCTGTTTCTTGAATAATAGACTTCATGCTTATGTGACATACAATATGCTACATGTGTATCTCTTGAAATTGGTATCTTGAAGTCTTTAAAGACGATGCAAAAATATTAATGATTTATGGCTTACTATGTTTTAAAAATATAAACATAAAGTTATTAAGCATGATTTAGAAATATGAATTTTGAAATGACTCTTGACCATGTATGCTTATATAAATGAAATTTGGCATCTATGAGCAGTGCATGAAATGACATCAACATTAGTATCTAACGAAGTATATTGGTATCCATGAATATATCAATTGGTATTTGAGCAATACAACATGAACATGTAATGATCTTGAGTATATTGACATGATATTAGTATTTGATATTAGTATCCATGAGCACATACATGACATGAATCAATATTTGAAGCATGGGATGATAAAAATAATAATTGGTATCAAATATGAATGCATTAAATTCAGGGGGAGTATTATGCCTCATTGCTTGTAGTATGATTTTTCCCTAATTTTCATGAATTCATGTCAAAAGAAGGAAAGAATGATGAATTATAAATGACAAATATGAAATATGCATGACTATTCGACTATCAAAGCACACTATATTGCAACATATTGAGAAGTGTGTGTTCAGTTGAACTTAATCCTTTTGATAACTTACTCTTTTTGATTGATGTCAAAAAGGGGAGAAGTATTGAGCAAAAATTGACCATGATATTGAAAAAATTGAAAAATTAGAACATGAGATATGTATCAAAAGGAAGAGGGAGAAGTATTTGATATTGAATGATCTTGTACTTGAATGATGAAATGAGCAGGATATTGTATGATGATCATGATATTGTATGATATTTAAATTGGTCTTGAAATTACAAATACCAATACTATTAAAATGATGCTTATTATAAGGGGGAGTAAAATGATGCTTGTTGTAAAGGGGAGTCTTTTTAAAGCTTATCCAAAATTTTGCTCCTCATTTGTCATCATCAAAAAGAGGGAGATTGTTGGCCTAACTGGGGTTTTCAATCTTGTATTAATGATAACAAAATGAGGGATGTTTTAACATGTGTTGTTGAATGACTTTATTTCAGGTCTAAGTCAAAGGACACTCACGGTTAATCATGGAAGCAAGTTGGAGATCAATGCCAATCAAGTGAAAGCTTCTCAGTATATTGAAGCAATGAATGACAAATGAAAAGCTTAAAGGCCAAGCAGATCTTGAAGTCAAAAGTGAACCTCAAGAGGCTGCAAGACTTAGTGATTAAGGAGATCATGCTTAGAAGGATATTTGTAAGTACTTCAAGTCATTGTTATTTAGATATGTGAAGCTCCTTCAGATACAAAGACTTAGAGACTAGCACTTGAAAAACTCTTGAAAATGTTTTTGAAAAGTGATAATTAAGTTTTTCAAGTAAACTAGATTTTAAAGAAATCAGAAATAGAAAATATTTGAAAAGAGAGGACTGCCCAGCCGACTGAATCAGTGAACTAAAAGTACCCAGCCGACTGACAGTGCCCAGCCAACTGACCATTTTTGAACCTGGCTCAGTTAACTGACTGACAGGAAACCTACAACAAAGTTAACTGTCCAGCCGATTGACTCAATGAACTGAAAATGCCCAGCCGATTGATAGTGCCCAGCTGACTAACTATTTTCAACATGGTTCAGTCAGCCGAATGACAATTTATTAGAATTAATTTTTAAGAGACTAAATGGTGTCAGTCGCCTATCCAGTTGACTGACTAGTGCAAAAAGTGACTCAGTCGAGTGAGTCAGTCAATTGACTTTGCGGAGAATTTTTCAAATTTAAACTTACAGGAAGATTTTCAAAATTGATTCTTTGATTTAATGTCTTTTGAAAAGTTACCTAAATGCTTTATGTTAAATGAGGAAACTTTTCTTTAAGAAGTCTATAAATACCTTTCTTGCTACTTAAAAAACACATTTAAGCAATACACAATTTCTATGCTAAAACTCTCTTAAAGCTTATTCTTGCTCATACCTTTTGTTGGGGGGAAACTCTACAAAATTGTTGGTTGATTGAAAAGCTTGGGTTCTGATTTGCACCTAAAATCCTTATATCAATAAGAAAGAACCTTTGGTGACTTCTAAACTTTAAGCTTCACATTTTCTATTTAGTTTTGGTTTTGAAGTACAATTAAAGATTTAACTTGTACAACTTGCTTTGTATTTTGAGAGTGTTATTGTATGCAGAGATTACTTTGTATCCTTTGTAGTTCTTGGACGATTCGAGGTGTTTAGATTGTTGGCTAAGCAAGGGGATATCGCTTAGAGAGGTGCTGCTCTAGCCTAACTAAAGGAGTGACCGAACGAGGGCATATCATTTGGAGAGGCGGGCTCTAGCCTACTGAAGGAGTGTGTAAAGGTTTTTGTTTCACCCGGAAGGAACAAGGTATAGAGAAATCCTTAGGTGGTTGACCTAAGGTGAGGACATAGGCTGGGGTAAGCTGAACCTCGTAAAAACAGCGGTGTCACTCTCTTTCCCTTACTTTCTTTAAATTTCAGCAAAAATATAAACTGCGTGGATATTGTAATTCTTTCAAACAATGCAGATTAGAAGTTAAATAAACCAAAGCCTAATTTGTTCTTGGGCTTGCTTAAATTGAAAGGGAGTACGTTTGTTAATTGATATTTTATGAAAACCATAAGGGAGTACGTTGATTGGTTAACAACCCAAAACCTATTAGCTGAAGGTTGATTTAAATTCTGATTTTGAAAAAGGGATTGGATGTTATTTTAATATTCAGTTCAAAAGCCAACTACAGGCCTTGCACATTCATATACAGGGTTGCTTAATATTACAAATCAAATATTGATTACTTGCGTTGTGTTTGTTTGACTTGAATAGTTAATCAATTGGTTGTGTATGTTGTAATTGCGGATTGAATAGAAGAAGTAAGTATTTAAGTGGATTTCCTAATCAACAAGAATATAAGAAGTCTTTAAAATATTGTAAAAAAGGAAAGAACTCATAAAAAGACTCTAAGGAATTTTAAATAACCCAATTCACCCCCCCCTCTTAGGACTGCAACTTAGGTTTCATTGAGAAACAATGAAAAAGTGATATATTGAAGAGTATTTTCTGAGAAATGATGAAATATGTAACATGGATATGTTTACTAGAAAAATTATGGAACATGATATATATGTATAGAAATGATTTCTATGATAAATGTGGCAGTATGAAATAACGATATGTTTTATACCGAGAAATGTTGAAATACGTGAAATGAGAACCTATTGCGAATAGTGAATTGGGAATAGTAAAATGTGATTATTGAAATGTGAATGTTGCAATGTGAATACTAAAATATGAATATTGAAATGAGAATATGAAAATATGAATGTTGGAATGTGAATACTGAAATGTGAATATTGTAATGCGAATACTGCAATGTGAATAGTAAAATGTGAATGTTGAAATAGGAATACTGGAATGTGAATGTGTAAATGTGAAAATGAAAACCCTGATGGATGGATTGTGATAGAAAGCATGGTACCGATGCTAGCGGATGATAAGTGCAACCACACAATCTCATGGAGAGTGTGGCATGACAATCAAATGAACTAGTGAGAAGGGTAGTTTTGCCCCCTAGAGTCCAGACCGGGGTTAGGCAGACCATTCGTACTAGAGATGGGTATATGGATTGTTTATTTTGATCAACTGAATTAGCCAACCACGGTTTAGATCCAACCTTCGGGCCGTACAACCTCGACCATGGGGGGAAGCATAACATGGAGAATATCCTTAGGGCAGTCATGAGTAACAGACGCACATGTATTGGCTACTGAGGACACTCATGTGCTAGATGATGAAATGAAAAAAATAAATAAATAAAGAGTGTGAGTTTAATAACATAAATAAATAAGGCGAAGTAAAACTCTTCGTCTGAGGGCTTACTGAGTAAGGCGAATCCCTGATAAGTATCAGTTGTAACCTCACCTAAGTTAATCGGGTAAGGTTACAAACGATATCAGAGTAGAGGGGAGCTGCATGTATGGGTGTGTAATCTCTCCTATCCTCAGGAACTTTCACTGTTAAATATGGGTTGCATGTGAATGAGTTGAAAAATAGAATTAAAGCTTTTAAAAGCTTGTGTTTTATATGATTATGAGTATAATTGGTATATTTTTCTGAGATGGTATTATCACTGAAATGAGAATATTATGATATAATGAAACTCTTACTGCCACACGCTGTAAATAATTTATCCGTCTTACTAAGAGTTGTCTCACCCAAATATCTAATATTTCAGGAAATTGTGACAAACCAGGAGATAGAGCTTCGAGATAAAGGGGGGGTCGACACCTTGATAGACAAGATGAGTGTTGAGCTAGGGATGTATGATTCTCCTAGAGTTTTTGGTTGATTTTTGGGAATGTGTTAGATATGTGCCTATATATGGATGTATAGTACTTTGGGTATTTGTATTCTGGATGGTTTGTAATTATTGACTTCCGCTGTTAAGGTCGTTTATATAAGTTTGACTAATTACTCGGTACCCATTTCTAGTCGGGTTATGCTGATACGGTATCAGAGATTCTAACGTGACCGATGTTTGAGTATTATGGATTTAATATATATATATATATATATATATATATATATATATATATATATATATATATATATATAGGAGATGTGTTGTAACAACCCAAACCCGAAAACAGGGCCCGGAGTGTTATTCTACTTAAATCCTGTACGTGTTATTCCATTAACAATTACGCAGCGGAAAACATAACTATAATCCTCAACCAATATAATACCAGAGTTTTCTACATTTATCTACATTCCAAAATAAACCATTCATCCACCTACATCCACATATATACATATATCCAAAAACAAAATCTACAACTTCAAGTATTCACAACTCATAAGACTTAAAACATAAAACATTAAACATTAAACTTATACATCCCAAAAGTATCATCAAAGTTTATACCCTTTTTCTTTCTATATCCAAAAAAGCTATAACAACCTCGAGCCCTCTAAGTTCAATCACGTGGAGGTCCTGAAAAAGATAAATTTGTATTCAGGTGAGACACGACACGAGGTTTGTAAATAACATAATAATATATTAAATCAACGTGTGACCAACACGAGGTTTGTAAATAACATATGTATATGTATTCATCATTTGCATATCATTATCATAATTTCTAAAATCCTTTCCTAAGCCTGATCAAACACATGTAAGGTATTTTACCCACGAGAATACCTAAGGATTAGGGTGATTACCCGCCCATACAAGTAGCACCTCTCTTCTCTAATACTTTAGGCAACCAATGGTCACAATTGAAGCATATTAGGGCACTTACTGTTGGCCGTACAAGACTTAATATCCTATTTTGATGCTAACAAACAAGTAGAACTAAACATGCTTTTGTTAAGTGATGTATTTTCACGAATCAATGATGAATGCAAGGTTAGAGAATTTGTGAAAGCTTGTACTTCAGAGAAGGATAATTATATCAAGCTTGAGGCATGGATTCAAGAAGAAAAGCTTCGGTGATCAACATGAAAAGCTCAACATGGAAAGCTTAAAGTTTAAATGAAGCTCAAACTTCAAAAGCCATATCTTGAAAGCTCACAAGGATCAAGGAACTTGAATGCCTTACATAAATACAAGTGATCCATAATGAAAGCTCATAGAAGTATGAAAGATCATTGAAGCTCAGCAAAGAAGATAAAGAGAACTCGAATTAAAGAAAAAGTCAAATAAGTTTCTTAGGACAAGTCTTTGTAAGTACTTAAAATATGGTTCAAATATGATTTTTCATTTTGAAGTTCATTAGGAAAAGACATACTAAAAATTCTGAAGTTTTAAAGTCTTGGAACATATTTTTCAAAGTTAAAACAAGTTAAAATTTCAAGGTTAATTAAACAAAAGAGAGAGAAATAAAAAATGACTTAAATGGAGAAACAATCAGTTGACAACCAATTGTCTGTCAATAGACAGACGACTAGCGAGTTAAGGAACCTAAAAAAAGAAGACAAAAGCCTGACAGACGACTGTCAACCAATTAGCAAATGACTGCCAATGAAAACTGAGATGACTGGGTGTGTTTAGCCAACCGACTGCCACCCTTTTGTATGTTTTTTAAAACTGAGTTGTTCTGGTGATAAACGACTGCCACCCTAAGGACAGGCGACTGCCACCTCTCTGTTTGTGAATTTTGTAGTTGTAATGCATGGACAGCCAATTGCCAGTGACTACACAGTCGCCTGGCTAGTGGCAGATTTTAAAATTTCCAATGGGCATATTTTTGAAATTTAAATTATTTGAAGCCCAAACTAATTTACAACTTGGACCCTACTCCAAGTAAACTTGGGGAACAAGCTAGATACCTTCCCACATTTATAAATATCCTCAAGTTCCATTGAATAAAAAACCAACACAAGAAGAGAAATCAAGAAATCACTTCAGCATTCAAAACTCTCTCTCAAGCATTCTGAAATTCTGAAAGTGCTTTATTGCTCACATCATGCACGAGGTTGCTAAAAGTCTTGCTGATTCTCACTGAGATTGTGCTTCAATTACTACTTCTTTCATCTATTGAAAGATTCAAATTTGAATTTCATATTCTGAAATTTATTGAAGTATTGTATTGTGCTGTAATTGTTGTACTAATCAGCTCTTTGTGAGAGCATATTCTTTGTACACATATTTTTTTTGTGTTTCTTGTAGATTGACGAATCCAAGGATTGTTTGGATTGTTGGCTAAGCAAGGGGATATTGCTTAGAGAGGTGGGCTCTAGCCTAGTTAAGGAGTGACTGAACGAGGGGACATCGTTTGGAGAGGCGGGCTCTAGCCTAATTGAAGGAGTGACTGAACGAGGGAATATCGTTTGGAGAGGCAGACTCTAACCTACTGAAGGAGTGTGTAAAGGTATTGTTCTGCCCAGTAAATGAATAGATTTAGTGAATCCTTTGGTGGTTTTCCAAAGGCAAGGACGTAGGCTGGGTATAAGTTGAACCTCGTAAAAATCTTGCCTCACTCTCTTGTTCCCTTACTCTCTTTATTTTCAATACATATACAATTGTGTGGATGTTTTAAATATCTGAATTATATACATTACATGAATTAGATATTAAATAAACTTAAAGCTTAATTTTCTTTTGGGATTACGGAAACCGAAAAGGAGTACGTTAGTTGATCAATCTTTTGCGAAAACTGTATAGTAGTACGTTAATTGATTCAACACCCCAAGACTCTTTAACTTAAAGTTTATTTAAGGTCTAAGTATTTGGAAAGAGTGATTGGATATTGTATTGAATATCAAATTGAGAGACAAATTTCATATATACAGGGCTTGATTCAAATTAATATACCCAGGGCTGACAACAAAAGCTATATTGTGATTGAATGGTTTAAAAGTTTGATATTGAATGGATTGTGTTTATATTCCAAAGTGTGCCGGATCTTGCAAATCTAATTAGTGCTGAAGTTAACTTGTACTTGGAAAATCGCTTGGTTATTTGCTTTCAAATTGTGGTTGATTGATTACTTGAAAGATTGAATAGTTGTGTGGTTGTGGATTAAATAAAGGAACTAAGTTCTGATGTGATTGGTAGATTAAACAAACAAGTCTAAAATTGATTAATCAAGAAAAAGTCCTTATAGGATTTAAAAGAAAGTTTTAAAATCCAATTCACCCCCCTCTTTGGACTACACCTTGCTTTTCAATTGGTATCAGAGTGGGGTTATAGCAAATCTTAATTAGTAGCTATAAAAAGATCTTAATGGCTCACTTAGGCGTAGCTCCCTTTGGAGAGGGACAATCTTTAACTAGGCCACAAATCTTTTGTGGAAATAACTATATCTTTTGGAAAAAGAGAATGCAAATATATCTCCAACACATGGATTGGAAAGCTTGGGAGGTTGTCATGAATGGTGATCTCATTCCTACCACATTAGTTGATGGAAAACAAATACCTAAGGAAAAGAAAGACATGACTGAAAGAGATTATAAAATGTTGCAAATAAACTCTATTACTATGAATGCTCTATATTGTGCTTTAGATGCTAATGAATTTAATAGAGTAATGACTTGCAAATCAGCTAAGGAAATATGAGACAAGTTTGAAGTCACTTACGAAGGCACTATAGATGTTAGGGATAATAGGATTGATTTGCTTACAAGTGAATATGAAGATTTTAGGATGAACCCGGATGAATCCATAACTAATATGTTCACTAGGTTCACACACAAAATAAATTCCCTAAATGCACTTGGAAAAACCTACACTATTTATGAGATGATAAGGAAAATTCTTAGAGGGGTGTCACCTAAATGGGAATCAAAGCCACTGTCATAACTGAAGGAAGAAACCTTAAAAACACTTCCTTAGATGAGCTTATAGGTTCTTTACTCACATACGAAATGACAATGAATGAAAAGTGTGGAAAAACCAAAGCTCAAGAGTCAATAGCCTTCAAAGTCTCAAAAGAAAACTCAAGTGGTGAAGAAGAAGCCTTCATATTTAAAAAGCTAGAAAAAATCCTTAGAAGGAAAAATAAATTCAAAAGAAAATCCAAATCTAAATCAGATGAAGAAAAAGAAGAAATCATCAAAAAGAAATCTAAAAATAAAACTCCTACATCCTATAATTGCAACAAAGCTGGACATTTAAAACCGGAATGTCCTCTACTTAAGAAAGAGTCTAAGAAGAAAAAGAAAAAGACTGTGAAAGCCACTACTTGGGACATGATGAGTACAAGTAGTTCGGAAAATAGATCAAGTGACCAAGAGGTTGCTTATACTTGCTTTATGGCTTAGGATAATGAAGAAAGCTCCTCATTCAAATCAGATAATGAATATGATAGTGATGAATCAAATGATGAAAGCATGTCATCTTATGAAGAACTTCAAAATGACTTATTCAAAGTTCATAAGATGCTAATCAAAGTATCTAAGCAAAATACTTCATTAAAAAAAATAAGAATGAAGGTATAATGAAAGAGTTAGAATCCCTTAAAACTACTGAAAGAGAAAAGGATTCAAGAATCAAGAAAATAGAAAGTAACAATGAAGCTATGACAAAGGAGTTAGAATACAAAAATCTTGCTGAAAAAGAAAATGACTTAAAAATTAAAGAATTAGAATGCCAGAATGAAAAAATGATAGAAGGCCTTCGATCCCTATCGTCTACGGTATGTGAGAAAGATATATATATTTATGAATTAGAGGATAAAATAAGAAAATTATCTCTAAAATTAAAGAAATCACAAAAGAAGGTTGATAACAAGAAAGACATTGTAATAAATGATCTTAAAAATCAAGTTGAAGATAAAGAAAAGATCATTTATAACTTCACAAAAGGAAAGAAAAACTTTGACAAAATGATAAGCTCATAAAGAATGTCTCTAAATAAAGAAGGCATTGGTTTTAATGGAATTGAAAAAAAAAAAAAAAAAGGAATCTTTGCATGGGTTATTTTTCGAAAACTTCCAAAGATTATACTAGCACATCCTCTAATGCCTACACTAACACCATATGCTATCAATGCAAGTAAAAAGGGGCAGATAAAGTTTGAATGTCCATTTAAGAGAAAGGGTGTAAAAACTAAACAAGTATGGAGAGTAAAAGAAACATCTCTTGTGAAACCTATTGGACCCAAAAAGGTATGGGTACCTAGATGAAAAGCCTCGAAAAACTCAAAGTGTTTATTGAAATACATAAAAATTTAAATAACATTGTTTACAAACATCATAAGATGATTTTTACAACGCTTAACTTAAGAAAATAGAAAGTATCAAATTGAGCTTATTCCATAAAGTACCTTGATTAAAAAAAAAAAGAAAAAGATATTTGAGAATGAAAGTCTATATGCTACATGCTTACATACCTATATGATATGCTATATGCTACATGTATATGACTTTGCTTGTCTTGGCTTGTATTGAAAATTTATGGCTCACTATGTTGCAAATTTGAGCATGAGATTATTGAGCATAAGCATGAATTTTGATATGAAATTAATTCTTGACCATGCATGCTATTGATGAATCACGTGGATAAACTTACTGTTCTCTATATTGATATCCATGAGCTATGAGAGATATAATGGTTATATTGGTATCCATGAGCTGTGTATAATGTGATAATGACTTTGGTATCTATAAAGTTTTTGGTATCCATGAATATTTTTGGTATCACATTTTAAAAAGTTTAATTGGTATCACAATTTTTAAAAGCTCACTTGGTATCACAATCTAAAAGTTAAATATGTTTTTGAGCATGACAAGTATGATTATATCTATGAACATGGTATAACATTGATAATATTGGCATGATATTGATATTTGATATGTGATGTGAATAAATGTTTTGAAACATGGGATGATAAGCATAATTGGTAACAAAACTGAATGTATTGAATTCAGGGGGAGTGTTATGACTTATTGCTCATGTTATGATTGTTTCCCCATTAATCAAATTCTCAATTGGTATTAAAATTAATAAAAATATTAAATTGATATTATGAATTCAATTTTAAATTGGAATCATAAAATCAACCGTTGGTATGAGTGTGTTCATATGTTGGATATGCAATGTTTGATGATATGCTCAGAATGTGATTTTATTTGAACTTAATCATTTTTTTTCCTCTTTTTGATTGATGTCAAAAGGGGGAGAAGTGTTAAGCAAAAAATGAGCATGGGATTACAAAAATTGAGCATGAACATAATATATCAAAAGGAGGAGGAGAAGTACTTGATGTTGATTGATAAACTTGAACTTGAATAAAGTCATAAGCATGATTGTAAAATGAAGTGATGAGCATGATTGTTATAGAGTTTTAATATTGATTTTGCAAATATTGATGAAATGATGCTTATTGAAAGGGGGAATCTTTTAAGGTTCACTCTATTTTTTTTCTTCTTGTTTGTCATCATCAAAAAGGAGGAGATTGTTGGCCTTACAAGACTTATCTTATTTTGATGCTAACAAACAAGTAGAACTTAACATGCTTTTGTTAAGCGATGTATTTTTAGGAATCAATGATGAATGCAAGGTTAAAGAATTCATGAAAGCTTGTACTTCAAAGAAGGATAATTATATCAAGCTTAAGGCATGGATTCAAGAATAAATGCTCAGGTGATCAACATGAAAAGCTCAACATGGAAAGCTCAAAGTTTAAATGAAGCTCAAACTTCAAAAGCCATATCTAGAAAGCTCACAAGGATCAAGGAACTTGAATGCCTTACATAAATACAAGTGATTCATAATGAAAGCTCAGAGAAGTATGAAAGATCATTGAAGCTCAGCAAAGAAGATAAAGAGAACTCAAATCAAAGAAAAATTCAAATCAGTTTCTTAGGACAAGTCTTTGTAAGTTTTTCAAATATGGTTCAAATATGATTTTTCATTTTGAAGCTCATTAGGCAAAGACATACTAAAAATTATGAAGTTTTAAAGTCTTGGAACATGTTTTTCAAAGTTAAAACAAGTTAAAATTCCAAGGTTAATTAAACAAACGAGAGAGAAATAAAAAATGACATAAATTGAGAAACAATCAGTTGACAACCGACTGTTTGCCAATAGACAGACGACTAGCAAGTTAAGGGACCTGAACAAAGAAGACAAAAGCCTAACAGACGACTGTCAAGCAATTGACAGATGACTGCCAGTAAAAATTGAGACGATTGGGTGTGTTTAGCTAGTTGACTACCACCCTTCTGTATGTTTTTTAAAACTGAGTTGTTCTGGTGACGGACAACTACGACCTTGAGGACAGATGACTGCCACCTCTCTGTTTGTGAATTTTGTAGTTGTAATGCATGGACAACCGACTGCCAGTGACTACACAGTCGCCTGGCCAGCGGCAGATTTCAAAATTTCCAACAGGCATATTTTTGAAATTTAAATTATTTGAAGCCCAAACTAATTTACAACTTGGACCCTACTCCAAGTAAACTTGGGGAACAAGCTAGATACCTTCCTACATCTATAAATACCCTCAAGTTCCATTGAATAAAAAACCAACACAAGAAGAGAAATCAAGAAATCACTTCAGCATTCAAAACTCTCTCTCAAGCATTCTGAAATTTTGAAAGTGCTCTATTGCTCACATCTTGCACGAAGTTGCTAAAAGTATTGCTGATTCTCATTGAGATTGTGCTTCAATTACTACTTCTTTCATCTATTGAAAGAATCATATGGTGATACAACTCTAGAGCTTCAAATTTGAATTTCATATTCTGAATTTTTTTGAAGTATTGTATTGTGCTGTATGTTGTAGTAATCAACTCTTTGTGAAAGCATATTCTTTGTACATATATTTTGTTTCTGTTTCTTGTAGATTGACGAATCCAAGGATTGTTTGGATCGTTGGCTAAGCAAGGGGATATTGCTTAAAGAGACGGGCTCTAGCCTAGTTAAGGAGTGACTGAATGAGGGGACATCGTTTGGAGAGGCGGGCTCTAGCCTAATTGAAGGAGTGACCGAGCGAAGGGATATTGTTTGGAGAGGCGGGCTCTAGCCTACTGAAGGAGTGTGGAAAGGTATTGTTCCACCCTGTAAAGGAATATGTTTAGTGAATCCTTTGGTGGTTTGCCAAAAGCAAGGACGTAGGCTGGGTATAAGCTGAATCTCGTAAAAATCTTGTCTCACTCTCTCTTTCCCTTACTCTCTTTATTTTCAATACATACAATTGCGTGGATGTTTTAAATATCTGAATTATATACACTACATGAATTAGATATTAAATAAACTTAAAGCTTAATTTGCTTTTGGGATTAATCTTTTGTGGAAACTGTATAGTAGCACGTTGATTGATTTAACAACCTAAGACTCTTTAACTTAAAGTTTATTTAAGGTCTAAGTACTTGGAAAGAGTGATTGGATGTTGTATTGAATATCAAATTAAGAGACAAATTTCATAAATGCAGGGCTTGATTCAAATTGATATACCCAGAACTGACAACAAAAGCTATATTGTGATTGAATGGTTTAAAAGTTTGATATTGAATGGATTGTGTTTATATTCCAAAGAGTATCTTGCAAATCTAAATAGTGCTGAAGTTAACTTGTACTTGGCAAATTGCTTGGTTGTTTGCTTTCCAATTGTGGTTGATTGATTACTTGAAAGATTGAATAGTTGTGTGGTTGTGGATTAAATAAAGGAACGAAGTTCTTGTGTGATTGGAAGATTAAACAAACAAGTCTAAAATTGATTAATCAAGAAAAAGTCCTTATAGGATTTAAAAGAAAGTTTTAAAATCCAATTCACCACCCTCTTGGGACTACACCTTACTTTTCACTTACCTTACTTAGTAAGCCCTTAGGTGAAAAAGTAATCTCGTACTCACACAATTGATACAAAGGTGTACCAGTAAAGGCTCTCGAGAATAAGGAAATTTACCTACTCATACAAGTAATTTCCCTCTGCCCTAATATGTTATGCAGCCTACTACTACATCTAATACCTACTAGGGCACTCGCCTTTCTCAACAAGCCCTAGGACAAAGAGTTTGCTCCACCTATATAAATACATATCATACTAGCATGAATACTAATACTACAATAATACATTACTCTGTCTATCATTTATTTTGTATTTCTCATTTGTTCATGTTCTCAGCTTTGACATTTCGTAGCATTTCACTTTAGGTGGATCTTTCCCATTTTACATTGTTCACATTTCACATTTCATTTCCATCTCATTCACCTTTCATTTCATTATTTCCATTTCATTTTCTGTATTCATTACTACAACTCCTTTTAGCTATACATCAATTAGTCCACATAGATATGCGTTATTCTACCACTACAACTCCTTTCAGTTGTTCATTAGTTAGTCCATAGAGATTTGTGCTATTCTGCTACTACACATCCTTTTAGTTGTTCATTATTTATCTATGGTTGAATTTACAATCACATTTAGTATAATTCATAACACATTTTCATTCTTATTGCATTCCCTATATAACCTGCATTTCATACATATAACATAATTCAACACAAAATTTTCATTTTCCTCATGTCACACAATTTAGAAATATATTTCAAACATTTTTCTGTAAAATAAGTCAACCCTCATTTATCCTTCATATACTGAAAGTATACCTTTAATTTCTTACACAATTATCCAGAAAAATATTTCACTTTCATCAGTCCATTTTCACAAATACATATATAATAAAATAGCCCTAGGCTTAGAAATTATAATTTAAACGATTGGTATTTAAAACCCATATAGAAACATATACATATATACACAACATAATCCATTTATCCGTTTAATTCATAAACCTGGTTTAATATATATTCCCCTTTATCTGTGTTCTTAAACTACGCCAACAAGGACCCTGAAAGGATACTTGTGGCACTCACCCAAACCCTAAATTAAAAATCCTAGTTCTATTAAATCAACCCTAAATAAAATACTATTTTAACATTTCTTAGGCACATAAATTCCAAATAAATAATTGAACTCTCAAATATAACCAATTTACTTAATTCCCAAAATCCCACTTTCGCTTTGGAGTGGTGCCTAGGACGCCCAAATTGAAAATTTGCTTTGGCCAAACTGACGACGATCGAGACTAGGATCCCGTGGTGGTGCCCGATCGTCGATTTAGTTGAAGATTTAAAGAGAAATTAAGAAAAAAGAGGGAGTATATATTTCTCCAAGAGTGGTGCCTATGCCACTCCTATGACAAATCCGCTCCGACATAAATGTCGGTGGTAGAGGTAAGAACCCAGCGGTATCTTCGGTTTCCCGATCGGCCAAATATTTGCTGAAAACTTGAGGAGAGAAAGACGAAGAGGTGGAGGAGAGACGTGAAGGGGGAGGGGGAAACATCCTCTGTACTTTGCTTTCTCAAGAAGTTTCAAAACTTCATAAGAGCATCTATATATATATACATATATCACTTATCATATATATCAATACATATATATATATATATATATGTATGTATGTATTGATATATATGATAAGTGATATATGTATCCAATTAGTTTTTTGTTCTTTCATACTATTCCTTTTTATTTGTTTAATTAATTAATTAATTAATAATTACTCTTAATTTTTTTCTGGGTTACTACATATGTAGGTTGAGTTATGAGTCAATTATTGTTAAAGGATGAGATTGGAATTTAGGGTTCTATCTTGCGACCTGGAGGTAGGAGTTCCGTGATTGTTTCTGTGTTTTTCCTGGGGTGACGACTTATGAAAAATCATAGTAAACTATCACCGGTTCTTGTTTCTGAGTGGTAGGACTGAATCTTAAATTGGGCTGAGGATATTGGAGATGGATGATTGTAGAGGAATATTATTTGAGTTTAGTTTATTAAGTAAATTAGTGATGTTGGAATGAAAGAGTTCTAAGACTGTTTTATATTATTTTCAGGATGGATCCAAGGAGTAGTAGTGCACATGTTGGAGGTGATGATGTAGGGCCTTCTAGGATGGGGGGTGGAGACCCAGATGTAGTGTTATGTAGCGTCACCCAGCAGGTGATGGCAAAATTGGCAAGAGGTTTAGGGGATCGGAGCTACACGATCAAGCAATTCACACACATGAGACCTCCATTGTTCTTCAGAGGGGCTGACCCATTAGTAGCTGAGAATTGGGTCCAGGATATAGAGGATATGTTGGCAGTTCTTTTGTGTACAGATGAGCGAAAGGTACTATTTGCAATGTTTTAGTTGACTAGGGAAGCTAAACGTTAGTGGAGATCAGTGAGACTGTTGGAGGAGTTGAGACCTGAGCCTATAGTGGTGACCTGGAGCCGCTTTAAAGAATTATTCTTCAAGCGGCACTTTCCTGCTACTGTTAGAAGTGCGAAGGTAGTGGAGTTTTTGCACTTGATGCAGAGGCATATGACAGTACAATAGTATGTAGCCAGATTTATCAAGTTGTCCCAATCTTCCCCGTATTTAGTGCTAAATGAGGAAAAGAAGGCAAGGAAATTCAAGGAGGGCTTGAGATAAAGTTTGTTCAAGTAGGTTGTAGGCTTTCAGGCTCAGACTTTTTCATAGATAGTGGTTAGAGCTACAGTGATTGAGAGTGGCTTACAGAGAGGCGCTGCGACACAAGATCAGAGAAAGAGGCCCATGCCTCCAGATTTTCAGGCAAAGTCCCGTCAGGGGCCATAGAGGAGCTAGGATAACAGAAGAGGACGGAGATAGGGGATTGGAGATCGAGCGGTACAAGATAGACTGATGCCCCCTCTTTGTTCTATATGCTGTAGAAGACACCCATGAGAGTGTCAGGTCAATGGGATGGTATGTTACCGATGCTATCAAACTGGTCATATGGCGAGGGATTGCCGAGCACTTCCAGTTATTGCGCCTGCTCCTAGACCATACCTAGGTGGTCACCAAGCACCCTGAGGCGGACAACAGAGGAATACCGCCTCAGCATGAGTCTATATGCTGACACTAGAAGATGCTGAGGCAGTAGGAGATGTCGTGACACATACTGTTTTAATACTATCATATAAAGCTATTGCTTTGTTTGATTCAGGGGTGACTCATTCTTTTATCGCCTGGGAATTTGTTAAGTTGTGTGGGTTAGAAACTCAGTAGTTGGATGTTAGTTTGTTAGTGGCTACGTCAATAGGGGCTGTAGGGATATGTAAGAAGGTACTTAGGAACTGTCCAGTCTATATTCAGGGGATGTCTTTATCAGTTAACTTAGTGGTTTTGGATATGCATAGGTTCGAAGTGATTCTGGGGATGGACTAGCTAGCTACCCATTATGCCAGTATTGACTGCCATCAGAGAGAGGTAGTGTTCAGACCTCCGGGAGGACAGGGGTACAAATTTGTGGGATTATGTGTGTGCACCTCACCATAGTTGTTATCCGCTATTCAAGCAAGGAGATTGTTGTTAAAGGATTGTCAGAGATATTTGGCTTATGTGAAGGAAGTATCAGAAGGGGAGTTGAGGTTATAGGATATCTCGATAATGAGAGATTTTCCTGATGGTTTCCCCGAGGATTTGCCGGGACTACCTCCTAATCATGAGGTAGAGTTTACAATTGATCCAATTACAGGGACAAAGCCAATTTCGTCGTACAGAATGGCACCGACGAAATTGAAAGAATTGAAAGAATAGTTGCAGGAATTGTTAGAAAAGGTGTTTATTTAGCCCAATGTGTTGCCCTAGGGAGCTTCGGTATTATTTTTGAGGAAGAAAGATGGGTCAATGAGAATGTGCATCGACTACAGAGAAATTAATAAAGTCATTATCGGGAATAAGTACCCACTTCCCCGCATCGATGATTTGTTTGATCAGTTAGAGGGGACACAGATTTTCTCAAAGATAGATCTACGGTCTGGGTACCATTTGGTAAAGGTCAGAGCAGAGGATTTTTTAAAGACAACATTCAAGACTTGGTATGGCCACTACAAATTCTTGGTTATGCCGTTTGGACTGACAAATGCTCCTATAGTGTTTATGGATTTGATGAACTAGGTATTCCACTAGTGTTTGGATCAGTTTGTAGTGGTGTTTATAGACGACATAATGGTGTATTCAAAGAGTCTAGAGTAGCACAAGGAACATCTGAGGATAGTGCTTTAGGTGCTGAGGGAAAGAAAATTGTATACAAAATTCAAGAAATGTGAGTTTTGGTTGGAGAAAATTACCTTCCTTGGGCACATGGTATCCAGGGGTGGTATTTCGGTGGATTCGAGCAAGATCGAGGCGGTAGTAGAATGCGTGCAACCTAAGAATGTACAGGAAATCAGAAGTTTCTTGGGATTGGATAGGTACTACTTCAGATTTGTTGAATGCTTCTCTAAATTATCAAGTCCTTTGACGAGATTGAACAGGAAAAGTGTGAAGTTTGAGTGTTTTGATGAATGCGAACGGAGTTTTTAGGAGTTGAAGCAGCGGCTCATCACTGCAATGGTTTTGATGATTCCTTCAAGAGAAGAGGGTTTTGTGATTTATAGTGATGCATCACATAAAGGGCTTGAATATGTGCTAATGCAGCAAGGGAGAGTAGTAGCATATGCTTCCTGACAGCTGAAAGAATATGAGAAGAATTACCCTACCTATGATTTGGAGTTAGCAGCGGTGGTTTACGTGCTAAAAATTTAGAGACACTATCTATACATGGGGTTGGTGTGAGATTTTCACTGATCATAAGAGCCTGAAATACTTCTTCACACAAAAAGAATTAAACATAAGGCAGAGGAGATGAGTGGATTTGATAAAAGATTACGATTGCACCATCAGTTACCACTCGGGAAAAGCTAATGTGGTGGTTGATTCTTTGAGCCAGAAATCAGTAGGTTCATCAGTATCTGCGGTGGTGATGTAGCATCTGATTCAAATGGATTTAGAAAGGCTCGGTGTGGAACTTGTAAAGGGCGATCACCAGGAATTTATTGCCAATCTGGTATTATAGCCGACCCTATAGGAAATAATTAAAGCGGCTCAGAAGAGTGATGCAAAGTTAGTAGAGCTTATGGGAAAAGTACAGGATGGTCAGGAAGCAAATTTCAGTATCTCAGATGATGGAGCCTTGAGGTTCTGTACTAGTCTGTGTGTACCTGCCAACCTTGAGATTAAGGAAGTTATTATAGAGGAAGCACACCGATCCCTATATACTGTACACTCTGGTAGAACTAAAATCTACAGGGATCTTCAGGGAGTCATTTTGGTGGAGCAGCATGAAGAAAGAGATAGCTGAGTATATAAAGTGGCGTTTGACATAATAGTAGGTGAAAGCTGAGCATTGGATACCAGCGGGATCATTTTATCCACTCCGCATTCCCAAGTGGAAGTGGGAGCACATATCGATGGATTTCATCATGGGATTACCGTCGACGTTGGATAGACAGGATGCTATTTGGGTCGTTGTAAATCGACTGACAAAGACTGCCCATTTCCTTCCTATCAGAGTTAACTACTCCTTGAGCATACTGGCAGAGTTGTACATTCAGGAGATAGTTAGACATGGCGTTCCAGTGTCCATTGTATCGGACTGAGACCCACAATTCATATCTCATTTCTGGAGGAGTTTACAAGGAACCATGGGTTCTCGGTTGTCATTCAGCACAACATTTCATTCTCAGATAGATGGGCAGATGGAGAGGACGATATAGTACTAGAAGATATGCTATGAACATATGTGTTGGACTTTGGAGGTAGTTGGATATAGTTCATACCACTAATCGAGTTTTCTTATATTAACAGCTATCAGGCTAGCATTGAGATGACACCATATGAAGCATTGTACGGTAGGAGGTGTCGATCCCCATTTTATTAGGAAGAGATTGGGAAAAGACATATTTTGGGGTTAGATTTGATACAGCAGACTCAAGATAAAGTCAGACTCACCAAAGACAAGATTAGAATAACACAGAGTTGGCAAAAGAGCTATGAAAATACTCATAAGCGAGAGTTAGAGTTTGACATAGGGGATCATATGTTTCTGAAAGTGGCACCGATGAAAGGAGTTATGAGATTTGGGAGGAAGGGTAAACTGAATTCTAGGTATATTGGACCATTCAAGAATCTTGAAAAAGTGGGTCTAGTTGCCTACAAGTTGGAGTTACCACCAGTCTTATCTAGAATCCACGACGTATTTCATGTTTCTATATTGAAGAAATACCTTCCATATCCATCCCATGTGATCAGTTATAAGGCACTGGAGCTTGATAATGCCTTATCTTATGAAGAGATACCAATGCAAATTCTAGATTGGAAGGAACAAGAACTATGTACAAAAGGGATTCCACTGGAAAAAGTGTTATGGTGCAATCATGCGGTTCAGGAAGTTTCATGGGATTTAGAGGAACAGATGCGCCAAAAATATCCACATCTCTTTAGTGGAGTTTAGAACTGAGCCAGTCAGAATAAAAGTAAATATTAACGTATGTATGTGGGTTTGAATAGTGTAATGTAGGATAGATAGTATTTTTGGTTTTAGGATAAGAATGATTTTAGGGAGGTTTCTTTTGATGTACATGTTTGTAATCTCCCAAAACCCATTTTTTGTAACCACGGTATTCCTCTGCCATAAGTTGGGGTAATTAATAAACTTCGAATGTTTTTTGTAAGGATGAAAATGTGATGAATAGCAATTTCGAGGATGAAATTTTATAAGGAGAGGAGAATGTAAAGACCTAGAAAATTTAATTAATGAAAGTAATAAAAGAAAAGAAATGAAAGAAAAGGAAAAGGAAAATGGGGGGATCAACACGGGTTCGTCGATGAATTAATGGTCTTCATCGAAGAATGTCCCTATAGGTCTCGTTGACGAAGTACATGTGTCTCATCGATGAGAAGATACCGAGAGTCAGGGAATTTTAGGTTCGTCGACGAAGTGTCTTCATGGGCTCGTCAACGAATCACTTTAACTCGTTGACGAATGCTAGCCTATAAATAGACCCCGAGTCATTTTCAACGTAATTTCTCTCATTTTCTCTCTCTCTCTCTCTCTCTCTCTCTCTCTCTCTCAAGGGTTTCGGTCCTCCTTCTTTTTCTCTTTAATTTCTGCTTCGTTTTAGGCCGAATCAACGATCAGAAGATACCACAAGGTTCGTGAGAAGATTCTTTGCAACTTAACTGGAGCAGATTTTTCAATTTGGAGTTTTGGAGCACCATTCCAAAATTAGGGTAAGTTAAGTATTTTAGGGTTTAATGGGCTATTTGAAGTATTCAGAACCTAAGAAGTGCTAAATGAGAATTGTTCTGGGAATTGAGTTGATTAATTTGGGGAAATGTGAATTTCAAGCTTTTGAGCTGTGAATGCCATGGAGCGTAGGATCTAGGGTATTTGTCGATCTCTCAGTAAGCCAGGTAAGGGGAATAAATTATAGCAGTTGTCGCGACGTCCCAGACCCACCATCACTAGAAGGTGCGACCGCGAATTGGGAAAAATGGAGTGAATTTTGAAAAGAATATTTTCGTGGAAAATATGGTGTGATGGAGTCACCCCTAATCTTTTAAAATGTGGTTAGAATACTTGATTGAAACCCAATTAAGGATAGAATCGGTCTATGTTGGCAGAGTCGAGTTCCGCGAGGGGAAGGTATCAGCACCCCCTACATGCCCGTTCCTGTGAATGATACCAGATTAATTGAAAATTATCCCACAAATTAAATGTAATAAGCCTTAAAGATTAATTCTTTCCCAAAAAAAAATAAAAAATGAAGGTACTATATAGGTATTCCCTTAGAATCGAGGCATATCATAATCCGAAGAGTTCATGCCTCCCTTTGAAATCACCGGGATTGAAAATTCGAGAACATAGCGTATAAAATACTTTCCTGGGGTTTTGAAATCTTTATAAAATTTTACTTGGGGATGAAAAAATGAGTTTCTCTACTAAAATTATTTTTTCGTATTTTTCTAATATTTTTCTGAATTTTTATATCAATTTTCTTTATATTTTTTTCCAAAAAGTTTGAAATAACAAAAAGGTAATTAAGCTAAAACAATGAAAATCAACTCAAAAACATTTTTAGATTTTTTTCTAAATTTTATGTATTTTTTGGTTATTTTTATGATATTTTTATGATTTTTATTAGAATTTTTATGAACTTTATGTGTTTAAAAGGAATTATTTGAAATATTAAAAATAAAAGGAAAGAAGAACCAAGGTAATCCAGTTTAGGGGGTGGACCGGTCAAACTTTGACTAGTCTAAGGGAGACCGGTTTAAGGTCCAGGTCAGGACCGTTTGCGCCATGTGGCGTTCGGTGAGTGGAGCTTGGAGTTGAGTCATGGCTTTATCTCGGCCTTTGATATGAGGGGGATCCGACGTCTACGTATGTCTCTGCATGCGTAGAGGACTGGATTCCATGTGCCGTCATCCGAATGGTAGGGAACACTTGAGTGGAGATAGATGACGTGGACGTATCGTGGCTGTTAACTGGGGAAGGTGATCGGATGGCCACCCAGAGTGTTGACACAGTGAGATCTTAGCTGTCCAGTGACATGCAGATCGGACAATGGATAACGAAGCAGCATACGGCATGGCAACGTGGTAGGATCCTGGATGTCCAAAGGGGAGAATGATCCGACGGTTTGAGGGGCAGCCTGCACAAGCACTAATGGTGATGGTCCAAGGCAGCCATGTGCCATAAGGCGTGTAGGAAGGGGTGGAACTCGAGGTGGCCTCGGACTCGAGGGCATCCTAGTCGTTGATGAGGATCAGAGATCCAACGACGATGGTGGGGCACGTTAGGAGTGTCAACTTGGCAAAATCTAGACTGCTCCTTGAAAGCGCACCATGGACGAATGAAATCTGTTATTGTAAAGAGTGGTGGATGCTTTGCCACGTGTTGAAATATAATGGCTCGAAAAGCTAAAATACTTAAGCCTGGATTTTTCTCTTTGTTCTCATTTCCAACCCTATTTTCTTGCAGCTCTCTTTATGCTCTTCTTCCTCTTTGGTTCTTCGCACCTCCAAACCCTAGCACCTTAGGAACCCTAATTCCTCTGTAGCCTTTCCTCACCCCAAAGCTCCCTTTTTATACTTCTTCTCCCTCTTTTGAGTTTTGAAGTTTTATAGATGGTTCTTTTGGGAGACCTAAACCTCTCTAGAAGATCTCAAATCTTTATGTTTCTGAAATCATGAAACCAAATGATTTCCTCTCTTCCCACTCTCGGATCATCTCTTTTTCCTTTACCGATCTATAAAACCCCATCCTTACCATACCTCACCTATTAGCGGGGTATTGAACACACAAGTGTGTTCAAAACTGACAAGGCTCGTCTTGACGATGATAAGCAACCAATTGGTCGAAGGCATTCGAGGAGTCACCCAAGGAAATCCAAAAAGTTTTAAAAAAATTTGAGTACCTCCACTCTCCCTTTATTTGATTTTTTCCAATTTTTCTTCTTTTGAAATTTGGTATGTATGTTTCGAATGTGGTGTGTGTGATATTGTTGTGATGATCAGAGTAGCATTAATGTCAGGTTCTAGTTTTGGGGATTAGGATTCCAGATTGGTTAAGGTGAGGTCGAATACGAGCTAACTCGTCTTGACTCGATGGGTTACACCCAGGTAGACTCGTATGAGTCAACTCGTTTGTGTGGTTGAACTCAGTTAAGCTTGAGTCGAGCTCAGGTATCACGTGTAGTAGGTTTGGAGCACGTGTTGGAAATGTCCGGAGGAATAGACCTAGTCCAAAATTCGAAAATAGGCCTTAGGGGTTTTTATTTTTCAAAGGGCTTCATTTTTAAAACCCGAGTGGGCCGAAGTTGTTTAAAATGAACTAGGCCTTGTTTTAAAAATATGAGTGGGTCGAGACTACTTAAAAGGTGTTATGGGCCTTTGGGTTTTTGAAAATAGGTCCGGGTGAGTTTAAAAAAGGTTATGGGCCTCTAGGTTTTTGAAAACATGCTTAGGTGAAGTTAAAAAAGGTTATGAGCCTCTGGGTTTTTGAAAATAGGCTTGGGTGAGTTTAAAAAAATGGTTATGGGCCTCTGGATTTTTGTAAAAGGTTATAGCAAGAGAGCTCAAATGATTTTGAAAAATTAAACTGAAAATTCTGAAGTGGGTTTGCTGAGACAACTGAGGATTACCCTCAGATGTCTGAAGATTCAACTTCAGATGATTAAAGTTTTTTTTCAGACGTCTGGAGAATTTCCTAAAAAAACTGAAGAATTAGTTCAGTCATCTGGAGAATTAATTTTGAAACACTGAACAGACAGAACACCTTTAGACGTTTGAACCTTCCGTTCACTCGTCTAAACTAGGGACTTCAAAAGACTGAAACCTCAGTTCAGTCGTCTGATCTTGTGTCCAGACTATAATTTTCAGTATTTTAGACCTACACCCGCCAGATGAAATTCCTCTAGAGCCTCCACTAGACAGACTATGATGTTTTTCTTTCCTTTATTTTCAATTTGTTTTACCTTGTTTTATTTATAGTTAATGTTCAGGTACATTTTTCCTTAGTTTCAATTTTTCTTTCCCTTTACTTCTCCACCCAAGTACGCTCCACTTCCCCCGTGCACATCTTTTCTATTTCCCTTATGCTTTCACATTGAGGACAATCTTCCACTTTATTGTTTTTGGGGGGGTGGGGTTAAGATAAATTGCCTTGAATTTTTTTTTTTTGAATATGGATGACTAGACCATGATAACATTGACTGATACCCTTTACATACTTGCTTATAAACTAGGAGTTACACACTTAAACTGTATAGTGAGTTATTTATGAATAGTTTCTCTTTATATAGCTAATCTAGGAATTGTAACTCTATGTAAGTTGACTAGCAGTTCATTCATGTTAATCCTGGCTGTATAAACTCTTATATTTACATGGTATGTCATGAGGCTGAAAATACATCTTCACGTGACTTGTAGCATTTAGGGTTCCTTGTGAGCAATGAGAGAGTGCCTGTGATGACTATGACACCTTGTGAGGTATTGTTGAGTCATTTATCATTCTTTTGAGTTTTGACGTCAGCTCAAAGTTCATGAAACTCAACTTTCCTTCTTTTTTTTTTTCTAGATATTCTTTGTACACTAGTCTCTGTTTTTGACTTGCTAACTTAGAGGTGACATCCAGTGGGGAGATAGAAATCTAGGTCTTATAGCCTACTCAAGATGTGAAGGTTGAACCACCCCTAGAGATAGACTTAGTTCATGGACTACTGTTCAAGCTTAATTCCCATTGGTGGTATGAAGATAATAAAAAAGTGTAATGATTGTCCTAATCGACCAAGAAAAGAAAGAAACTGAAGAATGAGTAGAAGAAAAAAAAATTACAAAAGAAATAGAAATGCACATGAATAAAGTGAAAGATTAATACCTGCTCCACACCAATACAACAAAAAGTCAAGGACACGACACATGTTATGTAACGCCCTGACCCCCTACGTGGGCTCAGAGTACTACTAATCCATTTATTTACCTAATAATCCACATACTAATATCATGTATGCAGTAAAAAACATAAATATAATCTCCACAAATATAATACCAGAGTTTACTATTCCTATCCATAACCCAAATTAACTATTCACCACCTGTAATCACATATATACATGTATCCAAAACATAATCCCTAAGTACCAGTATTCTCAACCATCCATATCTCAGAAAACTTAAAACATAAAACATAAATTTGTACATCTCAAAATTAACATAAAAATATACTTTTTTCTCTTTCTATTTCCAAAAAATGTTACAAAACCCCGAGCTCTCTAAGCTCGATCTTGAGGAGATCCTAAAAAAGATGCATTTATATTCAGGTGAGACACATCTCAGTAGGGGAAGAAATAATATATTAAAATAGCGTGTGACTAATATGAGTTTATATAACAACATGATATTTAACATTTGAAAATCATTATTGTAATTTCTGAAATCATTCTCTCCTAATCAATCACATGCAAAAGATTTAACCCATGAGATTACCGAAGGATAGGGGTTATTACCCGCCCATACAAGTAGCACTCCTCTGCTCTGATACATTTGGTAACTCAAAGGTTACTACTGAAGCATTCCAGGGCACTTACCTTACTCAGTAAGTCCACAAGTATTAGATTGATCTCGTACTCACATAGTTCAAACAAAGGTTTACTAGAAAAAGTACCAAGGATAAGGAAATCTACCCGCCCATACAAGTAGGTTCCCTCTGCCCTAATACGTTATGCAGGTACTGCCACATCTGAAGTTATTAGCGCACTCGCCTTTCTCAGCAAGCCTTCAGGAGAAGAGTACACCCTGCCCAATCGTAACATGTTCTATGAACATAGATACTTCTAATATTATAATATATTATTCTTTCTGTCATTATTCAACCATTCACATCTGTTCATGTTCATAGCTTTAACATTTCATTGCATTTCATTTTAAGTCAGTCTTTCCCATTTACACCATTCACATTTCACATTTCATTTAATTGTCATTTCATTCCATTTTCATTTCATTCATTCGTACTACAACTGCTCTTTAGCCGACATCAGTTAGTCTACGTAGAAATGCTCTAAAATTTGCTAACACAGCTCCTTTTAACTGTGATCAGTTAGTCCACATAGAAATGCGCTAGAATCTTCTAACACGACTTTCAGTTGTCATACATTTACATTGTTGCATTAACATACACAAGCAGCATGGTTCATATCATATTTCATTCTTAATGCATTACTTATTTAGCCTGCATCTCATACATTTAACATATATTTGCACAGAACTTACATTTACTCATTCCACACAATTTAGAAATAAAATTCATACATTGCCTGTAAAATAAGCCAATCAACATTTAACGTTTATATACTAAAAATACCTTTCATTTCTTACATAATTATTCTGAAAATATTTTCCACTTTTATCAGTTCATTTTCGCATATATGTATCTAATAAACAACCCTAAACTCAAAAAAGCATAATTTAAATGGTTGGCATTTTAAACCCATACCAAAACATATACACGTATATATAACACAATTCATTTTCCATTAAATTCATAAAAATTATGGTTTAATATATATTTTTCCCCTTACTTGATTTCTTTAACTACGTCAACAGGGACCTTGAAAAATACCTGCGGCGCTCACCCGAATCCTAAATAAAAAATTCTAATTCCATTAAATTAATTCTAAATAAAATACTATTTTAATATTTCCTAGGGCCATAAATTTCAAATAAATGGTTATACCCTCAAATATAACCAATTCACCTAATTCCCCATATCCCACTCTTGCATTGGAGTGAGGCCTAAAAAACCCAATTGGAAATTTACTCACGCTAAAATGATGACGATCGTGATTAGGACACTGTAGTGGTGCCTCATCATCGATTTAACGACAAATTTAAGGAGAAATTAAGGATTTAGAGGGAATATACCTTTCCCAAGGAGTGGTGCTTACGCCGCTCTCACGATAACTCCGCTCAAGTAGAAATGTCTGTGGCGGAGTTAGGAATCCAACGATACCTTCCGTTTCTCAATCGGTCAAATATCCACCAAGAAATGAGGAAAAAGAGAGACGGAGACAGAGGAGAGTGACAAAGAGTGGGAGACTGAGAGAGATGCAGAGAAGCGGTTGAATAAGATGGAATTGGATTTCAAATTGAAATCCAATCCATCCTTTTATATTTAATATATATTATTATATTATTAAATCTTATATATATATATATATATATACTTTAACTTATATAAATATATTATAATAAACTTATATATATATATATCTTTATTCCAAAATTTTTTTACTATTCCTTTTTATTTATTTATTTAATAATGTTTAATTAATAATTACTCTTAACTTTTTTTTCATACTATTTCTTTTTACTTGTTTATTTAATACATTAATTTAATAATGTTTAACTAATTAATTGAATAATAATTTTAATTAATTAATTTTTTTTTAAAAAAATTTCGGCTTATTACACGTTATCCACATATGAAGATTCTTCAACCGCTTAATGCCTCAGATGTACTCATGCCTGGTTCGTGAATAAGTTGATCTAGGGTGGTCTTGGTTGGATATGGTGAGTATGTGAGAAGATGTTAGGGTGAAGGATCCGACACCTCACAAATTGGCTGGATCCTTTTCAGACTAGTTCACTCCATACATTTAGCGTTTGTTCCTTGCAATATGTGGGATGTTTGATCGCGACACTCTTCTTCACATATGACGAGTGAACTCATTTTTTTTGAATGTTTTTTAGGGTATATAAGTTAGGCTGAGTCAAAACGACTGTTCTGTAGGTGTCCACTGGTATCCTGGGTGTAACGAGTCACACACATCACACATACCTCGAGATTTCATCTTTTTATACTCGGATTTATATGATCACATTAACTTTGAATTGTACTACTGGTTAACTTCATGTGAGTATACTGTTCTTAATTGCTATATAATGAATAAACTTGCATGAATGACTTACTTCGAAGCTGTGTGCATTGTATATGATGAGCTTGAGTGAAATTTGGTTATATTTCTATATGTAAAATGGTATGGTTGTGTCACATAAGCATTCGTTTCATGTTTGTCGGAGTTAGTGTTCGTGAGCATCGCCCTAGAATTCATTCACGTTATTTGTTAGAGACTGACAAAACGTTACTTAGGGGGTGTGATTACGCACTTAAATTGCGTAATTAGGTGGTTTAATTCATGCATTGAGGCTTATATTTTTAATTAAATACCTAATTAGTCTCAATATTGTAGCACTGTGTCCTATTTTTAATATTTGGGTTTTATTGAGTAATTTATAAATTTTTGGTATTTTTTTATCGCGAGGCAATTATCGGGAGCTAAAACCAGCACAACTTCGTAATTCATGCATAATGTTTTCGTATGAGCTCCGATCGAGACGATTCGAAATTATAGAGAAATATGAGAAGATTATCTATAATTTTTGTGCTTTAAGCTTTGAGTGATACAAGCTTTAAGATGGTCAAAATCGCCCTTGTTTGCTGAGAACAAAAGAGAAGCAAAAACAAAAAGAAAAAATAAAGAAAAAAATATATATATATCATTACCTGATTTGACCCGGCCATGCAGCCGAGTCTTAGGTCTTCTTTGCCGTGCACTGCTAGGTAGAGCAGCCCTCCCCTTCCCTTTTATAATTTTCTTTTTCTACTCCTTTCAGCGACAGCACCCGACCCCTCCTTCTTCCCTTTCCCTTCTCTCCCTTCTTCTTTCTCTCTAAACTCTCAACTCTCTTCCCTCTCCCTCTCGGTCTCCCTCTTCCTTCTCTCCCTCTGCGCTCAACTTTTTTTTCTCCTTTTTCTCTCATCTCTTCCCTCTTGCTTCCCTCCTTCTCGTCTTCTCCCTACTTACTGCTCTTCACTCTCTCTGCCAGTCGAGGAGTCCAACTTTGTTGCTGGTGTTCCATAGCTGCTGCTATGGCTATTCTTCTTCTTCTTCTTCTTTGCAACCCAAGAGGATTACTCCCTACACTACTACTGCTCCTTTGTTGTGTTGCTATGTAGCTGAAGGTCTCCAACCCGAGAAGACCCTCCACCTTGCTGTGTGCTGCCCTCCATCAACCCGAGAACTCCTCTGACAGCTTCAGTTCCTCTAATGACTTGTTATCTCTCTCTCTCTCTCTCTCTCTCTCTCTCTCTCTCTCTCTCTCTCTCTCTCTCTCTCTCTTCTTTCGGTTGTCTTTTGTTATTGATATTAAGGACTTGAAAACTTGTTAATTTTTTTTTGGTGTTATCATTAAAATATATTTCTTTCCTTTGTCTCTTAATTATCATTTGTATTAGATTTAATTTTATGCTTAGTAGTTTTAGTTGATTAAAGTTCGGGTTGGTATCTTGAAAGAAAAAAAAAAGAATAAAATACCAAAAAGAAAAAAAATATTTTTCGAGATTTAAAGTTGTGTTTTTTGTTTTAGAATTAAATAGTGGTCTTCTCTTTGTCTTCCGGAGCCATCTTAATATGATTTTATTCTGCAAAGCCATCCATGAAAGAAAAAAAGCCATGCCCCACTGTGTTATCCACCAACACATCAATGTGTGGGAGTGGGAAATTATCTTTCGAGCTAGCCCTATTCAAATTCTGATAGTCAACACATATTCGCACTTTCTCTTCTTCTTTATTATCGGGACCACGTTGGCTATCCACTCGGGGTACTGGGCTACTTCCAAGAATCCAACCTTAAATTGCTTTTGGACCTCCTCCTTTACCTCTATGAGCATATCGGGCTGCATCCTTCTTAGTTTTTGCTTCACGGGCTTACACTTGGGATAAGTTGGTATCTTATGGGTTACTAGATCAATGTCTAAGCCCGACATGTCCTAGTATGACCATGCAAAAATGTCATGATATTCTTTCAGGAGATCTACCATTTTATCTTTCTCTCCGCCCCTTAATAGTGCTCCAATCTTCACTTGCTTTGGTTCCTCCTTAGTGTAACGACCCGAAGAATAATAGTATTTAAATAATAAAAGAAAGGGAAATGGAAACCGGAAACAGAAGGAGGTAGTCGACTTCGCGTTCGTCGACAACATTGCATTTTGGAAGGAATAATCGAGGGGAATTATCAGGGCCTCGTCGACAAACGCAGGGGATTCATCGACGAGGGTATAAGAGGACCTTGTCGACGAAGGCAAGATTCGTCGACGAGAAAATACCGAGAGGATGATTTTGGGGTTTCTGAATTTTGTCGACGAAGGGGAGAGTTCGTCGATGAATTTTGTATTGACCTCGTCGACAAGGTGACGTGGCTCGTCGATGAAGGCCATAGTTTAAATAGGCTTAAAGTTCATTTTTGGACAAAATTTTATGCACAGAGCTTCTCTCTCTGCTACCCTTCAATCCCTCCTCCTTCTCTCTTCGATTTTGGGCTAGATTTCCGCCAATTCGACGATCTAAAGCCACTATGACGCTCCTGGGAAAGTTCTCTGCAAGTCTGCCAGAGCGGATCGTCGGTGGGGCTGAGTTGGAAACCATCCCAAATCCAGGGTAAGGCTTTCTACTCAATATTTGGATTTTTGACAGTTGTAGAAAGTGTTATACGCTTAGAAATACTGAACTTTAGTTCTAGGGAATGTTGTTTCTAGGGTGTTGAGTTGGGAACCTTGCGGGTGTGGGATAGATTTTCTTAGGGAATTTTCAGGAATCAGGTAAGGGGATAAACTAAATAAGTTCTTTTAAGAAAATGTATGTATATATAGCATTTGATTTCAGGAAAATAAATATGTTTATATATATGATTTATATTTGCGAAAACATTGTTGAAAATGATGGTATGTTGAATATATGAAAAACCTATTTGCTGTGGCATGAGTAGAAGTTAATATGAAATACTGTTTCTGGGAATGTGTAAATGATACGGATTTTTATATTGTAAAACAGGCGTACGGGCCGAGATTTTTATATGATTTGCTAGCGTACAGGCTGAGTTATGTGTATGATTTGCCAGCGTATGGGCTGAGCTATGTGATTTGCCAGTGTACAGGCCATGCTATGATATGATTTGCTGGCGGACGGGCCAAGCTATGGATGTGATTTTCCAGCGTACGGGCTGTGCTATGATATGATTTGCCGGTGTACGGGTTGAGCTATGGTAAAATGCGTAATACCAACGTACGATTCGATGATTTTCATAATATATGTATAAATGCAGATTGATATGATTGATTTGATAATTAATGATATGAGATATCCATGTATCACAGTTTCAATATATGTTATATGATATCAGAACCTAATTGGCTTAGTCTAGGCTAGCACTTGCACGATACCATTGCTATGTGTCCATGGTTTTCATGATCATGATATTTGTGTTAACGCCGCTGTGCGGAGTAGTATGAGATTGGATGGTCGATGTGGTTTTAAGAAGTGTGTGAGCGCCCCTGGTTTATGGATTAGGTCAGGCAGACCTATGAGACCTATAGACTGTACTTTTGACTTGGGAGTGGTCGGCCAACCATTGTCAGGTCCCGCCTTCGGGCCATACAACCCAGTCATGTGGGGGTAATACATGACAACAACCAGCTAACCTACCAGGAATTTTTTTGTATTATTATTATATGAGATGAAATATGTTTATGAAAATGTAGTATGTTCTGCCATGTTTTGATGATATATATATATATATATATATATATATATATGTTTTCCCAGACTTGACAGATAGTTACTGATTATGTTCTGTATGGTATATGTATAACACGGAATACTCATGTTGCCACACACTGGTATTAGTTTATTTCCCTTACTGAGAGGTGTCTTACCCCAAAATTTTATAAACTTTTCAAGAGCCCCTGATAGAAGAGCGGGTAAAGCCCCGCTGATCTAGTACGGTAGATCTGCCCTTCCAATAGGGTGAGTATTTTGATAGAGTTGGATGTATTTTGTGGAAATGGCCCTAAGACATTTTTTTTTTTTTTGGGTTGAGTGTTGTGTATATATATACAGTGATTGTAGTAACTTTGGTATTTTGATGTATGGTATAATGAGATGTATATGATTGTGTGTTTCCTGCTGCTTAGGCTTCCGTTATGTGTTCTGATGTATCCCTAGTACCCATGGGTCCAGGTGGATTATGATTTGTTGAGTTGGAATTTGTGATATTTATTTTATTATTATTATATAAAAGAAAAAAATATGAAAAATAAGCAAGTCGTTATAGTGTGGTATCAGAGCCTAGGTTGTTAGGTTCTGTAGACTTTAGAATGCAGCAGAAAAAATACCAGAGTTTAGGAAATGATTGAGGTTTTGTTCTACTGTCTGGAGGCAGGACTTCCGTGGTAGTTTCTGTGTTTTTCCTGGGGTGACGATTTCAGAAAAATCATAGTAAGTTATTGTCAGGTTGTGTTCCTAGAATGTAGGACTAGGGATTAGAAATGAGTTAGAAATGTTGAGATAAGTGGTGAGAATAGGTGGGTAAGTTATAAGGATAAATTTTCTAAGTTGTGTTTGTTGTTTCCAGGATGGATCCAGGAGGAAGTAATGCCCATGCGAGTGGCAGTGATGGAGCAAGACCATCAGGTGTAGTTGGGACCAACTTTGACGCGGTATTATATAGCGTGGCTAAGTAGGTTATGGTTAAGATCGCTAGGAGCTCAAAGGAGCAGAGTGGTCCATCTGCAGGCCATGGGTGCACCATAGAGAAATTTTCAATGATGAATCCTCCAACATTCTCAGGTGGAGTTGATTCTGCAACCGCTGAGAACTAGATGTAGGGGACCGAGAAAATTTTTGCTATATTGCAGTGTATTGAGGAACAGATGGTCCTCTTTGCCACCTATAGACTGATAGGAGAGGCTGAGAGGTGGTAGACTACGGTGAGACTACTGGAGCAGCAGAGGGTGACTCTGATAGCCATGACATGGGACCGGTTTAAAGAATTGTTCTTTGATAGGTATTTTCCAGCTACTGTTAGGGAGGCTAAGGTAGAAGAGTTCCTGAGTCTGAAGTAGGGACAGCTATCCGTCCAACAGTATGCAGCGTGTTTCATCGAGCTCTCTCGTTTCACTCCATATATTGTTCTTGATGAAGTGAAGAAGGCGAGGCAGTTTGAGAGAGGCTTGAGGCGGAGTATATTTAAGCAGGTGGTGGTGCTGCGGATCCAGGACTTTGCCGAGTTGGTCGACAGGGCGGCCTTGGTAGAGATTAGTGAGCGTCTTGATGTAGAGGAGCAGGTACAAAGGAAGAGATCTGCATCTACCAGCTACCAGCAGGGTCATAGATCGGGTTAGTGGAGGAGAGGAAATCATAGCAGAGGACAGAGGCAGGAGATGGGAAGACGGGAGGTGCAGACAAGGCAGGGTCCTCTAGTCTGCCAGACTTGTGGTAGGAGGCATTGGGGAGAGTGTCGAGGTGGTGGTGTGGTGTGCTATCGCTGCGGTAGATCGGGGCACATGGTGCGAGGCTGCCCTATGCCACTAGATGCAGTTTCAACTCCTAGACTATACCGGGGAGGTTATCAGGCGCCACCTAGGGGCCAGCAGAGGAATACGGCTCTAGCCAGGGTGTTTACTTTGATGTCGGGCGAGGCTGAGATGGCAGGTGACGTGGTGATAGGTATGGTTATTATGTTTTCTTTTAAAGTTATTACATTGTTTGATTTAAAAACTACACACTTGTTCATGTCTTCGGGGTGTGTTAAATTATGTGGGGCTGAAACACAATCATTAGATGTTGAATTGTTGGTATCTACATCGACTGGGTTAGCAATGAGGTGTAGTAGGGTGCTCCGAGGTTGTCCAGTTGATATTCAAGGAAAGACTTTGTCTGTTGATCTGATAGTGCTAGACATGCACGGGTTTGATCTTATATTTGGCATGGATTAGCTAGCAGCTAATTTTGCTAGCATAGATTGCCGAGCACCAGAAGTGATATTTAGATCTCCGGGGGAAGTAGAATTCAAGTTCATAGGGTTACGAGTGTAATCCTTGCCTCAGCAAGTTTTAGCTATTCATGCCAGAAGACTACTGCTGAGTGGTTGTCAGGGGTTCGTGGTTGTTATGAAGGAGATGTTAGAGAATGAATTGAAATTTGCTAGCACGCTTGTAGTAAAGGAGTTTATAGATGTTTTCCCAGACAAGTTACTAGGCTTGCCACCCGATTGTGAGGTAGATTTCCCTATTGATCTACCTTCTAGTACAACGCTGATTTCTAAAGTACCTTATTGAATGACGCCAACAGAATTGGAAGAATTGAAGAATCAATTGCAATATCTGCTTGACAAGGGTTTCATATGACCTAGTGTATCACCGTGGGGAGCTCCAGTTTTATTTGTGAAGAATAAAGACTGGACTATGAGGATGTGTATAGACTATAGGGAGATTAATAAAGTGACAATCAAGAACAAGTATCCGCTACCTCATATCGACGATTTGTTTGACCAACTCCAGGGTACACGGGTGTATTCGAAGATTGATCTCAGATCCGACTACCATCAAGTAAAAGTGAAAGCAGAGACCTCTCAAAGATGGCCTTCAGGACCAGGTACGGGCATTATGAGTTTCTTTTTATGCTATTTGGTTTGACGAATGCTCCTGCGGTATTTATGGACTCGATGAACGGAGTCTTCCACCAATACCTAGACCAGTTTGTTGTTGTTTTTATTGATGATGTACTGGTTTATTCGAGGAGCTATGAGGAGCATGAGATGCACTTGAAGCAGGTTTTGCAAACACTTCGAGAAAAGAAGTTGTACGCCAAGTTCAGTAAATGTGAATTCTGGCATGAGAAGGTCGTGTTCTTGGGGCATGTTATATCTGGAGACGGTATTTTTGTGGATCCTAGCAAGATTGAGGCGGTAGTGAATTGGGCTAGATCGAGAAATGTCTAGGAGATCAGGAGTTTCTTGGGGCTAGCTGGCTATTGCTGTCATTTTGTTAAGGGATTCTCAGCTTTGTCAGGTCCTTTGACACGACTGACGAGGAAGAACGTCAGATTTGTGTGGGACGACAGCTATGAGCAAAGTTTTCAAGAACCGAAGCAAAGATTAGTCACAACACCAGTATTGGTTATCCCATCGGGGGGTGAGGGGTATGTCATTTATAGTGATGTGTCCTTGAAAGGACTTGGCTGTGTATTGATGCAGCATGGCAGGGTAGTGGCGTATGCGTCTAGGCAGTTGAAAGAATATGAAAGGAACTACCCTACACATGATCTTGAATTCGCTGCAGTAGTACACACATTGAAAATTTGGAGGCATTACTTGTACGGCAAGCAATGTGAGATTTTCTCCGACCACAAGAGCTTAAAGTATTTCTTCATGTAGAAGGAACTGAATATGAGGCAAAGAAGGTGGTTAGAGTTAATTAAGGATGTTGATTGTACTATCAGTTATCACCCGGGGAAAGCAAACTTGGTAGCTGATGCGTTGAGTAGGAAATCCAGGGAACTAGTGTTGGCGGCTATGGAGATCCAGTATCCGATCATGATAGACTTGGAGAGATTCGGCATAGAGTTGGTAGAGAGTGATCCTCCAGTGTGTATTGCCAGCCTAGTAGTACAACCTACTCTTCAAGAAAGAACTAAAGTCGCCCAGAAGGAAGACCCAGAATTAGTAGAGGTGATGGATAAAGTGCAGAATGGTCAGGGGGAGGTGTTCATTATTGCAGATGACGGAGATTTGTGGTTCCATTCCAGATTATGCATTCCTACCAATACTAAAATCAGGAAGACGATTTTAGAAGAGGCTCATAGATCTTTGTATACAGTTCATCTCGGTAGTATAAAGATGTACAAGGATCTGCGAGAGTCGTACTGGTGGAGTGGTATGAAGAGAGAGATTGCCAAGTATGTAGCCCAGTATTTGACGTGCCAACAGGTAAAGGCTGAGCACCAGAGGCCGACAGGGCAATTGCAGGCGTTATTTATCCCAGAGTGGAAGTGGGATCATATATCTATGGACTTCGTGTTAGGACTGCCGATGGCATTACATGGCCAGAATGCCATCTAGGTGATTGTTGACCATTTGACTAAGACTGCCCACTTTATACCTATCAAGATCAGCTACTCCCTCAACCAGTTAGCGGAGATCTACATTCAGGAGATAATTCGTTCTCATGGGGTGCCAATATCAATTGTGTTCGATCGAGACCCGTGTTTTACATCACGTTTCTGGAGAAGCTTACAGGAAGCTTTAGGGTCTCAACTATCTTTTAGGATGACATTCCATCCTCAGTCATACGGGCAGACTGAGAGGACGATACAGATACTAGAAGATATGTTCCAAGCTTGTGTATTAGATTTTGGGGGTAGTTGGACTCAGTTCATGCCACTGGTAGAGTTCGCGTATAATAATAGTTATTAGACCAGCATTGACATGACACCATTTGAGGCTCTATACGGTAGGAGATGTCATTCTCCTTTATTTTGGGATGAAGTATGTGAGCGGCAAGTAATGGGGCCAAAGCTTGTGCAGCAAACGCTTGATAAGGTTCGACTTATCAGAGACAGGATCAGTGCAATTCAGAGCCGACACAAAAGTTATGCTGATAATCACCACAGGAATTTGGAATTTGATGTGGGTAATCATGTGTTTTTGAAGATAGCTCCGATGAAAGGGGTTATGCAATTTGGGAAGAAAGGTAAACTTAGTCCTAGGTTTATTGGTCCATTTGAGATTCTAAATAAAGTGGGACCGGTAGCCTACAGGCTAGCTTTACCACCTGTGTTGTCCAAGATTCTCGACATATTCCATATTGCTATGTTGAGAAAATACGTCCTAGATCCTTCTTATATCATCAGTTATGATGAATTAGAGCTTAGTGATTCACTGATGTATGAGGAGGTACCAATACAGATTCTGAATAGGAAAGTACAAAAGTTACGTAACAAGAAGATTCCTCTGGTAAAATTTTTGTGGAGGAATCATGCGGTAGAAAAGGCTTCTTGGGAGTCTGAGGAGCAGATGAAGCAAAAGTACCCACAACTATTTCAAAAAACTTAAATAGTTAAGTTATATTTCTTTTGCAAGTACATGTACTGGTTTAATTAGTGTAGCATTTTAGTTTTGGGAGAATTTTTCTTTTGTATATGTAATCTCCCAGGACTCGGAATATAACCATGGTATTCCTCCGCCATAAGTGAGGATAAGTAAAAAAATAAGTAGACCCTTTTCTTGTTAAGGGATGACAAGTTACATGAATAGTAAATTTCGAGGACGAAATTTTATAAAGAGGGGAGAATGTAACGACCCGAAGAATAATAGTATTTAAATAATAAAAGAAAGGGAAATGGAAATCGAAAATAGAAGGAGGCAGTCGACTTCGCGTTCGTCAATGACGTTGCATTTTGGAAGGAATAACCGAGAGGAATTATTAGGGCCTCGTCGACGAATGCAAGGGATTCGTCGACGAGGGTATAGGAGGACCTTGTCGATGAAGGCAAGATTCGTCGACGAGAAAATACCGAGAGGTTGATTTTGGGATTTCTGAATTTCGTCGACAAAGGGGAGAGTTCGTCGATGAATTTTGTATTGACCTCGTCGAAGAGGTGACTTGACTCGTCGACGAAGGCCACAGTTTAAATAAGCCTAAAGTTCATTTTTGGACAAAATTTTATGTGCAGAGCTTCTCTTTCTCCTACCCTTCGGTCCCTCCTCCTTCTTTCTTCGATTTCAGGCCGGATTTCCGCCGGTTTGACGATCTGAAGCCACTACGACGCTCCTGAGAAAGTTCTCTGCAAGTCTGCCAAAGCGGATCGGTGGTGGGGCTGGGTTGGAAACCATCCCAAATCCAGGGTAAGGCTTTCTACTCAATATTTGGATTTTTAACAGTTGTAGAAAGTGTTATACGCTTAGAAATACTGAACTTTAGTTCTGGGGAATGTTGTTTCCAGGGTGTTGAGTTGGGAACCCCGCGAGTGTGGGACAGATTTTCTTAGGGGCTTTTTAGGAATCAGGTAAGGGGATAAACTAAGCTAGTTCTTTTAAGAAAATGTATGTTTATATAGAATTTGATTTCAGGAAAATAAATATGTTTATATATATGATTTATATTTGCGAAAACATTGTTGAAAATGATGGTATGTTGAATATATGAAAAACCTATTTAGTGTGGCATGAGTAGAAGTTAATATGAAATACTGTTTCTGGGAATGTGTAAATGATACGAATTTTTATAATGTAAAATTGGCATACGAGCCGAGATTTTTATATGATTTGCCGGCGTACGGGCTGAGCTATGTGATTTGCCAGCGTACGGGCTATGCTATGATATAATTTGCCGGCGTACGGGTCGAGCTATGGTAAAATGTGTAATACCGATGTATGGGCCGATGATTTTCATGATATACGTATATATGCAAAATGATAAGATTGATTTGAAAATTAATGATATGAGATATTCATGTACCACAGTTTCAGTATATGTTATATGATATCAGAATCTGGTTGGCTTGGTCTAGGCTAGCACTTGCACGGTATCGTTGCTATGTGTCCATGGTCTTTATGATCATGATATTTGTGTTAATGCCGCTGTACGAAGTGGTGTGAGATTGGATGATCAATGTGATTTTAAGAAGTGTGTGAGCGCCCCTGGTGTACGGACCAAGTCAAGCAGACCTATCAGACTTATAGACTGTACTTTTGACTTGGCAGTGATCGGCCAACCATTGTTAGGTCCCGCCTTTAGGCCACACAACCCAGTCATGTGGGGGTAATACATGACAACAGCCAGCTAACCTACCAGGAATGTTTTTGTATTATTATTATATGAGATGAAATATGTTTATGAAAATGCAGTATGTTCTGTCATATTTTGATGATATATATATATATATATATATATATATATGTTTTCCCAGACTTGACAAAATAGTTACTTATTATGTTCTGTATGGTATATGTATAATACGGAATACTCATGTTGCCACACACTGGTATTAGTTTATTTCCCTTACTGAGAGGTGTCTCACCCCCAAAATTTTATAAACTTTTCAGGAGCCCCTGATAGGAGAGCGGGTAAAGCCCCGCTGATCTAGTACGGTAGATCTGCCCTTCCAGAAGGGTGAGTATTTGATAGGGTCGGATGTATTTTTTGGAAATGGCCCTAAGACATTTTTTTTTTTGGGTTGAGTGTTGTGTATATATATATACAGTGATTGTAGTAACTATGGTATTGTGATGTATGGTATAATGAGATGTATATGATTATGTTTCATGCTACTTAGGCTTCCATTATGTATTCTAATGTATCCCTGGTATCCATGGGTTCAGGTGGATTATGATCTGCTGAGTTGGAATTTGTGATATTGATTTTATTATTATTATATAAAAGAAAAAAATGTGGAAAATAAGCAGGTCGTTACATTTAGTCCCCAAGTTGGTGGTTATAGTGGGGTCACTACTAGTTACAGTAGGTTTTTCATTAGATTTTAACATCCTTTCCATTTCATGGGATAGATTAGATTCTTCTTCCTCCATTTCATCTTCTTGAACTGTGTTTTCAAAGTTAACATCAACCCATAACTCATGTGTATTGGTGTTTTCTTTTTCCTTATCCTTGCATGACATTAAAGCAAACACACCTTTGACAATGGATCTTAAGAAACAAGGGATGACCAGCAACACATAATCCATTTCATTAAAATAAGAAACATTTACCGAGACCAAATTGTCTTCGGGTTACAAAAAACAAAAATAGAAATAAGAAGATTTAAAACAAGATAAGATAAAAACTTTTACATGATGAAGGTGGGATAGTTAGCAGCATCCTAGTTTCTCAATTCTGTTTCGGCGGGTAACGGGCAGGCCCATTGGCTTGCAGCATTTACGGAATCCTCTGAATCAATCACCAAAATGCTTAATTACTTCATTTCCGCTTTGAGGTTGAACTAACTGCTCTTTTCAAAGGTCTAATCAATGGATAGGACAATCAATTCCAAATGGGAACTTGCTTCACTGGTAAGCTTCTCCATCCTCTGCATCTTCTTTTCTACGACTTTCTTCTTTTGATCTACAAAAGTGTGTACATAGCCAAGGTCATACCTATCCTTTCCTTCCTTGAGAAGTAGTGGCTTTTGGATCCCTTGCAAGTGCTTTTCAACCCCCTTTCCTGGATAGTGTCCTTGCGTAATCATTTCCGTGGCCATTATACATGCTCCAAGGGAAATCCGAGGTCGAGGAATAGGGAATCCTTCCATTATGGTTGTGGTATTGATGACCTCGAGTGCCCGAAATGAGTCTTCTAGTGCTTCTTCTGCAGCTTCTACATAGGGGGTGGAAGAGGGCTTGGTGATCATTACATCAGTTTCGCCATAAACGCAGATCAACTTGTTTTTCACAAAAAAATTCACCCTTTGATGTAATGATGATGCAACTGCCCCTGGTATTATGAATCAGGGCCTCCCCAGCAAGCAACTATATGATGGATTGATATCCATAACTTGAAAGGTGACGTCAAACCACTGGCCTGATTTGAAGCGGGATCTCGATAGCCCCTATCGACTCCAGACAGGTTCCGTCAAAGGCTCTCACCACTAGATTGTTCTGTTTAACATATGAGCAGTCCAAAAGCAATTTTCGTAATGTGACCAAGGGCATAACATTTAGTGAGGACCCGTTGTCAATTCGAATTTAGGCTATCATGTGATCTTTGCACCTGGTAGATATATACAGTGCCCTGTTATGCCCCCTCCCCTTTGATGGAATTTATTCATCAACAAAAGTTATGTAAATGGTCATTCCTAAGCTGCCAATCACATGATTGAAGTTGTCAATACTAATTTCTTAGGGGATGTATGCCTGGTTTAATATCTTTAAAAGGGCCTCCCGGTATACTTCGGAATTCATCAACAAAGAGAGAACAGCACGTAGCTAATCGACAATACTATATTCACTGTGCTTAATCGGCTTTAGAAATTCTTCGGCCTTTTGTGTCAGCATGGGCTTCTTGAGGCTTCTACTCGATTCCCCTACATTTTTTGAGTTTGGCTTCTCCAGTCATTCTAGCGCATAGACTCTTCAAATACGCATTACTCCTTTTAGCCCCACTACGTTGTTCGTGCTTCCCTGAATGTGGGCCTCACAATCATATTTCCACATCACCGCTTTGTCGCTCTTGTATGGGAATGGCCGGGGAGTGGAGATTACCATTCGATCCGCTACCTTCGGGGTATGGAGTGTCTTGTTTATAATAGGTATGAATGGCCGACATGTGTACTGGGGATGCTCTGGCTCATATTTCCCAATAGCTGATATATCTCCATCCTTTTGTATACAACCGATCTTTATACATTTGCTGTTAGTCAACCTGCTCAAGAAAGCTTGGAAAGTCTCACACCGCTGCACGAATTTGTTTACTGAATTTTGGCGTGCACAAGGAGTGCCTTCAAGAAAAATGGCCTTTTGTTCTACTAGGTCTGCTGTCAATAGTTCGCCATATACCCAGTCCAGTGTCATTCATTCCAATTCCTTTTCTAACCTCCCCACGTCTCTTTCTTCAATCATCCCCACATTATCTCCTTCGTGATCTAGTAGGGGTTTTCTTGAATCCCCGGCTGCTTGCCCTTGAACGCCAACCAACCTGCGTCCCTCAGATCTTGCACCTTATGCTTGAAGGCCCAACATTGGTCAATAGCATGGCTAGGAGAATTGGCGTGGCATGCACATCAAGCTTTGAGATTATACCATTGTGGGGGAGGGTTGGTAATAGGAATCCCAGGACCGACGAATATCATCCTTCTTTCCAACAATTGAGGGAATAATTTTGCGTAAGCCATGGGGATTGGATCCACCCTCCAGAAGTTCCTAGGTGTATTCCTTGCATGTTTTTGCAAGTTCGGGCGTGCCAGCATGTTTTTTCAAGCAAGCACAGGCGCGAGAGCCGTAAACTGGGGCCTAGCACCTGTATGCGTTGCTTGGTTCACAGTGGGTTCAACTATAAAATTTTCTCTAGGCCACTGATTCTGACCTTTTGTGTACTTGTTTCTCTGATTAGGCTATCACTGGATCATTTGAGTTTCTTCTTCTTTTTTCTTATTGGTCCACTTCCTGCTTGGACCAGTCTCACTAGTACCATCTTTGACCTGGCCTGCCTTGATATTGGCCTCAATCCTTCCTCCGACGACCACAATGTCCATGAAATCATGGGGAGTTGCTCCCCGAGGATGTCCCTGGTAAGGTTCTTGTAGTGTGCTCACAAACAAAGTAATGGCTTCCCGGTCACCTATCGGGGGGGTCTACTTGAATTGCCACGTCTCGCCATCTGTAGGCGTATTCCTTAAAGGTCTTTATGGGCTTCTTCTCCATTTCTAGTAGGGCCATCCGATCTGGTGCAATGTCCATAATGTGACGATACTGAGCTATAAAAGCATTGGCCAGATCTCCACTTATGCAAATTTGCGCCCTATCTTGGTGGATATATCACCTGGCTGCCGTACCAGGTAAACTACTGTGAAAACAATGCATCATTAACCTTTCATCATTAGAGTTAGTTTTCATTGCCTGACAGTACAGCCGCAGATGGGTTTGAGGACATTGGGTCCCGTCAAACTTTTCAAAGTTTAACACCTTGAATTTTGGGGGAAGCACTACCTTGGGCACCAAATAGAGGTTTGCAGGGTTGACAAAGTTGGACGCGTGGGTCCCCCCAATAGCTCTTAACTGTTCCTCGAGCTCATCATAGTTGTATTCAGCTACAGATTTGCCTGCGCCTAACCCCGTAGTCATTATCGGAGGCACTCCAACTCCTGATACTGGCGTAGTTAGGATAAAGGTGGCTATATTTGGCGGTGGGCCCTCTAGGATGTCTGGCGGTGGTCCGGATGCTTACCCATGGATCGGTGTGAAACCTGGAGCATGGATAGGATCCATGTCAACTTCATTATCCTGATCCTGCACTATCTTTCCCTTGTCTAGTAGCAAATCCAATATCCTTTTCATTTGGCTACTCAACTCCTCTTGTCCTTGCTCTATGCCCAGGACGGGACTTTCTAACTACTTTGCCATGACTTTCGCCTTTCTTCTGGTATTGTAAGGATGGTTGTGCACCTCAATTGTCATGGACTGGTTTTGCCTTATTTACTTCTTCCCCCCCTGAACACGAAATCCTTGCCTTTAGTGTAATAACCCGAGGAATTTTTCAGCATCTCATCGACAAACACAAGGGTTTCATTGACGAGGGTTCTTGAGTGTCTGGTCGACGAAGGCACATCTCGTCGACAAAAGGATATCAAGAGGGGGTTTTGGAATGTCTAAAATTCTTCGATGAGGAGAGAAGGTTCGTCGACGAATCCAGCTCTATAAATAGTAAAAACTTTGATTTTTAACAGAATTCCAGTCCAAATTACCCTCTCTTTCTCTCTCTCTCTCTCTCTCTCTCTCTCTCTCTAAAATGCACCCCTCCCCTTCTCTCTTCGATCCCGGCTTCGTTTCTCGCCGGATCGACGATCTAAAGCCACCACGATGCTCCTGGAGAAGTTCTCTACAAGTCTGTCAGAGCAGATCGTTGGTGGAAGTGGTTTGAAATTCATCCCAAATTCAAGGTAAGGTGTTTTATTTAGAATATGCTTTCCCTACAGTTATAGGATTTGTTGTATGCAGGAAAATACTGATGTTTTGTTCTGGGGGATCTCGTTTTCAGGGTGTTGAGTGGAGAATCCTGTGAGTGTAGGGCCAAAGTTTAGTAGGGGCTTTTCAGAAACTAGGTAAGAGAAATATGCTATGCTAGGAATTTTACAATATTAGCAGAGATTTTATATATACCAGTTTATTATCCAACTTTTACAGAATAAGAGTTTTCAACGCTTGTGTGGCCTGAGTAGATATTTCTTTGATATAGAACTTATATAGCTTTTTACAACATATCATACTATACAGTATTTATAAATAAAGATTGATGTATATCACAGTATATTTCGGAACAGTTTATTATAGATATTTATCCAGATTAGTATACATATATAGAAGTTTATTCAGATTAGTATATTACATAATCAGTACATTACGATTTTTATACAAATCAGTTTATACAGTATTTACAGTATGTCATGTATTCCTAAATGCCATAACACTCAGAGTATATAGAAAGATGATACAGACAGAGTATACAGACAGATTATATAGTATAGCATCAAGATGCTACAGTTATTCAGATACTACAATATTTACAGTACATAATTATAGTGTTATGGTTATTTTGGAAACATGATGAAAATAGTAAAAAAGTATTTATGTATGTATATATAGTATCAAATCCCTGTGAAAAGATTACAGACAGATATAGATACAGAATACAGTGCACGGTACCATTGCTAATACAGATAGAGTGCAACTACATATCTTAGATAGTGTGTGGGTACCGTTAAACTGTGCTCGGAGAGGATGCAGTTCCCCGATTCACTGGGTTGAGGGGGCCAGTTTGACGAGGTAGCAGCCAGTCCCGAGCCTAGGAGTGAATGTAGTTTGGCCGGGCTGAGGTAAAGTAGAGTATAGTGACTTACCTAGAGGGCCGACCAGGTTAAGTCCCGCCTATGGGCTGCACAACCCTATCATGAGTGGTCAAATTATGACATACAGAGTTCCAGGGATAGAGCACAGTTATGTATATGTATACAGTTTTACAGTATTTGATAAATATAGTATGATATTAGCAGTATGAAAAGTAGAAAACTCAGATGATATGGTTATGTTTTAAACTACAAAAAATGTAAGATATGCTTTACAGATCTATCATTTATTACAACTCAGATGTTATTTAAAGTATATATATAACTTAGTTGCCACATACTAGTAATAGCATATTTCCACTTACTGAGTGTCAACTCACCCTATTATTCTAACATTTTTTAGGTGAGCCAGTTAGGCGAGCAGATCAAGCTCGCGAACAGAGATTCCTTAGCTACCCTGGTTATAGGGTAAGTTTGCACAGAGTATGGTATTTTGGGTAGATGACACTGGAAAGAGAGATGTGTTATATGACTATGTGTTGAAAATACTTAGTTATGGTATTGTATGGTATATGTGGTTGTGTGATTTATGTTTTTGCTGCATAGGTATGATATTGTATATAATAATACCCCAGTGCCCTTGAGGCCTGAGTTTCCATAGCAAGGATATTAGAGAAGTTTATATATTTTTAAATATATATATATATATATATATATATATATGAATTTTAAGGTCATTACATTTAGGACAATGAGTGTATGAGTATGCAATGAATGTTCATGCAAGTATATGGTTAGTGTATGAACATATACAAATAATACAATGATGCATGTAGCATGTAGCCTATGTTCTTTGACCAAGGTTCTTGGAAAAATCGCCATCATTTCATTAAAACCTTTTCATATAACATTTTGGAAAAAATATAGGGAGTTTCTAAATGGGCTAAACGGATGCAGGATTCTGGCTCCCCTGATTGCCCCTGTTAATGTGATTCGAGCCTTCTAGAGCTGGCTTTGACCTTCTAGATTCCGAATTGCCTACCCTCCGCTTTAGTTCTTGGTATTGGGCCTCCCAGTATCTAGATTATTCTACGAACAATTTTGCTTTATCCAACGACTGGTAAAATTTTCTCTCGTATGTAGAGGGTTTTTCCTCGATTTCGGCCTTGGCGCCTTCCAACATCTGGGATTTTTGATTGATTGTAGCTTGAAGCGTTCATATCTCCTTCCTCAAAGCCTCTTTCTTTGATTGCATGAGCTGAATCTTCTATCATTTGATTTCCCTACAATAGAAAGAAACTAGCTCATCTGCCTTTTGCCTGATTTGCTGCCCTTCTGCTACAGTTTCCGTGGTACCTTTCTCGGCCGGATGCAAACCCTTTTTCAACTGCATATTTGCCACTGGCATCTTAGTCTGAGTGGGGGAAACTTTTGGCATCTACCTAACTTGTGCCTTCTCTCTGTTGGCAAACCATAACTCATAGTTCCCCTGGACACTGGACCACTAAATGCCTGACTCTATCAAGCACACATGTTCCAAGATGCTGCAAACTCTTAGACTCGCTTCTAATTGTCACCTTCTCCATATGTGAATTGTGCATCTGTCACTCCGTGTGTTATCGGTATGAATTGACTCGCTCCCACCTGCCTTCTGAACATGAGGGGTGTATATGCGATCCCTCCCCAAGGACCTAGCAGTGGTACCCAAGGAAAATTCCTGCACTTGTATATCACATTAGAGCCATCCATCCACAGTGCTTGCCAAACTATCCCTGAATCAACTAACTTGTGTAATTTTGTGTTCCACTTAGGCTTGCCGGATTGCTCTTTCCATTGGGTCTTTTTGGAATTCAACCAAAGGAATCCTTATAGCCGAAAAAATGTTGCGAAAACCTCCTTGATTATAAGTGGCTTACGATCCAAACATAAAGCAGGGGTATGCAGCATCTTAAGTGCTCTTATATCTTCATTCTGCAATTGTTGAGGGAATGACAAGTTTCTTCCAGGATGCCCTGTATCGGATTGGCTCCCTTCTGCACTAGTGCGATGAACGAGATGGTTGCTTGATCAATGGTGCCCAACTCCTTTGGAAAAATGACCAAACCGTAAATGGCCAGTGCCATTATTGCATGTCTGAACTTATTCCTTTTCTTCCCCTTCCATTGCTTCTTTCAGTTGTTTCTAGGAGATTTTTTGACTTTGGTGCCTTCCCCTGAGATTGTTTTCTAAATCTTGACCCCAATGGCGTCGAACAGCTCTTTTATGAAGGAAGTACTGGCATCATGCACATAGGTTTGGTATGGTGCCTGCAACATAACTAGGTGTAGGAGTGAAGCATATTCTTCGAGGGTGGGTGCCAGGTTAACCCCGCGCATTCTAAAGTAACAATACAGTGGATTCTAGAACTCGACTAGTGCTTTTATAGCCCGAATGTTCACCGAGACATGCAACAAGAACCCAATGTGCCTATTCTCCTGAGAGAATTTCAACTGTCGCGTAGGAGACCATTCTTTCCATATGACCTTTAACTCGTCTAGTGGGTTGGATCTCGTGCTTATGTTAATCCGGTCTAGTAATTCAACGACATACCCTTGATTGAGACTGTCACCCCACTTGGCCTGCTAACTTTTTGAATACTACTATACCCCAGCTTCGGTCTCATGGTGGACTATCGGGCTTTCCATGAATGACTTAGGATCTTTTTCGGAACCTTGGCAGAGTAAATGTGAAGCGTACGTGTATGCAACATGATAGCCATGATATCACATATTTCTAAAACAATTATACACATATGAAACCACACTGAGAAGGATGAAGCTTCTGTCCCAATTAGCGGTGGGTACATACGGGGTTATCCAAGGCTCTATCCTAGGTAGGGGATTTCGGATAAACATGTGTGGTTTAGGCCCTAACCCTTACTGATGAAAGGTTCCCAAATTGAGAGTCCATCCTCCTTCACAGAGGTCCGGATAAAGCTCGCACTGAGTAGAGTCGTTCGCGGGTCCCCACGAGCTCTACCACGTGGGGACTGACACTATTACACTCTTTTCCAATCCTAGCAAGGAAAGCTCGGGTATAGAGCTATGAATGTGTGTGAATCTTAATTCTGATCCCCCTATGTTATACCCATCCATCAATTAAACACATGCTTTATTCAAAAAAATCATGTAAACAAGTAATCATCTGCTTGTTATCAACCATGGCAACAAGATATTCACCAGTAAACAGATGCTTAATCAAGGTGTTCTCAGTTAATCACTTGCTTATTCAGTCAATAAAGCTATCACAATCAACGCCAAGCCTTTACTTATTCACCTATTACTTAGTCACCTATACTTACGGTAATTATTCGCGAAGTACTTGTGATCAAATAAACATATGAACAATATATACAAAACAAGGAAGGAGTAATCAATAAGGCTTATTAGATTTTCATTTTGGGATAATCCTCAATTAATCATTGGCTTAACTCTAAAGCATCCCTAGCAGAGTTGATCGGATGGCCACCCGAAGTGTTGGCACAGTGAGATCTAAGCCATTCAGTGACATGCAGATCATATGGTGGATAATGAAGCAGCACACGACATGACAACTTGGGCAGGATCCCGGACATCTAGAGGGGAGAATGATCCGGAAGTTTGAGGGGCGGTCTATAGCAAGCATTTTGGCAGTCTCTCACCATATGGCTAGGCTGATAGCATCGGTAACAAACCATCTATCTGACTCAGCACTCTCCTGGGTGGCTCCTAAAGCATCTAGGACAGAGAGGAGGCATCAGTCTGCCCTATACCACTCGATCTTTTGTTCCTTGTCTCTAACCTCCTCTGCTATCATGTCTCCTCCATGGCCCTCGGCTGGACTCTGCTTGAAAATCTAGAGGCGCGGATCTCTTTCCCTAACTCTGCACCACAGCGCCCCTCTGTAGGCTACTCTCAACCACTGTGGCTCTATCAACTATTTAGGAAAAAGTCTAGGTCTGGAAACCTACAACCTGCTCATATATTCCCTGGTTTAGGCCCTTCTCAAACTTCCTCACTTTTTTCTCCTCGTTTAGCACTAAGTATCGCGTAAACTAGGATAGCTCAATAAATATGGTTGCATACTGTTGTACTGTCATATGCCCCTAAGTTAAATACAAAAACTCCACCGCCTTTTCCTTTCTGATGGTAGTAGGGAAGTATCACTCAAAAAATTACTCTCTGATCCAGGTCACCGCTACAGGCTCACGTCTCTACTCCTCTGACAGTCTCACTGATCTCCACCAGCGTTTTGTCTCTCTAGTTAACTTGAACGTAGAAAAGGACACTTTTAGCTCCTCAGTACAAGGAAGCACTGCCAACATGTCTTCAATATCCTGGACCCAATTCTCAGCCACTATTGGGTCGGCCCTTCTAGAAAACAACGGGGGCTTCATATGTGTGAACTACTTAATTGTGTAGCTTCGCTCCCCTGAACCCCTAGCCATCTCTACCATCATCTTCTAGGTGACACTACCTAACACTGCATCAGAGTCTCCACCACCCACACTGGAAGGCCCTGCATCATCACCTTCAGCATGTGCACTACTACTTCCAGGCTCCATTCTGAAAATGTTATAAAACAGTCTTAGAATTTTATCCTCATAATATCTAATACACTCAATAAACTAAAACCCATAAAATATTATTCTATAACCATTCATCTTAACATTCTCAATCCAAATTTAAGATTTAGTCCTACCACTCAGAAACAAGAACCGGCGATAGTGTATTATGGTTTTTTTGAAGTCGTCACCCCAAGAAATTCACAGAAACAACCACGGAACTCCTACCTCTAGGTCGCAAGATTGAACCCTAAATTCCAATCTTATCCTCCACAATGACTAATTCATATCCTAGTCTACCCATCCTCTATTCTCATTGAAATCCATTCCTATACTCTGGTATTGTATTCCGATGTTTACTAGAGTCTGCAAAACCTAACAACTTAGGCTCCGATACCAAAATGTGACACCTCAATTTTCTATCATTTTTTTTTCATCTTTAGCAAATAATAAATATTAATCCAACACCTGCCACGTCACAACTCTGATACCATATCAACACAACCTGACTCGAAGTGGGATACTGGGTAATTAGTCCATCATATAAAAACATACCTAATTGCGGAAGTCCATATATACATACCATCCATAATACAAATAGCCAGAGTTCTAAACATCCATAAACATCCCCAAAAGTCCATAACATATCCCAGGGAACTACATAAACACATTCCCTAACAAAAAATGCTTACCCTATCTATCAGGGTACCAGCTCCCCTCTATCTTGGAGCTCTATTTCCTGGTCTGTTATGGTTCCCTCAAATATTATAATATTTGGGTGAGACACCTCTCAATAAGATAGAATAAATTATTCACAGTGTGTGGTAGTATGAGTTCAATTGGATCATATCACATTCCATCGTAATATATATAATAGCTAGGAGAAAATATAGAGATATATACTCATAATTATATATGTATGTAAAACATATTTCTTAAAAACTCTCTCTTCATTTTCCTAATCATATACGTACTTTCTTATTTCTCAAAGTCATATTCACATTTCCTTCATAAACTTTTTTATCTTATATTCATATCTCAATAGCTTTCGTAAGCTTTTCCTTCTCATTTTCATTTCCACACTCCAGCCCATGGGTATCCTCATATATGTCTCTCAACGTGTCTGTAGCTCATGGCTATTCATTATCATGTTTGTAATGAGTAATCATAATCCAGCACATAAGTTTTCGCCAGTATAAAATCCGCAACGTATCTATAACTCATGACTGTCCTGAGGATATTCCCATCTCATCATTATGCTTCCCCCGATGATTGGGTTGTGCGGCCCAAAAACTGGACCTAACTGCGGTTGACCTACCTGGTTAGATCAAGAAGGAACGTATATATAGCACGAATGGCCTGCCCAATCTTGGTCTGGACCCAAGGAGGGTAGCACAACGCTTCACAGGCCCATTCTACTGTCTCACCACACTCTCCACGAGACCGTGTGATTGCACTATCACTTCACCAGCAATGGTACCATGCTCTCTATCAACAACATCCCATTAGGGTGCTCATTTCCACATTCATATTTCAATATTCTCAATTCAGTATTCACATTTCAGTATTCACAGTTCAGTATTCACATTCATCTCATCACATCAGTGGTATTCCCATCATTTTTCTATTCATTCTTCTCATTTCTCGTATTTCAACATTTCTTAGTAAAACATATCAATACCACATTTCATTATTCCCCAGTAAATTGCACACACACACACACACACACACACAGATATATATATATATATATATATATATCACATTTCTTTGTTTTTCTATAAAATCATTCTATATATATATATATATATATATATATATATATATATATATCACATTTCTTCATTTTTCTATAAAATCATTCTATATACCAGTTTTCATCATTTCCATATAAAAATCTTATTTCATCACAATTATGTATATGAAATATAATTAAATTTCCATGACTTCATTTCTGTATAAAACAGTTCAATGTGTGTGTGTGTGTGTGTGTATTTCATAATCTCATTTCCTTCAGCATAAACTATATATCCCAATTTCAGTTACATTCCCAGTATAAGCTTGTTATCTCATATTCCTCAAGCCACACAATTTTTATCTAATATTTATAACATAATAACCAAATGCAAATCATATTTCATTTTTCACATACTTTAAATCAACAATTCATTTTCCAAGAATAGCTGTTATAATTTATTCCCCTTATCTGACTTACTCAAAGGCCCGTTAAAACCCAAATCCTACGCCCGCGGTGTTCGAAACTCAAAACCCCTGAAATTCATATTTTTCCCAAGTCAATCAACTCATCTCCCAAAATATTTCTCATTTAGCACTTCCTAGACCCTATGTACTCCAAATAAACACTTAGACCCTAAAACACCTTGCTTACCCTGATTTTGGAGTGGTGCCCAAGGACTCCAAATCAACAATCCGTTCTAGCTAAGTTGTATAGAATCCCCCCACGAACCCCGTGATAGCTTATGATTGTCAAAAGGAGCTTTAACAGAGCAAGAATTGGAGAGAGAGAGAGAGAGAGAGAGAGAGAGAGAGAGAGAGAGAGAGAGAGAGAGAGAGAGAGAGAGAGAGTTAAGGCCGGAGGATAGATAAAGAGAGAGCGAGAGGAGAGAAAAATCACGCTGAAAAATGACAGATTGCCTATTTATAGGCTAGGCTTCGTCGACGAGTTAAAGTGATTCGTCGATGAGCCAATTAAGACACTACGTAGACGAGGAGGCTGGTTTGTCAACGAACCTTAAAGTCTCTGAAATTCCATGACTCTCGGTATCTTCTCATCGACGAGATGCGTGTACTTCATTGACGAGACCTAGAAGGACATTCATCGATGAAGACTTTGGGTTCATCAATGAAACCCTGCTGATGCCCCTTTTAAATTTCTTTCCCCTTTCTTATTCTTTTCCTTTTTATTTATTTTCTTTTATTACTTTCATAAATTAAATTTTCTGGGTCTCTATAGGATTAGTTAGTAGTGCTCGGCAGTCTCTCGCAATATGTCCAGGCCGACTACACCGGTAGCAAGCATTCATCCCAACTCGGCACTTCCCCCAATGCCTCCAATCACACCTAGCACCGACAGGGGGTGCTGAATTACCCTAAGGGACTCGGTGTCCCGCCGCCTGCCATGGACCCACATTGTATCTCCTCCACTAACCTTGACTGGTGCTCGCCTGGAACCGAGGAGGCATGGGCCTCTTCCTTTGACTATGTATCCCAGCATCTCTCTGTAGGTTGGTTTCTATTACAGTGACTTTATCTACTAACTCTAAAAATGTTTGAACCTAAAATGTCATTACCTGTTCATAAATACCCTGTTTCAGGTCACTCTCAAATTTTCTCGCCTTCTTTTCCTCATCTGGAACCATGTATGGGGCAAAACGGGACAGTTCGATGAATTTCACGGCATACTGCTGTACCATTATGTGTCCCTGACTCAAATTCAAAAATTCTGCCGCTTTTGCATTTCTGGTGGTAGCGGGGAAATACTACTCGAAGAATAATTCCTAGAAGCTGCTCCAGGTCAAAGTTATAGGTATAGGCCTCTGCTCCTCCAACAATCTTACTAATCTCCACCAGCGTTTTGCCTTCGTTATCAACTTAAAGGTAGCAAATAGGACTTTCTTCTCATCTATACAAGCGAGAACTGCCAATATCTCTTCAATCTCCTAGACCCAGTCTTTAGCCACAAATGGGTTGGCCCCTCTAGAAAATGATAGAGGATTCATACATGTAAACTGCTCAATCATGCAATCTCATTCCCCTGAATTTCTGGCCATTTCTACCATCACTAGCTCAGTGATACTACATAGCACTGTATTAGAATCTCCACCACCCAAATTAGAAGGCTCTGCATCTTCACCTCCAACATGTGCATTGTTACTTCCAGGGTCCATCCCACAAATGGAACAAACAGTCTTAAAATTCCACAATCTTAATACGGTCAATGTAGTAATTGAACTATATAAAATATACTATATCCTTACACGACCTACCAACTTAAAATCCTTACTCCCAATTTAAGATTCAGTCTTAGCACTCAGAAACAAGAACCGGCGATAGTTTACTATGGCTTTCCTGAAACCGTCACCCCTAGAAAATCACAGAAACCACTATGGAATTTCCTGCCTCCAAGCAGTAAAATAGAACGTTAATTATCCTCCAACAATGACTAACTCAAATCCCAGTCTACTAATCCTCTACTCTCATCAAAATCCATTCCTATACTCTGGTATTGTATTTCGCTGAAGTCTGCAAAACCTAACAACCTAAGCTCTGACACCAAACTGTGACGACCCGATTTTTCTACCTTTTTTTTTTCATATAATAATAAATAATAATATTCCATCATTTACCACCTATCTTTAATACCATATATCATTATGACTCGACTTGAAGTGGGATACTGGGTATATGTCTATTAATACACACAAATCATGCAGTGGAATACATAAAGTGTCTGTGTCCCAAAATACAATACCAAAGTGCTATAACCTCTACACACATACATACATACATACATACATATATATATATCCCCAAAAATTCACCAAGATACTCTAGGGTTATATAGAGCATAACCCTTGTAGACACCCCATTTTTACCCAGGCCCAATATTATTATTATTATTATTATTATTATTATTATTATTATTTTTAGTATTATTATTATTTTGCTATTATTATTATTATTTTTATTACTATTATTATTATTATTATTATTATTATTATTTTATTATTATTATTATTAGTGTTTTTATTATCTTTATTTTATTATTATTATTATTATTATTAGTTTACTATAATTATTCTGGATTATTATTACTATTATTTTTATTAGTATTATTATTATTATTATTATTATTATTATTATTATTATTTTACTGATAATATCTTTATTATTTTTATTTTTACTATAATTATTTATTATTAGTATTATTATTATTATTATTATTATTATTATTTCCTTATTGATCCTTATATTATTATTTTAATTATTATTATTAGTATTACTATTTTCATTATTACCATAATAGTAAAAGCAGAAAAAGAAAAGAAAAAAAAAATAAACTCGAAAAAGGAAGTTTTTTTTTAGGATTTTTAGAATTTTTTTTTTATATGAGGGGGGGCAGCGGAGGCCAAACATAGGGGCGCAGGCCAGGAAAGAAAATTAAAAAAAAAAAAAACTTTCTTCTTCTTCATCTTCCCGGAGACACGCACAGAGGCACCTCTCCGTCCATCTCATTCCTCCTTCCCTCCCATCCACTCACGCTTCATCCCACTTTGTCTTCACAATCATCTTCACCCCCATATTCTCATCCACGCCCCCACGAACATAGCCGCAGCCAGAATCGGAGCAGCAGTCATTGTTGCCGGTGGAGAAGTGCAGCACACACAGCACCGCAGCCTCACCCAGTTCCAGCTGGAACCCGTAAACACCAGAACACGCAGCAGGCCAGTGGCCAGCCACCCACGGATTCACCAGCAGCACTCAACGCTAGAAAACCTCCCTTGCCCTTCTGCACGATCTGCTCCAGCAATGACATCCACTGCACACCCGAGAATATTCGTCCACCTTATCTCTCACGGCCATCACGCCATAGCAGCAGCAGCAGCCCAGGCAGCATCAACTCTGGCCACCTGTTCCTCTCTGCCGCTAGCCCATTGACTCCGGCTGTACCCCTCTCTGTAAGCCTCTCTGCATAACACACACATACTCACTCGCACGCACACACTGACACACATACAATTTACATATATACATATATATCTATATATAATATATATATATATATATATATATATATATGTGTATGTGTGTGTGTGTGTATGTGTGTGTCAGTATTATTTTAATTCTTAAAGTTTAAGTTTTTAAATTTTGTTTTTTTTTTTTCTTCTCTGTTCTTCTTTTATTTGCATGTGAGTATACTAATAATATATTTGTTATGGTATTTAGTGTGTGTATATTAATATGATATTTTTTGTGGTATTTAATTAATATAAGTGCTATGTATATATGTATATTAATATACTATTTGTTGTAATATTTAGTTGACATTTGTATATAGGCTATGTATATATGTATGTTAATATATTATTTGTTCTAATATTTATATCTATGCTATTGATGTGTGTATATTAATACTTTTTTTGTTGTAGCATTTAATTAATATTTGTATCTAGATTATATATGTGTGTATATTGAATGAGTGATTTTTATTATTGTCATATTTATTTAACATGCATGCTTAATAATGAATATTCATGTTTATATTTCTAAGTATTTGTTATTAAATGGTTATAATTGTTATTGTAAAATTTTTTTGTTAAGTTTAAACTTTTATTGTTGTAAGATTTCTAATGTCTGTTAGTTGATATTCATGCTTGTGTTTTGACTGCACATATTATTTAATGATGATTGTTATGATTATAAAATTTTTATGGTTAAAACCTATTATTTAATATTCAATTTTAAATTTTTGTTGTATCTATTGTAAATATTAAATGATGTATTATCAAGGTAGGGTTTTTACATATTTAGTAGTAAGGTAATATTACATATTTAGTAAATTAGGATCTTAGGTAACTACATATTTAGTAATGATAAATATTTAGTATCTTAATACATTTATTATTAATCATTTTTAGTATAGTAATATGTATAGCATCATTTATTTATAGTATCTTAATACATTTAGCATTACATTAACATATTTAGTGTCTTAATATATTCAGCATTAATTATTCCTAATATATTGGTGTACCTAGTGTTACTTATTTATAGTATCTTAATATATTTAGTATTAGCTATTTCTAGTATATTCATATATTTAGTATTAGCTATTTCTAGTATATTCATATATTTAGTATCTTAATATATTTCGTAGTATTCATTTTTAGCACACTGAATTATCCAATATTATTTATTATTAAATGTTTAGTATTACGTATGTTTATTATGTTGATATTGCATTATTTGTTCTAATATTTTCAGTATATATAGGATTATGTATTTTGTTATTGTTAATATTTTTTAGTATTTTAGTGCGTATAACATTATTTACCAGGGTATTAATAGTTATCATTATCATTGTTATAATTTTGGGTTATATCATATGTTGTGTTATGTTTAGTATTATATATATTTGTATTAATTAGTTTTATTATGTTTATTAAATATTTTCTTGATTTTAATCCCTATGATTTTAGTGCTGGGGTATGAGCTTTCGAGCTTCACGTACCTTTAAGCTCTGAGGGAATATATATGTATATATTATATTTATTTAGTTATTTATTTATATTCCATGTGTATTTATAAATTCATAAAAGGAGTGATTTAAAGACTTTTTAAATTAACTTAGGGATAATTCTAAATTAATTAGGTACCGTTCGTAAGAACGGGCGCGTAGAGGGTGCTCGTACCTTCCCCTCGCGTAACCAAACTCCCGACCCCAGTTCTAGTAACGTAGACCCATTCTACCCCTAACGGGGTAGTAATCATGTGTTCTAACCACACTAAAAGGTTAGTGGCAACTCCGACATTCCATATTTTTCTTGAGAATTAAAATTAATTTTTATTTCGCCGCCCGAGGCATACGCGCTCCGCGGGACGTCGCGACAACCCTAATTATAAAACACTTACCCTAAATACTAGGGTAACAAGACCTCCACTACCTCAGAGCTCTCTCTACTCGTTTGTCTTGATTTTCTAAAATGTTTTAAATTCTAGGTGAAACACCTCTCAGTAAGACAGAATAAATTATTTATAGTGTGTGACAACATGAGTTTAATATATCATATCACGTTCATCATAAATAATTATATCAATTGGGAGAAAAATATACAGTTATGTACTCATAATCATATATATATATATATATATATATATATATATATATCATAGTTTCATAAGCTTTAAAATCATTTCTCATATTCATATGTCAACCAGTTTTCATAAGCTTTCATTTTTCAAAATCTTATATCAACATCTTTTCATAAGCTTTCATTTCTCATAATCATATTCTAACTTATGAGCATCCACCAGCATATAGTACCACGCGTCTGTAGCTCATAGTTGTTCATTTTGTCATTTCACTTCTCATATCCATATTCTAACCCATGAGTATCCACCAGCATATAGCACAACGTATATGTAACTCATATCTATTCATTTTTCATGTCATTTCTCATATTCATATTTTAGCACATGAGTAACCACCAGCATGTAGCACAATGCATCTATAACTCATGGTTGTTCATTTGTCACGTCTGTAATGAGGAACCACCTAAGGATATTCATGTTACGTCGTCATGTATTCATCCCACATGACTGGGTTATGCAGCTCGTAGGTGGGACCTAACCATGGTTGGCCTACCAGGTTAAATCAACAGTAAACACGTCTATAGTACAATTGGCCTACCCAATCCTAGTTCGAACCCCAGGGGGTAACACAACCCTTCACTGGCCCAATCGACTATCTCGCCACACTCTATACAAGACATGTGGTTGCACTAACACATTCTAGCAATGATACCGTGCTCTCAGTATTTCTATGGTCCATCAGGGTTCTCATTTCCACATTTATGTATTCACATTTCATCTTGTATATATATATCTCATCATATTTGTACAATTCTCATCATTTCTGTATAATTCTCATCATATCTATGTATACCTCATCTCATGTCTGTATATTTGTCAGTTCAACATTTTTGTATAAAACATCTTTGTGTATTTCACATATCATCATTTTTAGTATAAAACATATTTATATTTACCATTTCCTCATTTCTGTAAAACATATTTGCATATCATCATTTCTGAATAGAAACATAACTATATATCATATTTCTTCGTTTCTAGTTGAAAAAATATCCATTTTCATCTTTTCCCAATAAAAACATATCCATGTATTTCATTTCATCATTACTGAATAGAACATATATCATCATTTCTATAAAAACATATCTATATTTCTCATATCTTCATATCTATATCAAACATATCAATATATCTCATATTTTCATTTCTGTATAAAAACATCTGTTATAACTCATATCATTACTTCTCAATGTAAATCATATATATCAATGTATAAAGCACATTCCCAATATAAAACGGTTATTTCATATTTCTCATGCCACACAATTTTTTAACTGATAATCATAATATAATAATCACAAGGAAAATATCCGTGTCATAGTTTTTCAAACTATATATCATGTTCTCAATTTCACATACTTTAAACAATAGTTAATTTCCCAAAAATGTTTGTTATAATTTATTCTCCTTACTTGTTTCTTGAGGACGTGCCTGCAAGTTTCCTAAACCGACGCCCGTGGCGTTCGCACAAATCCATGTATTCACATGCCCTAATTTAATCAGCTCAACCTTAGAATAATTATTATTCTAACATTTCTACGCTCACACGTTCCCGTTAACTGATTAAATTCTAAGGAAACATGGTATGATCCATTTCTCTTACTTAAATTTAATTTGTAACATATTTAAAAGCACCAATATGATCCAATCCCCACAGTTTAACTTAATTCCAAAAATATTTCCAAAAATCTAATATAATCCAATCTTACAATTTAATTTAATCCCAGGAATATTTCTAAAAATCTAATATAATATAATCCTGCAGTTTAATTTAATCCAGGAATATTTCCAAAAATTTAATATAATCTAATCCTGCAAGTTTAATTTAATCACAGGAATATCTCTAAAAATCTAATAAAATCAAATACTAAAATTTAATAATTAAATACTATAATTTAATTGGTTAAACTTTTAAAACAACAAACATAATTTGTACTCCTCACCTTAGCCTTGGAGTGGTGCCTAGGATTCCCAAATCAAAAATCTGCTTCGATTAAAATGACAGGGATTAAAATTAGGACCCTGATATCGCGTTTGATCGTCAATTTAACTAAATATATGAAGAGAAATAGAGGAGAGAGAGAGAGAGAGAGAGAGAGAGAGAGAGAGAGAGAGAGAGAGAGAGAGAGAGAGAGAGAGAGAGTTACCTTATCCCTGGAGTGGTGCTTACGACGACCCTACGACAAATCCACTCCGGTTAACTTGTTGAGGATTGAAGTCGGGACCTCAAGGTGGTGTTCGTTTTTCGATTTAGCTTATGGATGGAGAATAATTTTAGAGAGAGAGAGTCAAGTTGTGAGGAGAGAGAGAGAGAGAGAGAGAGAGAGAGAGAGAGAGAGAAGAGAGAGATGAAATTGGGTGGGGGGGGGGGCATTAATTACCAAAGCATCTTCACCTTATAATACATACAGATATTTTCAAATGAAAAATTAAAGGGTCATCTAGAATTTGAGGTGACTTATTTACATAAGATAACTTCTCTTACTTCTCTTAATTGGCTAGTGCATTAGTGGGAAATTTTATTTTTTATTGTGTACATAAACATTAAAAGTCTCTCATTTCACAGTGGTCAACTCCTACTTTTCTCGTAATTTTTATTTATTAATCAAGGTTTATGCTTAAATTCAATTTGATGCGTTAACTCCTTTGGTAATTATAATGCAATAACAAACACGTTAAGTAATTAAAGTAGGATTGTCATAAAAAATTAAAAAAAAAAAAAGGTGATTGCTTTTCGTGGATTTGTTCAGAGCTCTTTGCACTAATTAATTGGCCATGGTTTCTAAAAATTTGATTTTAAATACTGAGGTAGTTTACTGATGGTCAAAGTAGAATTAAAAATAAAATACATAAAAAAATAAGATAATAAGTTGAACCAAATCAAATCTAAATTTTTTTTAAAGTTCAAGAAAAAATGTATTTTAATTAATTTATTTTTATTTTAAATTCAAAAGTTTTAAAATGTGAACGGTTTAATTAAATATAAAAGGTGAATATGTTTAAATTTGTTTACTTAGAATTATTATTGGGTTATTTTTTAACAATTATAATAACTAATTCACATCCCATTTCTAAGTGTTTGGTTCGAAGAATCATGAACCAAAAAATAAGATGCTTTTTTGTAATAATATGGACTATCAAAAAATAAGGAATAAAATGTGTTGTATGTATAATCTATCTTGGAGAAATATCACACTAATAATTGGAGAATAAGTCGAAGCTAACGGACATACAACATATCCGAATCTATGAAATTAATGCATGTTGCAATCACGTACTATAAATAGGCCGGCATACAATGGCCAAACACATGTAGTTGCACTACTGCTCTTGTATTGATGATATTCTTTTAAAAATAATAAAATATTCTAAACATTAATGATAGTTAACCAAAAATTATCATAAACTTCCAATTGTCAAAGAGCTCCAAGATACATACATTAATTCAAAATGTCTAATAGAAGTATTAAGAAAATATATTTTCCTTCAAAATCCTGAATTATGTTAGAAGTGAATGAAATTGTGATTTATTGGATTGCATGTATATACGTATCATTCTGCCACAATTCATCGATGGAATGAAATGAACAGTTGACGGAATGGAATGAACCATCGACAGAATGAGACTAACCATCGATGGCCCAGCCTCCTGAATCTCTTCTTTAATGGTATGCTTAATATGTTAATTACTTGGTATGCTTCTATAGGACGTCGATCGGTTCCTTAATGGTATGCTTACTGTTAGATTACCACTTTACCTAAAAGCTTAAGCTATTAGGTTGTGGGTCAACAATGTATATCAAGTTTTAAAACTTCCTTGCACGTACAGCCCGATAGCACGTAGAGAGATAAACAAATGACAAATGATGTCATAGAATAAAGACGGGCGACAATATTAGAACCCAGGACCTCCTGATAACCAGCTCTGATACCATGTTAAAATTGGAGGAGGGAATCTAAATTTTTATTGATGCACACACATTACAAGGGATACAAGGGTATATATATATATATATACATGAGATATTTGAAAAATGGAAATTGTATATTACATATATATATATATATATATATATATATAGAAAGGGTATATTTCTCTAATACTTACTCAACCAAATCTTCCATGGCATGTCAAACTTATTCTCTTTTTTAATGGTATGCTTAATCGGCCTGATTGGTTCTTTAATTTAATTTAATGGTATACTTAATGTGTTAATTGCTTATCAATTTGAGTGTGGGAATGACTGTGATAATTGGAGGTCTCATCCAATCCCCATTGTGTGGAACAGAGCAATATTTTGTGGTACGGGTACGATGATGACTTTCATGCTACATAGATATAAATATAAAAAGCTATATAAATCAACTTAATGATCAATTATATCAGTATTAGCTCTTGAATTAATTAATTAATTAATTAATGTATACATCAAGTTTACCACTAGACATTTGTCCGGGTGTAACTAGGGGTATGTTCTTATACACATAAAGCATTATACCATTGGTTAGACAGATTATCAATTTTACCTTTTCAAATAATCATAACTGTTGAATTCAAAATTTAAACTTATAGTTACTTATGTTAGTTATTTCCTAACAACATATTTTTTGAAATTTAATTACAAAATTAAAAATTTTAATCTCAATGATAAGGTCTTTAATTATACACATGCACGTGCTAAATGTTTAATTAAAAGCATAGTATCAAGTGATTAAATTAAATATAAATATCATTGGACTCACCACAATTTCCATCCATTAAAAAAAAAAACCTTTTGAAATTGTTACTTTATTATGTGGAACATAGGGATCCCATTATTGATATTTTATTATGATCGAAGTTTTACATTAGATCAAGAAAAAATGGGATCCCAGTCTTGGAAATCCAACTATTCCCACTAATAAAGTTTCTAACAGTAAAATTCATGAGAGTGCTAGGGCTAGTTTGGTTATGATATCTTGGCAATTTAACTCTACCATTAGTGTCGGCTCCATGACCTGTATTATCGTATTCGACATAGTACACCGTCTTAGACCTATTAGGAGCTCCCTCCCATTGAAGTCATACTGTGGGAACTATAACATCAATAAGGTTACTTTGCATGATGATTGATAATGAGTAATCTTGCCATGGCCTTTCCAAATATGTCTTAATTTGTGACTTATAAGGGAGGAGATCTCTGGTAGCCTTTATTGTACAATTTTGAATCACTGTTCCTGTGTTCAATGTAAGCAAAGATCATCTTCCTTCGGCAGTGATTACATTTGATTGACCATTTAGAGGACTTCATGCATTAATGATGGAATTTTGTATCACCACCGTAGCATCCTCAAATATGAAATCTATGGTTCCGTAAATTTCACATTCTCGAAAATATTGAATACCTCTTTGAAGATTTAGGGTATCTTGATACCCAAAAAATATGCACATATAGAATGAAATGTGGTCCTTACCTCTAATCAATGTCAGTGCCTGATTATAATTCGCCTCGCGGTATTTTCAAAAGTAATATCCATTGTGATGAATCCCGGGGTGTTTATAGCTGAGATAATATTTTTTAGAAAAAAAAGAAAGAAAAAATTTTAGTTAGTTAACTAAATTATAAATTTAATTTAAGGGAATATGCAATATTGTATCCCTCCTTTTTTGTGTTTTTTTAAATGGTCAAGCTATTACCTACGGTAGTTGTTTTGGAGGTTTGATATTCAGAGGTCTTCGTGCATTAATGATAGAATTTTGTATCACCACCGTAGCGTCCCCAAATATGAAATCTAAGGTTCCGTAAATTTCACATTCTCGAAAATATTGAATACCTCTTTGAGGATTTAGCGTATCTTGATACCCAAGAAATATGCACCTGTAGAATGCAATGTGGTCCTTACCTATAATCAATGCCAGTGCCTGATTATAATTCACCCCACTGTATTTTCCAAAGTAATATCCAGTGTGATGAATCCCAAGGTGTGTATAGCTGAGAAAATATTTTTTAGAAAAAAAGAAAAAGAAAAAATCTTAGTTAGTTAACTAAATTATAAACTTAATGTAAAGGAATATGCAATATTGTATCCCTCCTTTTTTTTTCTTTTAAATAGTCAAGTTATTACCAACGGTAGCTGTTTTGGAGGTTTGATATCCAGAGGTCTTCATGCATTAATGAAGAAATTTTGTATCACCACCGTAGCATCCCCAGATATGAAATATATGGTTTCGTAAATTTCACATTCTTGAAAATATTGAATACCTCTTTGAGGATTTAGGGTATCTTGGTACCCAAGAAATATGCACCTGTAGAATGCAATGTGGTCCTTACCTCTAATCAATGTCAGTGCTAGATTATAATTCGCCCCGTTGTATTTTCAAAAGTAATATCCATTGTGATGAATCCCAGGGCATTTATAGTTGAGAAAATAGTTTTTAGAAAAAAAAAAAAATCTTAGTTAGTCAACTAAATTATAAACTTAATGTAAGGAAATATGCAATATTGTATCATTTTTTTCTTTTCTTTTAAATAGTCAAGTTATTACCTACGGTAACTGTTTTGGAGGTTTGATATTCAGAGGTCTTCGTGCATTAATGATGGAATTTTATATCACCACCGTAGCGTCCCCAAATATGAAATTTATGGTTCCATAAATTTCACATTCTCGAAAATATTGAATACCTCTTTGAGGATTTAGGGTATCTTGATACCCAAAAAATAGGTACCTGTAGAATGCAATGTGGTCCTTACCTCTAATCAATGTCATGCCTGATTATAGTTCACCCTGCGGAATTTTCAAAAGTAATATCCATTGATGAATTACGGGGCATTTATAGCTTAGAAAATATTTTTTGGAAAAAAAAAATCTTAGTTAGTTAACTAAATTATAAACTTAATGTAAGGGAGTATGCAATATTGTATCCCTCCTTTTTTTTTTTTTCTTTTAAATAGACAAGTTATTACATACGGTAGCTGTTTTGGAGGTTTGATATTCAGAGGTCTTCGTGCATTAATGATGGAATTTTGTATCACCACCGTAGAGTCCCCAAATATGAAATCTATGGTTTCGTAAATTTCACATTCTCGAAAATAATGAATACCTCTTTGAAGATTTAGGGTATCTTGATACCCAAGAAATATGCACCTGTAGAATGTAATGTGGTCCTTACCTCTAATCAATGTCAGTGCTTGATTATAATTCGGCCCGCGGTATTTTCAAAAGTAATATCCATTGCGATGAATCCAGGGCGTTTATAACTCAGAAAATATTTTTCATAGAAAAATAGAAAAAATCTTAGTGAGTTAATTAAATTATAAACTTAATGTAATGGAATATGCAATATTGTATCCCTCATTTTTTTTTTCTTTTAAATAGTCAACTTATTACCTATGGTAGCTGTTTTGGAGGTTTGATATTCAGAGGTCTTCGTGCATTAATGATGGAATTTTGTATCACCACCGTAGCGTCCCTAAATATGAAATCTATGGTTCCGTAAATTTTACATTCTCGAAAATATTGAATAGCTCTTTGAGGATTTAAGATATCTTGATACCCAAGAAATATGTACCTGTAGAATGCAACGTGGTTCTTACCTCTAATCAATGTTAGTGCCTGATTATAATTCGCCCCGCAGTATTTTCAAAAGTAATATCCATTACGATATATCCCAAGATATTTATAGTTGAGAATATTTTTTAGAAAAAAAAAAAAGAAAAAATTTTAGTTAGTTAACTAAATTATAAACTTAATGTAGGGGAATATGCAATATTGTATCCCCCCCCCCCTCTCCCCTGCTTTTTTTTTTTTTTCTTTTAAATAGTCAAGTTATTACTTACGGTAGCTATTTTGGAGGTTTGATATTCAGAGGTCTTCGTGCATTAATGATGGAATTTTATATCACCACCGTAGCGTCCCCAAATATGAAATCTATGGTTCCGTAAATTTCACATTCTCAAAAATATTGAATACCTCTTTGAGGATTTAGGGTATCTTGATACACAACAAATATGCACCTATAGAATGCAATGTGGTCCTTACCTCTAATCAAAGTCAGTGCCTGATTATAGTTCACCCCGGGGTATTTTCAAAAGTAATATCCATTGCGATGAATCTCGGGGCGTTTATAGCTGAAAAAATATATTTTAGAATAGTTAAATAAATTATAAGCTTAATATAAGAGAATCAGTGCCTGATTAAATTATCGCTTTGAGAGGTGCTGCTCTAGCCTTTCGAAGGAGTGTGTAAAGGTATTGTTCCACTCGGTAAAGGAACAGATTTGGTGAATCCTTCGGTGGGTTTGCCAAAGGTGAGGACGTAGGCTGTGTTAAAGCCGAACCTCGTAAAATCCAGTGTCTCACTCTCTCTTTCCCTTACTCTTTATTTTCAGCATTTTTATATTGCGTGGATGGTTTAAATTTGAAATCATATACACTATGTATATTTGGAAATCAAACAAACTTAAAGTTTAATTTTGATTTGGGTTGCGGAAACCGAAGGGAGTACGTTGGTTAAACCATACTTTGTGGAAACCATACGGGAGTACGTTACTTGGTTAAAACACCCAAAGAAAAGTAACTAATAGTTTACTTGAATTCTGAATTTTGGAAAGAGTGTGGATGTGTGGTTGTAAATTATATAAAAGAAGCAACTTTATTTTAACAAGCATATCATTCAACTATAGGGCCTAATTCATATATATAAGACATACATAAACAAACAACAGTCATAATTTCTTACTACTGTATATCATAATTTTGGTTTGGTTGTTTGCTTTCAAATTGTGTTTGATTAGTTTGGATAGTGTGATTGATTAAAATGTTGTTCGGTGATTTAATTGTTTAAGTGCTTTTGTTGTTGATTGTATAAAAGAAACCAAGATATTGTGTGTTTGACAAATTTAACAAACAAGTAAAAGAATTGGTTAAACAATAAAAGAAGTTAAGTATTCTTAAAAGGAATTAAAAAGAAAGTTTTTAAATTCCCAATTCACCCCCCTCTTGGGAAGCTATCCTAATTTCAGTAATATCCATTGCCATGAATCCCAGGGCGTTTATAACTGAGAAATTAGAAAAAATCTTAGTTAGTTAACTAAATTAAAAACTTAATGTAAGGGAATATGCAATATTGTATCCCTCCTTTTTTTTTTTTCTTTTAAATAGTCAAGTTATTACCTACAGTAACTATTTTGGAAGTTTGATACTCAGAGGTTTTTGTGCATTAATGATGAAATTTTGTATCACCACCGTAGCGTCCCCAAATATGAAATCTATGGTTCCGTAAATTTCACATTCTTGAAAATATTGAATACATCTTTGAGGATTTAGGGTATCTTGATACCCAAGAAATATGTACTTGTAGAATGCAATGTGGTCCTTACCTCTAATCAATGTCAGTGCCTGATTATAGTTTACCCTGCAGTATTTTTAAAATTAATATCCATTGCAATGAATCCCAGGGCGATTATAGCTTAGAAAATATTTTTTAGAAAAAGAAAAAAGAAAAAATCTTAGTTAGTTAACTAAATTATAAACTTAATGTAAGGTAATATGTAATATTGCATCCTCCTTTTTTTTTTCTCTCTCTTTTAAATAGACAAGTTATTACCTACGGTAGCTGTTTTGGAGGTTCGATATTCAGAAGTCTTCGTGCATTAATGATGGAATTTTGTATCACCACCGTAGCATCCCCAAATATGAAATCTATGGTTCCATAAATTTCACATTCTCGAAAATAATGAATACCTCTTTGAGGATTTAGGATATCTTGATACCCAAGAAATATGCACCTGTAGAATGTAATATGGTCCTTACCTCTAATAAATGTCAGTGTCTAATTATAATTCGCCCCGCGGTATTTTCAAAAGTAATATCCATTACGATGAATCCTAGGGCGTTTATAGCTGAGAAAATATTTTTTAGAAAAAAATAGAAAAAACCTTAGTTAATTAATTACATTGTAAACTTAATGTAAGGAAATATGCAATACTCTATCCCTCATTTTTTTTTTCTTTTAAATACTCAACTTATTACCTACGGTAGCTGTTTTGGAGGTTTGATATTAAGAGGTCTTCGTGCATTAATGATGGAATTTTGTATCACCACCGTCGCGTCCCCAAATATGAAATCTATGGTTCCGTAAATTTCACATTCTCGAAAATATTGACTATCACTTTGAGGATTTAGGGCATCTTGATACCTAAGAAATATGCACCTATAGAATGCAATGTGGTCCTTACCTATAATCAAAGTCAGTGCTAGATTATAATTCGCCCCAAGGTATTTTCCAAAGTAATATCCCTTACGAGAATCCCGGGGTGTTTATAGCTGATAAAATATTTCATAGAAAAAAAAAGAAAAAAATCTTAGTTAGTTAAATAAATTATAAACTTAATGTAAGGGAATATGCAATATTGTATCCCTCCTTTTTTTTTTTCTTTTAAAAAGAAAAGTTATTACCTACGTTAGCTGCTTTGGAGGTTTGATATTCAAAGATCTTCAGGCATTAATGATGGAATTTTGTATCACCACCGTAGCGTCCCCAAATATGAAATCTATGGTTCCATAAATTTCACATTCTCAAAAATATTGAATACCTCTTTGAGGATTTAGGGTATCTTGATACCCAAGAAATATGCACTTGTAGAATGCAATGTGGTCCTTACCTCTAATCAATGTCAATGCTCAATTATAATTCGCCCCGTTGTATTTTCAAAATTAATATCCATTGTGATGATTCTCGGGGCGTTTATACCTGAGAAAATATTTTTTAGAAAAAAAAGAAAAAGAAAAATTTTAGTTAGTTAACTAAATTATAAACTTAATGTGAGGGAATATGCAATATTGTATCCCTCCTTTTCTTTTTCTTATTTTTTCTTTTAAATAGTCAAGTTACTACATACGGTCACTGTTTTGCAGGTTTGATATTCAGAGGTCTTCGTGCATTAATTATGGAATTTTGTATCATCACCGTAGCGTCCCAAAATATGAAATCTATGGTTCCATAAATTTCACATTCTCAAAAATATTGAATACCTCTTTGAGGATTTAGGGTATCTTGATACCCAAGAAATATGCACCTGTAGAATGCAATGTGGCCTTACCTCTAATAAATGTCCGTGCCTCATTATAGTTCCCCCTATTGTATTTTCAAAATTAATATCCATTGCGATGAATCCTGAGGCGTTTATAGCTGAGAAAATATTTTTGAGAAAAAAAAAATCTTAGTTAGTTAACTAAATTATAAACTTAATGTAAGTGAATATGCAATATTGTATCCCTCCCTTTTTTCTTTTTCTTTTTTTCCTTTTAAATAGTCAAGTTATTACATACAGTAACTGTTTTGGAGGTTTGATATTCAAAGGTCTTCGTGCATTAATGATGGAATTTTGTATCACCACCGTAGCATCCCAAAATATGAAACTATGGTTCCATAAATTACATATTCTCAAAAATATTGAATACCTCTTTGAGTATTTAGAGTATCTGGATACCCAAGAAATATGCACTTGTAGAATGCAATGTGGTCCTTACCTCTAATCAATGTCAGTGCCTAATTATAGTTCACCCTGCGGTATTTTCCAAAGTAATATCCCATGTGATGAATCCTGGGGTGTTTATAGCTGAGAAAATATTTTTTAGAAAAAAAAGAAAAAGAAAAAATCTTAGTTAGTTAACTAAATTATAAACTTAATGTAAGGGAATATGTAATATTGTATCCCTCCCTTTTTTTCTTGTTCTTTTAAATAGTCAAGTTATTACATACGGTAACTGTTTTGGAGGTTTGATATTCAGAGGTCTTTGTGCATTAATGATGGAATTTTGTATCACCACCGTAGCGTCCCAAAATATGAAATCTATGGTTCCGTAAATTTCACATTCTCGAAAATATTGAATACCTCTTTGAGGATTTAGGGTATCTTGATACCCAAGAAATATGCACCTGTAGAATGCAATGTGGTTCTTACCTATAATTAATTTTAGTACTTGATTATAATTCGCTCCACGTTATTTTCCAAAGTAATATCCCTTGCGATGAATCCCGAGGTGTTTATAGTTGAGAAAATATTTTTTAGAAAAAAAATAGAAAAAATCTTAGTTAGTTAATTAAATTATAAAGTTAATGTAAGGGAATATGCAATGTCATATCCCTCGTTTTTTTTTCTTCTTTTAAATAGTCAACTTATTACCTACGGTAGCTGTTTTGGAGGTTTGATATTTAGAGGTCTTGGTGCATTAATGATGGAATTTTGTATCACTACCGTCGCGTCCCCAAATATGAAATCTATGGTTCCGTAAATTTTATATTCTCAAAAATATTGAATACCTTTTTGAGGATTTAGGGTATCTTGATACCCAAGACATATGCACCTGTAGAATGTAATGTGGCCTTACTAATAATCAATGTCAGTGTTAGATTATAATTTTCCCCATGGTATTTTCCAAAGTAATATCCCTTGCGATGAATCCTGGGGTGTTTATAGCTGAGAAAATATTTTTTAGAAAAACAAAAAGAAAAAATCCTAGTTAGTTAACTAAATTATAAACTTAATGTAAGGGAATATGCAATATTGTATCCCTCCTTTCTTTTTCTTTTTATTTTTCTTTTAAATAATCAAGTTATTACCAACGGTAGCTATTTTGGAGGTTTGATATTCAGAGGTCTTCGTGCATTAATGATAGAATTTTGTATCACCATCGTAGCGTCCCAAAATATGAAATCTTTGATTCCGAAAATTTCACATTCTCTAAAATATTGAATACCTCTTTGAAGATTTAGGGTATCTTGATACCCAAGAAATATGTACCTGTAGAATGCAATGTGTTCCTTACCTCTAATCAATGTCAGTGCTTGATTGTAATTTGCCCCATTGTATTTTCAAAATTAATATCCATTGCGATGAATTCTGGGGCGTTTATACATGAGAAAATATGTTTTAGAAAAAAAAAAAGAAAAAATCTTAGTTAGTTAACTAAATTATAAACATAATGTAAGGGAATATGCAATATTGTATCCCTCACATTCTTTTTTTTTTTCCTTTTAAATAGTCAAGTTATTACATATGGTAACTGTTTTGGATGTTTGATATTCAGAGGTCTTTGTGCATTAATGATGAAATTTTGTAACACCACTGTAGCGTCCCAAAATATGGAATCTATTGTTTTGTAAATTTCACATTCTCGAAAATATTGAATACCTCTTTGAGGATTTAGGTTATCTTGATACCCAAGAAATATGCACCTGTAGAATGCAATGTGGTTCTTACCTCTAATCAATGTCAGTGCCTGATTATAGTTCACCCTGCGGTATTTTCAAAAGTAATATCCATTGCGATGAATCCCGGGGCGTTTATAGCTTAGAAAATATTTTTTAGAAAAAAAAAGAAAAAATCTTAGTTAGTTAACTAAATTGTAAACTTAATGTAAGGGAATATGCAATACTGTATCCCTCCTTTTTTTTTTTTCCTTTTGAATAGTCAAGTTATTACCAACGGTAGTTGTTTTGGAGGTTTGATATTTAGAGGTCTTCGTGCATTAATGATGGAAGTTTGTATCACCACCGTAGCATCCCCAAATATTAAAATCTATGGTTCCGTAAATTTCACATTCTCAAAAATATTGAATACCTCTTTGAGGATTTTGGGTATCTTGATAACCAAGAAATATGCACCTGTAGAATGCAATGTGGTCCTTACCTCTAATCAATGTTAGTCCCTGATTATAATTCTCCCCGTTATATTTTTAAAATTGACATCCATTGCGATGAATCCCGGGGCGTTTATATGTGAGAAGATATTTTTTAGAAAAAAAAAAAAAAAATCTTAGTTAGTTAACTAAATTATAAACTTAATGTAAGGGAATATGCAATATTGTATCACTCCGTTTCTTTTTTTTTTTTTCCTTTTAAATAGTCAACTTATTACATACGGTAACTGTTTTGCAGGTTTGATATTCAGGGGTCTTCGTGCATTAATGATAGAATTTTGTATCACCACCGTAGCATCGCAAAATATGAAATCTTTGGTTCCGAAAATTTCACTTTCTCAAAAATATTGAATACCTCTTTGAGGATTTAGGGTATCTTGATACCCAAGAAATATGCACCTGTAGAATGCAATGTGGTCCTTACCTCTAATCAATGTCAATGCCTGATTATAATTTGTCTCGTTGTATTTTCAAAATTAATATCCATTGCGATGAATCCCGGGGCGTTTATACCTGAGAAAATATTTTTTAGAAAAAAAAAATCTTAGTTAGTTAACTAAATTATAAACTTAATGTAAGGTAATATGCAATATTTTATCCCTCCCTTTCTTTCTTTTTTTTTTTTTTTTTTTTTTGCATATGGTAACTATTTTGGAGGTTTGATATTCAAAGGTCTTCGTGCATTAATGATGGAATTTCGTATCACCATCGTAGCGTTCCAAAATATGAAATCTATGGTTCCGTAAATTTCACATTCTCGAAAATATTGAATATCTCTTTGAGGATTTAAAGTATCTGGATACCCAAGAAATATGCACCTGTAGAATGCAAAGTGGTCCTTACCTCTAATCAATGTCAGTACCTTATTATTGTTCACCCTGCGGTATTTTCCAAAGTAATATCCCTTGCAATGAATCCCGGGGTGTTTATATTTATAGCTGAGAAAATATTTTTTAGAAAGAAAAAAGAAAAAATCTTAGTTAGTTAACTAAATTATAAACTTAATGTAAGGGAATATGCAATATTGTATCCCTCCTTTTTTTTTTGTTCTTTTAAATTGCCAAGTTATTACCTACGGTAGTTGTTTTGGAGGTTTGATACTCAGAGGCCTTCGTGCATTAATAATGGAATTTTGTATCACCACCGTCGCGTCCCCAAATATGAATTCTATGGTTCCGTAAATTTAACATTCTCGAATATATTGAATACCTCTTTGAGGATTAAGGGTATCTTGATACCCAAGAAATATGCACCAGTAGAATGCAACGTGGTCCTAACCTATAATTAATGTCAGTGCTTGATTATAATTCGCCCCGCAGTATTTTCCAAACTAATATCCTTTGCGATGCACCCTTCAGAACACGTTGATTTCTCATGTGTCCCAAACTCCATTCTCGCTGAAGAGTATTAGCAATAACTCTTTTGCCGACTATGCGTTGTCCTGATCGTTCTCTGGATGAGTCTGAATTTATCCTGAGTCTACTGTTCAGCTCTTGGCCACAATGACATGTCTTCTCACAACCTCACCTTAGTACAACGGGGATCGGGCACCTCCTGTCTGCCATTACAGTGCATCCAATAGGTGCATCCCACTGCTGGCCTGGTAGTGTTGTTATACGCAAACTCAACAGTGGGCAAAATACTGCATCAGACCGACCTGCCAAAATCCAGCACACATGCTCGCAGCATATCCTCCAAAATCTGTATTGTCCTCTCTGTTTGTCCATCTGTTTGAGGATGAAAAGCTGTGCTAAACGACAACTTAGAACCCATGGCCTCTTGCAGACTCTTCCAAAAACGAGATGTGAACCGTGGGTCTCTATTTGAAACTATGGACACTGGGACGCTGTAGAGCCTAACTATCTCCTAGATGTATAACTCAGCCAATCTGTCCATAGAGTAGCTAACTCTGATCGGCAAAAAGTGGGTAGTCTTCGTCAATCGATCCACCACTACCCAAATAGCGTCCTGTCCATGCAATGCTGGCGGTAATCCTGAGACGAAATCCATCGCTATATGCTCCCACTTCCACTCAGGAATGTGGAGTGGTTGCAACGATCCCGCCGGTCTCTGATGCTCAGCCTTCACTTGCTGGTACGTCAAACACTGACCCACAAACTAAGCTATCTCCCTCTTCATGTTGCTCCACCAGAAGGACTCTCAGAGATCCCTGTACATTTTAGTGCTACCTGGATGTACAGTATATAGGAATCGATGTGCTTCCTCCAGAATGACTTTCTTGATCTCAGGATCGGCAGGAACGCATAACCTGGTATGGAATCTCAAGGCTCCATCATCTGAAATGCTGAACTCTGGTTCCTAACCATCCTGCACCTTTCCCATAAGCTCTACTAGTTCTGCATCATTCCTATGAGCTGCTTTAATCCTCTCTTGTAGAGTCGGCTGCAAAACCAAGTCAGCAATGAACGCCTGGTGATCGCCCTCTACCAGCTCCACACCGAGCCTCTCCAGATCCATCTGAATCGGATGCTGAATCTCCACTGCAGATACAAATGATTTCACTGATTTTCGACTCAAAGCATTAGCAACCACATTAGCCTTTCCCGGGTGGTAGCTAATAGTGCAGTCGTAATCCTTTATTAGCTCCAGCCATCTCCTCTGCCTTATATTCAATTCCTTTTGTGTGAAGAAATACTTTAAACTCTTATGGTCAGTAAATATCTCACACCTACCCCCATATAGATAGTGCCTCCAAATCTTCAGTGCGTAAACAACTGCCGCCAACTCTAGATCGTGGGTAGGATAGTTCTTCTCATATTCTTTCAACTATCGTGAGGCATAGGCTATCACTCTCCCCCGCTACATCAACACGCTTCCGAGCCCTTTATGGGATGCATCACTGTAAATCACAAACCCTTCTTCTCCTAAAGGAATTGTCAATACAGGCGCAGTGATGAGTTGCTGCTTCAATTCCTAGAAGCTCTGTTCACATTCATCAGACCACTCAAACTTTACTCCTTTCCTGGTCAATCTGGTAAGTGGGCCTGACAATCTAGAGAAACCCTCAACAAACCTGCGGTAGTACCCAGCCAATCCCAGGAAAATCCTGATCTCGTGCACGTTCTTTGGTTGTACCCAGTCTACTACCGCCTCAATTTTACTCGGATCAACAAAAATACCACCCTTGGATATAACATGTCCAAGGAAGGTAACCTGTTCCAGCCAGAACTCATACTTCTTGAGCTTCGCATATAGCTTCTTCTCTCGCAATACCTGCAACACTATACTCAGATGCTCCTCATGCTCCTCTAGACTCTTCGAATACACCAGTATATCATCAATAAATACTACCACAAACTGATCCAAGTATTAGTGAAAAACCTTGTTCATAAGATCCATAAACACTGCAGGAGCATTCGTCAACCCAAACGGCATAACTAGAAATTCATAGTGACCATACCATGTTCTAAATGCCGTCTTCAGAACATCTTCCGCCCTGACTTTCACTTGATGGTACTCGGAGCGTAAATCTATCTTCGAAAAGATCTGTGTCCCCTATAACTGGTCAAACAAATCATCAATACGCGGGAGCGGGTATTTATTCTTGATAGTTACTTTATTTATTTCTCGATAGTCGATGCACAATCTCATCGAGCCATCCTTCTTCCTCACAAACAAAACCGGTGCTCCCCAGGGTGACACACTGGGCCGAATGAACCCCTTATCTAATAGCTCCTGCAACTGCTCTTTCAATTCTTTCAGCTCTGCCGGTGCCATTCTATATGGCGCCTTCGAAATTGGCGCTATCCCCAGAACCAGATCAATAACAAACTCTACCTCACGATCAGGAGGTAGTCCCGACAAATCCTCTGGAAATACATCAGGAAAATCTCTCACCACTAAGATATCCTCCACCCTCAGTTCCCTTTCTGATACAGCCTTCACATAGGCTAAATATCCCTGACAACCTTCTGATAGCAATCTACACAGCTGAATAGAAGATAATAACTGAGGTGGGGTGCGCACACGTGATCCCACGAATCTGTACTTCTGTCCCTCTAGAGGTCTAAACACTACCACTCTCTAATGGCAATCAATGCTAGCATAGTGGGCAGCTAGCCAATCCATGCCCAAGATTACCTCAAACCCATGCATGTCTAAAACCACCAGATTAGCTAACAAAGACCTCCCTTGAATATCCACTAGACAGTCCCTGAGTACCTTTCTACATGCTCCCATGGCCCCAGTCGGCGTAGCAAAAGACAAACTAATTTCTAACTACTGAGGCTCAAACCCACATAATTTAACATCATCCCAGGCGATAAACGAATGCGTCACCCCAGAATCAAACAAAACAGTAGCTTTAAATGACAGTATTGAAACAGTACCCGTCACCACATCTCCTGCTGCCTCAGCATCTCCTGGCGTCAAAGCGAAAACTCTGGCTAGGGCCGTATTCCTCTGCTGGCTTCCTCGTGGTGCCTGGTAACCTCCTCGTGCAAGTCTAGGAGCAATACTAGTCTATGTCGGACACTCCCTCATCATATATCCAGGCTCCCTGCACCTGTAGCAGACACGTAGCCCAGCACGACACTCTCCCAAGTGTCTCTTCCCGCAAGATGGGCAAGCTGGAGATGGCTGCATACCTTAGAAACCATGATTCCCGATCTTCTGTCTCTAGTTCCTATAATAGCCACCTCTCTTTCACACGGCACGACCAACTCCCTACTGGAAACCAAAAGGTGTAGACCTCTTCTTCTGCCTTTGCTCCTCAGCCTCCAACCGATCACCAATTTCTGCTATAGTGGCTCGATCAACTAGCTCGGTGAAGTATTGCAACTTTAAAATCGATACCTGCTTATAAATTTCTCTCTTTAAGCCTCTTTAAAACTGTCATACCTTCTTCGTCTCATCTAGAATAATGTACGGGCCGAAGCGAGATAACTCGATGAACCTCGCCGTGTACTGCTGTACTGACAGCTGTCCTTGCTTCAGATTCAGGAACTCCGTAATCTTAGCCTCCCTGGAAGAGGTTGGAAAATACCTGTTGAAGAATATCTCTCTAAATCCCTCCCAAGTCATCTCTACAGGCATAGTCCTCTGCTGCTCTAACAATCTCACTGCTGACCACCATCTCTCGGCCTCTCTAGTCAGTCTGTAGGTGGCAAACAGCACCTTCTGCTCCTCTAAACACTGCAGCACTGCAAATATTTTCTCCATCTCCTGCACCTAATTCTCAGTGACTCCAGGATCCGTTCCCCCTGAGAAAGCTGGAGGATTCATCTTTATAAACTTCTTGATCGTACAACCGTGGCCTACAGACGGACCACCCTGTCCCTTCGAACTCCTAGCAATTTCTGCCATCACTTGCTGTGCTATGCTGCGTAGGACAGCATTTGAGTCACTACCCGCAGCGCCCGAGGGTCCAGCACCCTCACTCCCAGTGGCGTGGGCACTATTGCCACCAAGGCCCATCCTGAAAATCATGTAACTTAACTCAAAACCTCATTCTTTATACATATCACTCAACTCATATGGTATATTTTTCTAATTAACTCGTCATTCTTGATCTTAATTCAAGGTTCAATCCTGCAACCTAGATACCCGGCCTGACGATAGTTTACAATGAATTTCCTAAAATCGTCACCCTAGGAAAATCATACAAACCACCACGGAAGTCCTGCATCTAGACTACAAAACCAGACCTCAAATCCTCTTATCCTATACTCTGGTATTATTACTGCTGCACTCTAGAGTCTACAGAACCTAGTATTCTAGGCTCTGATACCAAATGTAACGTCCCTCAATTTCTTAACATAAATTATCACATAATAAATAAAATGGTCAACCCGAACTCGTGGGTAGCGGGGACACCTATCAAACACAGCGAAAAACCTAGCAGCAGTAAACATAAAATCTCAAACATCAAATCATAAAACATAATACCAGAGCATTCTATACATCCTCACATACATCATAATGTCTCTAATGCTATTATAAAATCTTACCCTTCTCACAGGGTAATCTCACTAGCTCAACGGCGGCCCTGACCCGCTGGTCTCTCAGGGGCTCCTAAAAAATTAATTAAGTTTGGGGGTGAGACACTTCTCAGTAAGGGAAAATAAACAAAATACAACTGTGTGCCAACATGAATATTTAATGCATTTATACGTATACAGTACGTTTCTTAATTCTATAAACATCATCATATCGTACTGGGTAAACATATATTTTCACATTTGTTAATAAATCATAACATACATAAAATCATCTGTTATAACTGTAGTACTGAAAACAAACCCAGGATGACTAGCTAGCTGGTGTCATGTATTACCCCCTATGACGGGTTGTGCAGCCTGAAGGCAGGACCCGACAATGGCTGCCCTACCACTGCCGAATCAAATATGTCTGTAAGTACGATGAGCCCGCCACACCCTGGTCCGGACTGCCAGGTGGACGTCCACACTCTACTGAAAGCCACGTCGACTATCCATCTACCATCCCCTCGTGGGATGGTTAGCACTAATCTGACGTAGATATCTGATCTACACATATAACTACGATACCGAGCCCCTGAACTGAACTAAACTAACATCCTGGTGGTGATAACATATAATACATGATCATATATATAACATCATTACGGCCTCGTGCCAAAAATATAGTAATTACGGGCCTCGTGCTGAAAACATAAATACGTGGCCTCGCGCCAATAACATAAATACGGCCTCGTGCCGATAACATAAATACATGGCCTCGCGCCAATAACATAAATACAGCCTCGTGTCGATAACATAAATATATGGTCTCGCGCAAAAAACATAAATACGGTCTCGTGCCGATAACATAAATATATGGCCTCGCGCCATATTGTTTCAGGTATATATATTCATAAAATACATCATTTATCACATAATCGTCAAAACCATCACAACATAGCTCATATTTTCATAATACCTGAAATCATGCTTTGTTTGTAAAATCTTTCACATCATAATACATTTCACACAAAATAATATTCATGCCACACATATGCTGTTAAAAGTCATACTTCATATTCTAAAATTGTGATTTACTTACATCTCATGCATACATATGCATTTTAATCATCATAGCAGTATTTTCCCAATCGTACATTTTATTCGTAATACACAATGTCGCAACGTCCCGGAGCGCGTGTGCCCCGGGTGGCGAAATTAAAATGAATTTTAAATTTTCAATTAAAGATTTGAATGTCAGAGTCGCCACTAACCTTTTAGTGTGGTTAGAACACATGATTAGTACTCCGTTAGGGGTAGAATGGGTCTACGTTACCAGAGTTAGGCTCGGGAGTTCGGTTACGCGAGGGTAAGGCACAAGCACCCCCTATGCGCCCGTTCTTACGAACGGTACCTAATTAATTTGAAATTATCCCTAAGTTAATCTAATAAGTCTTTAAATTACTCCTTTTTATGAATTTATAAATACATATGAAAAATAAATAAATAACTAAATAAATATAATATATACATATATATTCCCTCAGAGCTTAAAGGTACGTGAAGCCCGAAGGCTAATACCCCTCGCAATAAAATCATAGTAATTAAAAATTAATAAAATATCTAAGAAAATACGCTCCCAAATTTTGAAATTGTATATAAAATTTTTATAGGAAAATACTAGTATGGGAGGTTTTACTATGTATTGATAAGATAATAAGTTAAAATATTAAATTATCACAATGCATATAAAAATAGTAATGATAATAAGCATATCTGTTAAAATATTACAACTTTCAAAATAGGCAATAAAATACCATATGTATATATATATTAAAACATTCAAGATATTATACAAGGTAATACCATCTATAAAGAAAAATGTCTTAATAAGTGAAGCTAAATAATAATTATATCATAATATTATATACAATATCATACTAAATGTAATAGCAAAATATATACCAAAACACTAAACTTACCATAATGATTGATACCTTTATATGTAAACATGATAAAATATTAGAATACGAATGCTAAATATCAGAAAATATTAATATGAGTATAGATAACACATACAATAAAGAAAACCCTAAATAATTAAAATTGAACATACATCAACGATGAAAACCCTAAATAGCCCTAAACATATGGATTAAGTAAATAATTACAATAACTGTTCTAGTTACGTATTAAACATGCAATAATAATATTAATAATCCAATGAATAAAATGAAATTAAACTTTAAATATTTAGACAAATTCCAACTATAAAAATTCCGCAATAAAGACAATTAACTTATATAGATAATACAACCAAAATTTACCATGAATGCTAAATATTAAACTAACTATAAAAATAAAAACCTACATACCTGCATATACAAGGAAAAAAAACCAGATATTAGATGTTAGAACAAATAAAAAAACTCAACAAAGAAATAGAAGAGAAAAAAAAAAAAGGGGCACGTGAATGTGTGTGTGTGCGTGCGTGTGTGCGTGCGTGTGTGTGTTTCTGTGTTTGGGTGTTGCAGTGTGTGTTGTGTGTGTGTGTTTTTGTGTGTGCTGTGTGTGAGTGTTGCAGTGTGTGCTTTTTTTTTTTTTTTTTTTGGAAGGGCAGTACCTCCATTTATTTATTGATAAACCCTCACTTTTAGCGGAGGAATACCGTGGTTACAAGACAATCAATGAGAGATAACAAAAGACAAACGTTAAAAATCTCCCAAAGAACAACACCAACATCTAGCAAAAACCGGGTTACAAGTCCAAACAAAACAAAACAAATTAGGACCTACAAAACAAAACTCACACAACATAACAAAACAAAAGAAAAACAGCAAAAAGCATGAGCAAAAACCAAAAGATATCAGCTAAACATACCTCATATAAGCCATACCCATCTTCTCCAATTTATACAAACCATTGCTAACTTTAGGGAGTTGACTACTATTTGTAAACAAACTATTCCTCCCCATAGCACCTTGTCGAGCCAAGGCATCTGCTACTTTGTTCCCTTCTCTATACGAATGATTTATCGAAAAATCCACTCCCTCCAATAAACCAATAAGCTGCTCCCAAAAATCCCACAAATACCACAATGAGCACTTCCTGACTCTAATCCAATTAACTACAATATTCGAATCACATTCAATATCGATACAGGTATGACCCAACTGTTTGCAAATCTTTATTCCTTCCAACACAGCTCTCAATTCAGCTTCATTATTTGAACAAGAACCAAAATATTTTGAAAAACCAAATACAAAAGAACCTGTATGGTCTCTAAGGATGCCACCACCACCCACCGGCCCTGGGTTCCCCAGGCTGCTCCCATCCAAGTTTAGTTTCAACCTCCCTTGCCTCGGTTTTAGCCATCTTACACTTTGCATAGTTTTAATTCTTTTATTCACAATTTGCACTTCCAGATTCTGCAAAATCCGAAAATCAGCATCCTTTAACTGAACCATTTCTTTCATGTTCCTACTCAAAACCCCCACCCAATACTTAATGGAGAGCCACACATCGGTACTACTCTCTAATTTTCCTCCCATTCTAGCCACACATTGGTACTACTCTCTAATTTTCCTCCCATTCTAGCCACACATCTCCTTCTCCACAGCCTCCAAACTACTAAACAAGGAATCAAACCCATCAATGAACCCAATTGAGAGAACCTAGAAGCCCTATTAAACCACATTTGAACTCTTTCTGTCCAACTTTGTTGCCTAAGGAAAGGAACACCTACCTCCACCGAAACCTTCCTCCAAACTTCAGAAGCAAGGTCTCCCTTATTTAACACATGCTCCAAATCTTCTGATTGCCTCATCTCACAACAATTACATGCCGAAACCAGAGAAACCCCCACCCTTCTCACCTTTTCATCAACACTTAGGCACTCAAAAGTAGCCTTCCACATACAAATAGAAATTTTCTTCGGTAACCATTTGTTCCAAACCCACTTAGCCCAATCAAATTTTGGAGCTCTTACTCTGATAACATCCCATGCAGATTTTGTATTAAAGCAGCCATCCTTTTCCGGGAGCCATAACAGAATGTCCGAAAAATTTCTAAGATTTCCCACCTTTTCCATCACTTCATCTGCTTTATTATACCCTAGAATGCTCTGCAAATTTTCCACATCCCACGCATTGTTGATAACTAAATCTTTTAATTTGATATGAGATTGTGCATCATTTGGACAATTTGCATACAAAGGTCCCGAATCTAGAAACTTATCATACCACAATTTTACATCTCTTTCTCTAACCTTCCACTTAGATTTACTTAATAGATCAGGCATACCCTGCAGAACTTTCCTCCAAAAGGAAGAATCTGATCCATGCAATCTGCAAAGAGCAATATGTCCTCCTTTCACATATTTAGTTTTAAAAAATCTAGCCCATAAAGAATTCTGCGTTAATAAATGCCAACCAAACTTCATGAATAAATACCGTTGCACTTCCGAAATGTCCCTTACTCCAATGCCCCCTTCCTCCACAAGAACACACAATTTCTTCCAAGCCCTCCATTTCATTTTTTCTTTTCCATCCTTAAATCCCCAGAAAAAAGAAGCAAACATACCTTGAATCTTTTTGATCACCAGTTTCGGTACATTTAGAACAGCTAACAGATGCAATGACATACTTGAAAGCACATGCCTCAACAAAACAAGACGACCTCCTTGAGACAATAGTCTACTTTTCCAGCCCTCAACTCTCTTACTGATTTTTTGGATTAAAGGGTCAAAATGATAGCCTTTCAATTTACCATCCACTATTGGCACACCCAAATACATAAAAGGAAATTTACCCTCAATAAAACCAGTCTTTTGAAGAATTTCTCCTTTCCTCTAGACACCCAACTTGTTTGAGAAAAAAATAGCTGATCTTTATTCACCATTTGGCCAGTCCAGTTTTCATACTCCTTAATCACCTCCATTAATTGACTAACAGATTTTTTTCTAGCATTAGCAAAAACAACAACATCATCCGCGTACATTAAATGCGATATAATAGGTGCACCACACGGGTGTGCAAATGGTAAAATCCGCTTCTCAGACAACTTTTTCTGAATTAATTTAGAAAGAATTTCTTCCATGATGATGAAAATATACGGCGACAACAGATCCCCTTGCCTCAAACCCCTTTTTGACTTGAAGAAACCTCTATAAGTGCCATGCATCATGACAGAAAATCATGGAGTGGAAATACAATTCTGAATCAACTTACAAAACCAGTTTGGAAAACCAAGAGCCTTAAAAATTTGATCTACCACCTGCCACTCCACTCGATCATACGCTTTGCTCATATCAATCTTTAGCATTATATTACCTCCTCTCACCCGCCTAGGTAATAATTTTGTCATCTCTTGAGTAAGCGTTATATTTTCAAAAATACTCCTCCCTTTCACAAAAGCACCCTGTTCTAAAGAAATTAAATCACTCATCACCAACGAAAGCTTACCAACAAGGATTTTGGAGAAAATTTTATAGATTACATTACACAGGCTTATCGGCCGAAATTTATCAAAAGACTGAGGATCCTTCACCTTAAGAATAAGCACTATGTAAGAGGAACAAAAATACTGAGGCAACATATCACCTCTGAAGAATTCTTTTACTGCATCCATCACATCATTTTTAATAATCTTCCAACAGGTAATATAAAAAGAAGACCCAAACCCATCAGGTCCCGGGCTAATATTCACAGAAATAGACGAAACAGCTTCATAAACCTCCTCCTCGGTTGGGTCTTCACTTAGCTGACCTATAGACTCCTCATAAACTACCGATTGGATAATCTCTTCTAGGTTTGACCTTTGCACCGAACTATTTTGCCCTAAGAATTGCTCAAAATACTTCACAACCCCATCATGAACCATCTGCATATTTTCTAACACCGAACCATCAGGAAGCGTCATTGAATTTACACAAGAATTTTGTCTCTTTTGCGTCATCACAGCATGGAAAAACTTTGAATTTTGATCCCCGTCTATCAACCATTTCACCTTTGCTTGTTGCGCCAATCGAACCTTTTCCCTTCTATACCAAACCTCCAATTCAGTTTTAGACACAAGGAACTCTTCTTCAACTAATTCTGAGTATTCTGTCTGCAGTAAATTCTCATAATTTTCCACCCTTTCCTCCAACTCTTGAATAAAACTACCAACACGACCGAAGATCTGTTTGTTCCACACCCTAAGTCTTTGTTTTAGCCTTTTTAATTTACCCGCCAATTTACATAATCCTGAATCTGCCACAATGTGTTCTCTCCAAGATGATTCAACCATTTCCAAAAAATCCCTATGTGACGTCCACATATTCTGAAAACTAAACGGCGCTGGTCCATACCTCTCCATACTCGCACACAGCTGTAATAAGATAGGTGAATGATATGAAGTATTTCTTTTCAACAAAGAAGTCTTAGCTTCACCATATTTTATAGAAAAAACATTATTAATCAACACCCTGTCCAGTTTCGCCCAACTTCTTCTCAAACCTTATTGGCCATTACACCATGAAAATTGACTTCCTTCGAATTTAAGGTCCAATAACCCACAACTATTAATACAACCATTGAATTCAGCCATAGATGAACCCAAGCAAGGTCTACCTCCCACCCTTTCCTCATCTGACCGAATTACATTAAAATCTCCCATAACAACCCAAGCCACGTTAACACTCGACATCCCCTGAAGCTGTTCCCATAAATCTCTTCTCTCAATATGATAACATTTAACATATACAAAAGTAAGAAGCAAGGAGTCTCTATCATTTGTTACCAAAACTGTCACACATTGATTTAAGTTACCCACCCAATCCACTTGAACATCATCTTTCCAGAACAACCAAATCTTTCCACCTTCCTCTACATTAGAGCAAAAGTTAGTAAATTGCAAATACATCACCCACCTTTGTATCTTTTCTATATCTTGAAAAGGTTCCGAGACTGCCAAAATCGAAACTTTCTGATCCTTCACGATTTGTTTCAATCTTCTCCTCGACGTGCCCAACCCTCTTATATTCCAAAACATAATTTTTTCAATCATAGGTTCAACTTTTGAGGTACTGCCTTAGACCTCTTAGACTTTCTCACTTGTCCATCATCTTTCTTTCTTCCTTCTGATTCACCCACTGTCACATTACCTGGATCAGAATAATATTCTTTTTAAGTATCAATGCAAACCTCCAAATCTCCCTCAGATACCACATCATAATTATCCCTTCACAATCCACCCTCCGCTTCACCCTCTCTCTCATCCACCTCCTCCACTAAAATCAACTCTTCATCCTTATCCTTTTCAACTTTTCCCCTCCCACCTTCATCAACAACTCCGATTTCCTGAACAGACCTAGAACAACCTCCCTGTTCTACCTGCACCCCTGCCTTCTGGTCTTTACAACGATCGACTTTCTCTCCACTATTTTTCTCTACCAAATTAACTTCCTCCACTTTTTTAGTACCCACATTATTAACCTCATTCACAATTTCTTTATTTTTCTCAATCACCTTCGACGGATCATTCACGTTTCCATCCTTCTTCTCCTCCATCCGTTGTTCCTGACTCTTCAAAATAAGATCTTCCTCTTCAACTATCATATTCTCTTTTCTATTCACTTTTTTCCAAACGATCTCATCTACCTCCTTTCTCATACCTACCTTCCTTTTATCCTTAGACTTAACTCCAAACCGGCATACTACTTCAGTGTGACCTTGTCTACAACATTTGTTACAATAGAAACCCCTCTTCTCATATATTACCCTTTGCCAATTCTGTTTTTGTCCTACCATCAACGGAAAACCCTCCACAGGATCCTTCTGCAAATCCACTTCAACACATAATCTTGCACCCGTGGCTCGTGTTCTATATAACGTGGCATTATCCGTTCCCAAGAATCTACCAAATCTTGTGGCCAAACTCTGTAAACAGTCCATTCTATATAAATGTAAAGGCAGACCTGGTAAGAAAATCCATTGAGGTGCGATTGATGGCTCCTTGTTGACATCAAAATTCACGGACCAATTAAAAAGCCGAAATTGGCACCTTGCCACCCATCTTCCTTCTAGTGCCCATGCATGAATGTAGTCCTTTTCATTTACCAAATGCAACAGAACATGGTAGTTATCCATAAAACTTATCATGGGGACTTCAGAGAGACCCCAGGATTGGATAATATGCCTTCGAAGGACATCAATAGACGGCCTTGCAGAAAGAAATTTAAGCACCAATGCAAACTTCAGATCCTCTGCAGCCTTTTCCATCTCCACATCTGAGAAAACAAAACCTAATTCTCTATTAATTAGTTCCGGTTTTCTCAATGGGATTTTGAATTTTGAAGATGGAATTGGCCTCTTCAAGGCTTCCGCAAACGATTTTCCCCCAACGAAACCTTTCCCCTTTTCGATCTTAACATCCCCCGAACCACTCCCTGTCTCCCGTATACTAGCATCGACACCTCCCCTCAATCCTCCAGTAACAGTTACCGAAGATGGTTCAGTCATGTCTAAAAAATAAGTTACCTGTTTTCCATATTGACCACCGAAAAGCGAATACAAATAATAAATAAAAAATAACAAATAAAAAATAAAAATAAAAAACGAAACCTGCAGTCCTATAGATCTACGTCTGCCGTTCCCTTATGTTTCTTATACAAATTCGCCGGCTACGTCTTTTCCCTAACACTCCTCGCAACAACGCCGAAGCCAATCGCTGCCAACGCCGGAGGCGAAACACTGCCAGAACTCCGTTGCTAGGAGACGCGGAACGCCGCTGCTGCAAGGCCAAATCTGACCACTGGCGACGGCAAGGCAGTCCCACCCAATCTCCCGGAGATCCAGACGCGACAACTAGCGACGAGGCCACGCGAGCTATAGAGAATACGTCCGGCGACGGCGGCTCTCAAGAAACGCGAGCAACTGTCTGGCGAAGACGGCAGGCCAAGAGACGCGAGCGACAGAGACGTCCGGCTACGGCGGCTCCCAAGAACATGCGAGCAACAGTCCGATGAAGGCGGCAAGCCAGAACACGCGAGCAACGAGTTAACAACGGCTCGCAAGGTAGTCCCACCCAATCTCCCGGAGATCCAGACGCGACGACTGGCGAACGAGGTCACGCGAGCGACAGAGATTACGTCCGGCGAGCAACAGAAAATTTAAAAACTGTGTGTGCAATGTGTGCTGTGTGTGTTGTGTGTGTGTGTTTTTGTGTGTGCTGTGTGTGTGTATTTTGTGCGTATGCAGTGTGTGTGTATTTTGTGCGTGTGTAGTGTGTGTGTGTATATACAGCAGAGGGGCAGGGAGCTCCAGGAGAAGAGAGGCCGGTGGAGCTTACGGAGGTGCAGAGAGCCTCTCGGGTCTGCTGGTATGGTTGACTGCAACTGGGCTGCTGCTGCGTGGTGTCGTGGCTGTGAGCAGCAACGGCGAGTGAGAAAACGATAGGCGAGGATGGGGATTCCAGGGGGGCTGCTGCTATGGCTGGGAAAGAAAGAAAACGAGAGGGAGGTTGCTGGTGAAGTGAGATGGAGAGGAGAATGAGAGCATATGGTCTCCGGGAAGAAGAAGAAGAATAAGGAGAACATAAATTTTTTTTTGGTTTCCCTGTGCGCTCCTTCTGTGCTGCTGCGGCTGTGCGCTGCGCACCACCCCCCACCCCCCCCCCCCTTTGGCTGGTTCCGTGAACCTTGGCTGGTTCCGTGAACGTGCCTTCAAATAGGCATCTCCCCCAAAACCCTAATGAAAACTTTTCTTTTTGTGTTTTTTTTGTTTTTATTTTTTATAATAATAATAATAATAATAATGGTAAGACAATAATAATAATAATAATCATAATAGTAATACTAATAATAATAATACTAATAAATACCAATAATAATAATAATAATAATAATAATAATAATAATAATAATAATATAATAAAACAAAAATAATAATGATTGCAAAAATAACAAAAATAATAATAATGATAATAATTAAAAAATAATAATAATAATAATAATAATAATAATAATAATAATAATAATAATAATAATAATAAGGATAATAGCAAAATAATAGTAAAGTACTAATAATATAGGAAAATAATAATAATAATAATAATAATGAAAATAATAAAAGGGGACCATGTGTTCTATTTGGTTAGGGCAAAAATAGGGTGTCTACACATAATATAACATATGCTTTTCTGAAAATAAATTTACACATAATCAATAATAATTTGTATGAAAAATTACTGCTTTAGTTTATTCCCTTACCTGCCTACTGAGAAATTCGTTAGGATCCAAAATTTCACGCCCTTGGCGCCCTAAATTTAACTCCTGCAATTTATATTTCTTCCTAGATTAATTAATCTATTTCTCCAAAATAATACTCATCTAGTCTTCCTTAGGCTCCATATACCTCAAATTAACATTTAAACTATTATTTAACATCCCCGCTTAATTTTTCAAATTTTTCCTGCGGGTCCCAAAATTACACCGGCGGCACTCACCCGGGGCCTAAATTCTAGAAATCTTACTTCAGTCCCAAATGCTTAATATTTTAGCATTTCTAAATTAATTCTAATTAATTAAAAATAAGCCCCTTAATAATCGCCGCACCCCAAATTTGGGGTTTTGGCCCGACACCCTCACGAGAATTCCGTCCCACTAGACTTGTAGAGAATCATCCCTAGATTCTCGTGGTGGTGTCTGTTCGTCAATTGGGCTTATATTTTGCAAGAAATTAAAGAAAAAAGGAACAATGGCTTACCCCAGGGAATACGCTTACGCCGCCGCTCCTACCACCGATCCGCTCTAGTAGAAATGACGGCAGCGGCGAATGGAATCCAATGGTATCTTCGGATTTTCAATCGGGCGAAAATCCGTCATGAAATCGAGGAGAGAGGGAGAGAGAACGTGAGGAGAGAGAGAGTTTTCAGTGCTGCGCAGGAGGGACAAAAAGAAAAGAAAAGAAAAGAAGAAGAAGAAGAAGAAGAGGTAGAAGAAGCCTAAAGCTTCTAGGCTTCAGATAATAATAATAATAATAATAATTAATTAATTAATATTAATAATATATTTTATTAATAAAATAAAAATAAATTTTAATTAATTTTTTTTCTTTTTCTTTTAAATCCAATTAATAATTAGTTGATTAATTAAAATTTAATTAATTATTTTTTTATTTTATTTATTTTATTTATTTTTTTATTTTTTTGGAAATCAATCCACTAATTTTTTTTATATCTTTGTTTTTGGGGTTTTTACACGTTTATAGCTTAAAAAATATTTGTTAGAAAAAAAAAAAAAAATGTCTCTAGTTAGTTAACTAAATTATAAACTTAATGTAAGGGAATATGCAATATCGTATCCCTCTTTTTTTTTTGATTCCTTTAAATTGTCAAGTTATTACCTACGGTAGCTGTTTTGGAGGTTTGATATTCAGAGGTCTTCGTGCATTAATGATGGAATTTTGTATTACCACCGTAGCGTCCTCAAATATGAAATCTATGCTTCCATAAATTTCAAAATCTCAAAAATATTGAATACCTCTTTGAGGATTTAGGATATCTTGATACCCAAGAAATATGTACTTGTAAAATGCAATGTGGTCCTTACCTCTAATCAATGTCAGTGCCCTGATTATAATTCGCCCCGTTGTATTTTCAAAATTGATATCCATTGCGATGATTCCCAAGGCATTTATAACTGAGAAAATATTTTTTGAAAAAAAAAAAGAAAAATCTTAGTTAACTAAATTATAAACTTAATGTAAGGGAATATACAATATTGTATCCCTCCCTTTCTTTTTTTTTTTTTCCTTTTACATAGTCAAGTTATTACATACGGTAACTGTTTTGGAGGGTTGATATTCAGAGGTCTTCGTGCATTAATGATGTAATTCTGTATCACCACCGTAGCGTCCCCAAATATGAAATCTATGGTTCCGTAAATTTCACATTCTCGAAAATAATGAATACCTCTTTGAGGATTTAGGGTATCTTGATACCCAAGAAATATGCACCTGTAGAACGTAATGTGGTCATTACCTTTAATCAATGTCAGTGTCTGATTATAATTCGCCCCGCGGTATTTTCAAAAGTAATATCCATTGCGATGAATCCCAAGGCGTTAGCTGAGAAAATATGTTTTAGAAAAAAAAAAAAAAATCTTAGTTAGTTAATTAAATGTAAGGGAATATGTAATATTGTATCCCCCCCCCCTTTTTTTTTTCTCTTAAATTCTCAAGTTATTATCTACGGTAGCTATTTTGGAGGTTTGATATTTAGAGGTTTTCGTGTATTAATGATGGAATTTTGTATCACCACCGTCACGTCCCCAAATATGAAATATATTGTTCCGTAAATTTCACATTCTCGAAAATATTGAATACCTCTTTGAGGATTTAGCGTATCTTGATACCCAAGAAATATGCACCCGTAGAATGCAATGTGGTCTTTACCTTTAATCAATGTCAGTGCTTGATTATAATTCGCCCCACGGTATTTTCCAAAGTAATATCCATTGCGATGAATCTCGGGGCGTTTATAGCTTAAAAAATATTTTTTAGGAAAAAGAAAAGAAAATATCTCTAGTTAGTTAACTAAATTATAAACCTAATGTAAGAGAATATGCAATATCGTATCCCTCCTTCTTCTTTTTTTGTTCCTTTAAATTGTCAAGTTATTACCTACGGTAGCTGTTTTGGAGGTTTGATATTCAAAGGTCTTCGTGCATTAATGATGGAATTTTGTTTCACCACCGAAGCGTCCCAAAATATGCTATCTATGGTTCCGTAAATTTTACATTTTTGAAAATATTGAATACCTCTTTGAGGATTTAGGGTATCTTGATACCCAAAAAACATGCACCTGTAGAATGCAATGTGATCCTTACCTTTAATCAATGTCAGTGCCTGATTATAATTTGCCCCGTTGTATTTTAAAAAGTATTATATCCATTGCGATGAATCCTGGGGCGTTTATAGTTGAGAAAATATTTTTTAGAAAAGAAAAAAAAAAATAAAAAATCTTAGTTAGTTAACTAAATTAAAAGTTTAATGTAAGGGAATATGGAATATTGTATCACTTTTTTTTTTCCTTTTAAATAGTCAAGTTATTATCTACAGTAACTATTTTGGAGGTTTGATATTCAGAGGTCTTCATGCATTAATGATGGAATTTTGTATCACCACCGTAGTGTCCCCAAATATGAAATCTATGGCTTCGTAAATTTCACATTCTCGAAAATATTGAATACCCCTTTGAGGATTTAGGGTATCTTGATACCTAAGAAATATGCACCTGTAGAATGCAATGTGGTTCTTACCTCTAATTAATTTCAGTGCCTAATTATAGTTCACCCTACGGTATTTTCAAAAGTAATATCCATTGCGATGAATCCCGAGGCGTTTATAGCTTAGAAAATAATTTTTAGAAAAAAAAAAAAGAAAATATCTTATTAGTTAACTAAATTATAAACTTAATGTAAGGGAATATGCAATATTGTATCCCTCCTTTTTTTTTTATTTTCTTTTAAATAGACAAGTTATTACCTACGATAGCTATTTTGGAGGTTTGATATTCAGAGATCTTCGTGCATTAATGATGGAATTTTGTATCACCACCGTAGTGTCCCCAAATATGAAATCTTTGGTTCCGTAAATTTAACATTCTCGAAAAAAATGAATACCTCTTTGAGGATTTTGGGTATCTTGATACCCAATAAATATGCACCTGTAGAATGTGATGTGGTCCTTACCTCTAATCAATGTCAGTGCCTGATTATAATTTGTCCCGCGGTATTTTCAAAAGCAATATCCATTGCGATGAATCCCAAGGCGTTTATAGTTGAGAAAATATTTTTTAGAAAAAAAATAGAAAAAATCTTAGTTAGTTAGTTAAATTATAAACTTAATGTAAGGGAATATGCAATATTGTATCCCTTATTTTTTTTTTCTTTTAAATAGTCAACTTATTACCTACGGTAGCTGTTTTGGAAGTTTGATATTCAAAGGTCTTTGTGCATAAATGATGAAATTTTGTATCACCACTGTAGCGTCCCCAAATATGAAATCTATGGTTTTATATATTTCACATTCTCGAAAATATTGAATACATCTTTGAGGATTTAGGGTATCTTGATACCCAAGAAATATGCACCTGTAGAATGTAATGTGGTTGTTACCTCTATTCAATGTTAGTGCCTGATTATAATTCGCCTCACGGTATTTTCAAAAATAATATCCATTGTGATGAATCCTGGGACGTTTATAGTTGAGAATATTTTCTTTAGAAAAAAAGAAAAAGAAAAAATCGTAGTTAGTTAACTAAATTATAAACTTAATGCAAGGGAATATGCAATATTGTATCTCTTTTTTTTTTTCTTTTAAATAGTCAAGTTATTACCTACGGTACATGTTTTGGAGGTTTGATATTCAGAGGTTTTCATGCATTAATGATGGAATTTTGTATCACCACCGTAGCGTCCCAAATATGAAATCAATGGTTCCGTAAATTACACATTCTCGAAAATATTGAATACCTCTTTGATGATCTTGATACCCAAGAGATATGCACATGTGGAATGCAATGTGGTCTTTACCTCCAATCAATGTCAATGCCTGATTATAATTCGCCTCGCGGTGTTTTCAAAAGTAATATCTATTGCGATGAATCCTGGGGCGTTTATAGCTGAGAAAATATTTTTTAGAAAAAAAAAATAAAAAATCTTAATTAGTTAACTAAATTATAAACTTAAGGTAAGGGAACATGCAATATTGTATCTCTCCTTTTTTTTTTTTTCTTTTAAATAGTCAAGTTATTACCTACGGTAGCTGTTTTTGAGGTTTGATATTCAGAGGTCTTCGTGCATTATTGATGGAATTTTGTATCACCGCCATAGCCTCCCCAAATATGAAATATATGGTTCAGTAAATTTCACATTCTTGAAAATATTGAATACTTCTTTGAGGATTTAGGGTCTCTTGGTACCCAAGAAATATACAACTGTAGAATGCAATGTAGTCCTTTCCTCTAATCAATGTCAGTGCTTGATTATAATTTGTCCCGCGGTATTTTCAAAAGTAATATCCATTGCGATGAATCTTGGGGCATTTATAGTTAAGAAAATATTTTTTAGAAAAAGAAAAAAAAAGTCTTAGTTAGTCAACTAAATTATAAACTTAATGTAAGGGAATATGCAATATTGTATCCCACCTTTTCTTTTTTTTTTTTTCTTTTAAATAGTCAAGTTATTATCTACGGTAGCTGTTTTGGAGGTTTGATATCCGGCACCAAGACTCCTGTTGCCAGATATGATGGTGGTATCCATACCCTCTCCTACAATTGCTATGTTTCGTTTTTGTGGGATCCACAATCACATTGTCCATATATTTTCCAGGTCAGATATTGATATAATATATTTGAGGACAGCTGTCCGGAGCCTCTTGGAGTGCTTCAGCGATTGCAGTGAAGTTTCCGGATCCATCTCTGGCCACTACGCTATCCAGGTTTCTGGGTTGGGCATCGGGGCTCCAAGACAAAACTGATACGAGCGGAGGTGTGAACAAAAGCTTTACTAACAAAAAATACTCCCCCATGGTGCCTTTGGCTTGATAAAAAAAAATCCACTCCACACCAAAAAATCTTAAATACCACCAATAATAGCCTTACTGACAAAATAAATATAAATTCTTTAAAATGTATAATATATGCCTTCAATTACATTATTCCTTGCAATACGCCTTCTCTCCATCTGCCCCATCTCTATTCAATTTACACACAACCCCTAAATTTTTTGTCATAATTACTAAACAAAATAATTTACTCAGTTCACACATGTCTTTTCAACATAGCTTTCAATTAAAAGTGGTCTTATGATTTAGAGTTAATTTTTGAATAGCCATCAACCACTTGGTTAATTAGAAATCACATTGTTGAAGATATAAATTAATTTTGAACCTATCTCACTTTAGGAAGAAGTTAATTGTCAAAATTTCTTCCAGAATTTAGGTCAATGATAATTTCTCAAACCATGACATGCTAGTATAGAAGTAAAATTATAGTGTCAAATCATATGCATTATAAGGCCACCTAATCTAGCTTCTAGTTTTTCTTTCTTTATTAGAACAATCTTCCTATTATTTGCACTCGTATCCCATTGCAGCACACCCAATGTTTAGGAAAAATGAATGTAACTTATCTCTGAACTATTTTAAAATATGATTCTAATTTCAAACACTTCTCAAATGCTGTTTTAGACACACAAATGTCAGACTAGGCCCTAAATTTTTATTTTAATAATAATAATCTAGATAGAATATACTAACAACCCAGTCTACTCAAGGTATTCAAGCTCCCACACCAAAAAAAATAATAGTACCTTTCTCACCCAACTCCATAAATAAAGACCTGACCAAAGAAAAAAAAAAAGCCTCCCTAGACCTTCAATTTACGGATCATAACATCTTGTTGCTTCAATTTGACACTATTACAACAGCATAAAGCATTGAATAAGCCTCACAACCTCCTCTTCTTCTTTTAGTTAAGAATTATAATCATATAAGAAGTAGGATTTTAATAATTAATTGACTTCTCCCTCACTAATATAGTAGTATATCAACGACCTTACCTCCTAATTGGTAGGCAAACCAAATATGAGAGGGAACTAGAAGAATGAGGACCCCACCAACAATCACTCCAAAAAGACACCGAGGAACCTTCCTCTATATCTATTATGTAGCACACCTCCAGATTATATCTACAACATTCAAAATGCCTCCCTAGAAAACAGCAAGATGAGATCTTATCAAACAAATGCAAGCCTCCTGCACCTAAATCCAAGGGTAATCACTAATATTCTTCCAGTTGTTCTCAATTCCACACACACTAAATCATAAGGAACCATATATAGAGAATTAGGAGTACACTCTAATGTGTAGAGGTGAGCACATTCCAAAAATGCACAAAATTCTATTTCATATTTTCCAGTATTGCAAATGGTAGCTAATTCCTTGCAGTGACTATTTACACAAGAAAAGATCATAATGCAGCATTTCGGGAGAAAAACGTCAATAGTTTACATGACTTTTCTAGAACCGTTGACTGTTTCAGAAAAATCATAGAAAACCCTCGATGAATTTCTACATTCGACTGCAAAACAAAACTCCAAAATTCTAATTTACTTGTCATATTTTACTTCACTATGCGTCCTATATTCGATCGCTCTTACAACGCCTAGCCTACCCATTCCTATCCTTATCCTACTTCATACCTATATTCTCGTAATAATCATCCCTAGAGTCTAAAAAACCTATTTCCTAAACTCGGATACCACTCTGTAATGCCCCAAATCTGAAACTAGGGTCTGGAGTATTATTTAAAAATAAATCTCTGATACCAAATAATTACATAGCGAAAGACCTCAATATTCACATACCAGAGTACTAAAATCCTAAATATTCAACCGTAATAATCAAATAATCATTCTGTAATAATATATATATATATATATATTTAAAACATAATTCAATTTAATGTTTATAACCTTTCTTAGCAAGATCACTTTGGTGACAACATGTTGATCACAATATAAACATTGATGGATAAATATTCAAGCAAAAATTTGTCCATACTAAAATCAAATAATAAAGCATGCATAACGAAAAATTCCCCAGATTGTCATGACGCCATTTTCTGAGGTGGCATTGATGATGTGACAGTGGAGCCCAATGATGATTGTGCTAAATTATAGCACGGTCAATTCCCAGGTAAGTGGGGAGTCACAATGGACCGCTTAAGTCTCACTTTCCTAGACATAATTTTCCTTAACTAGGTAATTAGCACAATATAACACATAATTGGCCATAATGTAAACCAGTCTTTAAAAGAAGATAATTAACCATAGACGCTTAAATACAATTATTCACCTAACTATAAGAATTTTACATGCTTACTTTTATGTAAAATTCGACAATTCATGCATGCATAAATACAATTGATCACCTAATATAAATTGGTCCATAACATTGTCAACTTACTATTATAAAACATATGAGAATTCCATACTTAATCAAATAATAAAATTGTTTGCATGCATTTTCATTTAATGACTCAATACAGTATCACTATCCTGGGAAAAACCGTCAACGGTTTCAGGATGCTAGCAAGGTCACAATTTCAGAACTATGATATTTCATACCAACAAAACCCAATAAAACCAGAAAATATCATATAAATTTTTCAGTATTATATGAAACATTAACGAGATCGTAAAGGGTTAATGGAAACGATCTTTATCATAAAAGGAAGATCACAATAATTTCAATATGGCTCTGATACCACATGTAAGAAATTATAAGCTGTTATTTATGTTATTTACTATAAGCACAAGATCTTTAAAAAATTATGATCTTCACATATATGTTACCTTTATGCGGAAAAATAAGAAAGCCATAAAGTTACATACCAGAATCGTTCATGGTGTATGTCAACCGGGAAGAACGCTCGTAGAAACCGCAAAAATCATTTCTCTTGCTTCACCCCGATCTCTTTTCGTACTTCACCAAATTTATGGGAATATGGCTGATGAATAGAGAGCCAAGGCAGAGAGAGGACAATTCCTATATGCCTTACTTTTATTCTATTGCCATACATAATAATATCTTCATTACACTACTTCCCATAACAATAGCTATATATAGATACATAGGAAACTCTTCAACTTCCAGCCTTTAATTTCACATTCACTCTTTCGTTAATCCACTATGACCTTTTATTCTATGACCTTTCATTATCCTTTATCAAATGAGACATATAATATTCATGTGAGACATAGACATATTCTTAAAGAAGGAAAAGACAATGATAGACAAAAATCTTTCCAAATTACCAATGGAAAAAATTATGGTACAAATTAATTTAAGCCAAACATACATATTGTGCCAAAAAACTAACCAATTTAATTAAGCTAAAACTGTTGCAATCAAATTATTAAAGGAGAGTGTCGTGACGTTCTCCTGCACAGGGCGGAACGCACAAAGTGCGTGTCTTGCCTTGGTGTTGACTTTTTGAGTATCATCCCTGTTTTGATGTTGACAAAGCACATGTTTCTTATGTGTGTATTTAGCATGTGAGCAGGTTCATTTATTTAACACACATATACAGAAGCTTGCAGGACTCAAAGACTATACGATCAAGCATTCCATAAAGTCATAAGAGCAAAAAGAAGAAGAAGACATTTGTGTTTTATGTAATTGCATTTAATTTTATATCTCTGGTCTGTAATAATGCATGCATCTGCATGATGTGTTTGAATGCTCAAAACGACCGTAGATAGACTCTAGGGACCAGCACATCTCACCAAAAACTTTTTTCTAAAAAGACTAAAATCATATAAAGTTTTTGGAATAGCTTTAGGGTCAAAATCGGGGCTAAAATGAAGTTTATGAAAACTTTGGTCGATCGACACCAGATTTTTTCGGTGTCTTCAAAAGGACCTAAAAATGACCATAGGACACTCACTCATGCATACCCATACTTGGTCATTTGAAATGGGGTGATCATTGGCTGAAACAGGGTCGAAATGCACAAAATGTGCACATTCGGTCGACTAAACTACCATGTACAAAATGCCCTGATCGACTAAACCTGGACCAGGTCAACTAGTTGACCGTAGCCTAATCGACCAAACTATGTAGTTCATTTGGCCCTGGTCGACTGAACCTCCTAAGAAGTCAACATTTTGACCTCCTAGTCAACTGAGAGAAAATTGTATACCAACGCCCTGGTCGACCAAGTTCCCACATGTGGGAATCCAACAGTCTGGTTAACCGACCACTTAGTTCATTTTCACCCTGGTCGACCAAACCACGCTATTTTGAAAAATCACTCATTCCGATCGACCGACCCTGAAGTTCAAAATTGGCTCGGTTAACCGAGTCATATGAACTTCGGTCGATCGAAAGTCTTCTAGTCGACCGGTGCTATCGGGTTGGAATATTTTTTAAGTATTTAAAACGTCATTAAAACTTAATTAACTTTTTCAAAATACTGAGCGTGTCCCCAATGGTCATATTTCTCATAAACCCCTCATTACTCCAAATTAGCAACTTTGATTAACTCTAAATTTCTTTTTAATCCTTAGTTATTCAAAGTTCCCCCAAATCATTTTTATTGCAAAAATTTCTTCTTTTGGGGCCAAAATTTTTATAAAAAACTCTCTAACTCTCTTCCACTCTTTCATTTCAAAATTACTCTTGAAGAGAGCATATTTATATTTGGGTATTTACTTGCTTACTCTCACTTATTCTTTATTCTTTGAAAATCGTTTTGAGAGTATAACTTTGGTTTTCTCCCGAATTATTTCCTTGATAAATATATTTTGGGAGAATTTATTTATTGCACAAATATTTTATTGAGCTTAACTCCTAGATTCTCCAAGTATTTCTAACTTGCATAAATCTTTGATTGGAGAACATAATACACATTTTTCATACACATTCTATTTATGCGAAAATCATTAAAAGAGAAAAACCCTAGGTTCTCCTATATTTTCATTGAAATACTTTTTTGGAGAAAACCTTTTATTAGGGTTTAAATATAATTAGGCACCCTTACTCCCCTGAGCATTTTTGCATATCATTGAAGTGTGTATTTGTTTGAGCTTATTAAGTACATCTCCGCTTGTATTTTTTAGAAGAATTTTCATGTACAAAAATAATTTTATTGTAATGGTTGGGTTCAGTCCGTTAATTGAATTGGAGAGTCTTAGTCTCGTAAGTGAGACCGATTCGGTTCAGCCCAGAATTGAATTGGGGAGTCTCAGTCCCGTAAGTGACACTAGTTCGGCTCATCTTAGTAATTGAGTTGAAGTTTTCCTTGCCTCGTGAGGAGAGGATGTAAAAGGCTTTTGCTCCACCCAGTTAAGTGAGCAAGTATAGTATAATCCTTGGGGGTATGGCCAAGGCGAGGATGTATGCAGTATTGTCCGAACCTCATTAGCAAATCTGTGTATTATTCTCTCTCTATCTTATTTAAAATCTTGCACTTAAATTTGAGCATGTGTATGAATGTTTGTTTAATGTCTTAATTATTTACATACACGCATTTGATTTAAATAAGATATACTGCACACGCGTATGCTTGCTTTCAGCGTTAAAAACATTTTACATACACATGTATATGTTGAATGAGATATGAAACGTGGTGAATTGGTGAAATGTTTTAAATTAGCCGAAAATTTTTAAAACCCAATTCACCCCCCTCTTGGGATCACACCAATTCCAAAACCCAGTGTACGCAAATTGGAAAAGGTGTGATTTTGAAAATATATTTTTGTGGAAAACAAGGTGTATGAAATCGCTACTAACCTTTTAGTATGGTTAGACCATTTGATTACTACCCAATTAAGAGTAGAATCGGTCTACATTACCAAAGTCGGGTTCAGGAGTTCAGTTACGCGAAGGAAAGATATAAGCACCCCTTACACGCTCATTCTTATGATCGGTACCTAATTAATAAAAAATTATCCCTGAATTAATTTAATAAGCCTTAAAAATTACTTCCTTTCAAAATTGTAAAACAAATGCTAAATAAAAATACCATATAGGTATTCCCTTAGAGTTGGGGCATATCGTGCTTTGAAGAGCTCAATGCCTCCCTTTGCAATCATCGAGATCAAAAAATGGAGAAAATACAGTACAAAATACACTCCCAAGATTTGAAATTTTTATAGAATTTTCAAAGTATGAAAAATAATATTATGAGAGATTTTTGGATTTTATTTTGGATAGAAGGGAGTGCCAAAAAATGATCTTCAACCTCAAAAATATTTTTCTTCCATTTTTCTGAAATATTTTAATAATTTTCTTGAAATAACAAAAAGGTAATAGGCAAAATCATGAAAATCAAGTCCAAAAATATTTTAGATTTTTTTTTCTTGAGTTTTCTGAATTTTCTAACATTTTTCTTGATTTTTATGAATTTTTATGAATTTTTAGAAAATTTCTATGAATTTTTATTCCTATATTTCTTCCCAAAATATGTTAGTGGGAATTAAATCAAAAAATACCCTTTTAGAATTTTCCCCTGAATTTTCTAGATTTTAAAGCATTTTTCTGATTTTTATGAATTTTTTGTGAATTTTCATTTTTATTAAAGATAATTAAATAGGAACTAGTCCATGGCCGGTTCAAATGACCCAAACCGGTTCGGGGGAGAGCCAGTGTTAGAATTGGTGTATTCCCAAGAGGGAAGGTGAATTGGGTATTTAAAACTTCCTAGATTGATTTTAGTTCCACAAACAGTATTTCCTAACCTAGGGTCTATTTATGTAATCCCAAATGCGCAGATAAATATAATGTGTGGAAATTAAGTCATACACGACATTCACGGACTACTGAAAGTAACATACACATGTGGTAAATAAATTGTAGAAATATAAATTACATACACGATATGTTATCGGGGTTCGGCCAATACTGCCTATGCCTCAGCTTGCAAGCCCGAGGATTCCACTAATATTCACTTAACGGGTGGAGCGGCACCAAAATACAACTAGGTCAAATTAACATAGGGCTGACCTCAACCTTTACAACCAATTCTTTTGGGTTGGATCAACACCCCTTCAGGGCACACCTGGAATACAAAAGATAATAAAATATAACTTTTCTTGTACAATATACATGCTTCTCCAATAAGCATATATGTATCAATACGCACAAACAATAATTGATGCACTTATAGATAATAGTATTTATACTCTAGTGAGATCATGAAAATTTAATTCAAGATAATATATTCAACGAGTGAATATTCAAGATTACCTCAAAACCCTAATCAAGTATCACACAAATATTTTATAAAATATAATCACAACAGATACTTAGGGTTTAAGCTTGCAAAAGATTTATCAAATAAAATATGCAAGTTCTCAAGTCTTGCAATTTGAATGCAAAGACTAGGAAGCTAAAAACAAGTTATTCCCAAACAAATATTTATATACGAAATATTATGAGAATAAACAATAAAGCAAAACTCTCAAAAAGGTTTTTCAAATATGTGTGAATATGAGAGAGTAATGTGAAGGAAATGATTTGAAATATGCACATAATAAAAAAATCAAATCTTCCTACACCTTGCAATTGATTTGCAAGTGAGGAGAACTAGAAAACCAAACTCTCTATTTCAAAATGATATTTTCTAATAAGTATGTAAGAGAGCATGAAAAAATATGCTTGGAATATTGAGTATATAGCCAAAGAGGTATAAAAGATTTGAGAGAATTTTTCCTAATCACTTTTGTTAATCTGGTTGCTAATCAAGGCAAATGAGGGGGTATATATAGATATCCCTCAAATTTTGACTATTGGGGACCTACTGGGAATTTTGATAAAGTTTAATTGAAAATTAACCTCAATTACCGCAGTTAAAAATGTGACAACCCGAGAGTTTCGGTCGACTATATTTTAAGTTCGGTCAACCATATTACTGAGTTCGGTCAACTAGGACATTTTTGAACTGAGGTTTTGGTCGATTAGATTTGAGGTGATTTTGGACATCCCATGTTCGGTCGACCAGGTCAAGTTCTATTGACAAAATTTCATAGGTTTGGTCGATCAAGTCATATTATAACAGGAGGTTCGGTCAACCATAGCATTGGGATTTCCCACGTGCCAGTTCATTCGACTAGAGCGTTGAAGTTCATTTCAAACTTGGTCAATCAAATGGTTAATTGTTGACCCTGGGAGGTTTGGTCGACCGAAGTTGCTCTATATCTTAGGGTTTGGTCGACCGAAGTTGCTCTGTATGTCAGGGTTTGGTCAACCGAACACACTAACTTTGTGCATTCAAGTCCTAATTTTCTTTTGAAGTCACCCCTGTTCACATGATTATTACTTCTAAGATATAGGGGACTTTTCATGTGATATTTAGGGACCTAAAGTCAATCTATGGTCTTTGAGCTAACCCTAAGAATTCGGCGTCAATCGACCGAAGGGTGCCCTACGGTCATTTGGTTTCCTATGGTCAATCTACGGTCATGTTGAGTAAATCATTCACGCCATGCATGTCATGCATTATTACAGACCAAATATAAAACAAAATGCATTACAAATTAAAAACGTAAGTTGTTAGATTTGGTGCAATCCCAAGAGGGGGGTGAATTGGTATTTAAAAATTCTTTTCTAGGTCAATAAGTCTAGTAGCAGTATTACACAACCTAAGGGTAGTCTAAGTATATATGAAATTGTAGATATGAAATATTTACCAATAGTCAAATTATACAACACAATTTCAATATTTATCAACTCAATGCAATTTTGTGTCTATTAGATACGCAATATATTCAGTGAGGAAATCAAATCAAGTACACAGCATAATAGAATTTAGGAAATGTAAAAGTGACACTAAATATGATATCGGGGTTCGGCCAATCCTGCTTACGTCCCCGCCTTGGCATACGTACATAAGGATTACACTATAAGACTCATTTAAATGGAAGGAGCGGCACCTAAACAACCAGGTCAATTAGCACATGGCTCACCTCAATCTTTACAAACAATCCTTACCGGGCTGGATTACTGCCCTCTTAGGTCACGCCTGGAATACAACAATATTTTCATAATATAACTGGTACAATGATTATGTTTCTTAATCAAGCATATATGTACCAAAATACAGCACAAATAGATATGCACTCACAGATGATATGGATTTATTGCTCAGGTGAGATCCAATATGTAAACTCTCTAAAGTGTGTGAGTGTATGTATATGTGAGAGTTCAACCTTTGATTCAAGATAAGATATTCAACACACAAATAATCAAAGGAATTTTAACTAAATCCAAATCAAATATCTCAAGGTTATTATAAATGTAAAGCACAATAGATATTTTTGGATTGAAGCTGGCAAAAACAATATCAAGGATAATATGCAAGCTTGTGTAAAATAATATTTTTACAAATCAAAATCCACAAGCTTGACGAGTCTTGTAATCAAGATGCAAAGACTCACTAGCTATAAGGGTATTCCCGCTCAAAGATTTATTGTTTAAATCGGGGGGAAAACCCTAGCTAAGAACTCTCAATGAAAATAATCAATCAACAAGTAAGGAGAGTTTTAGCAATATAAAGCACTCAATAACACTCTTGGAAACTTGATCTATCAAGGGAATAGTAATATAGAGTGTATGGAACTAGTATGAGCTAAATGGGATTTGAAAATTTGAAAGAGTTTTTCCTTAATGATCTTGTTAATCAATCCTTAATTTTGTAAATGAGAAGATATATATGGGCAAGGGCAAAATTATGACCGTTGGGGTATAGGGGTTACTGTTAGGAATGTTTTAAAACCAATCACGAAAATTAACCCCATTTAATTAAATTTAACCCCGGTAAAAAATAATATATCCCGAGAGATTCGGGTGCCTAGTTAGAGGTTCGAGTGCCTGAATAAACTTAGTTAAAAATTCAGTTTTTAAAGGTTCGGGTTCCCGAAGTCAGGGTTGGTTGGTTGAATAAAAGATAGAAACTTTCTGTCTGTGGTTCGGGTGCCCGAAACTAGGTTTGGTTAATCGAACTAACAAGTTCGGTCGCCCGAGGCCTTTTTGAACGCAAAGGTTTGGGCGCCCGGGTTGGTGAAAAGCACCCTGACATAGGTTCGATTGCTCGAGGGAGATACATTCATTTTAGGTTCGGTCACCCAAAACCAGGTCAAACAGTTGACTTCTTAGCCATTCGGGCGCCCGAGGTGTTTTGAACACCAAGGGTTCAATCGCTCGAACTCTCACAATTTTTGCCCTTTCAGTCATATTTTAATTCAATTATTTCCCTTGATAGTATATGTGATTTTGGGGACTAATTTAAGTATAAGTGCAGGAACCTAAGGTCTTTTTTAAGGTCTTTTTAAGTACGCCAAAAAACCTGACATCGATCGACCTTAGTTCCTACATGCATGTCATGCATTTATTATTACAGACCATTCCTATATTATTATTACAGACTCAAATTACACAAAATATAAATTACAATGAGTCTTCAGGGTCTTTAGTATTCAAGTCTTCTCATGTGCCAGGATATGATATGATAATATAAACCTGCACACAAACTTGACAGACATTAAATACTAAGGTATTTGTCATGATCAAAACGAGATGTAACCAATAGAGTCAACGTAAGTCTTCTTCTTCATCTTTGCTCTGCTGCCTTCTTGGAATATGCCAGATGATGTGAGATTTTAAGTTCAATTCTGGCTTCTATTTTTCCTTTCCTTATGTGTGCTAAAATTTAAGTTTATTCACATACTAAATACACACATAAGATACTAGTGTTTCATTAGTATCAAAATAGAAATTATACTCAAAAAGCCAACAACCGGTTCAAAAAGGGAGTAAACCTTTTTAATGTCTGGTCAAGAACATGATATGTGTTAGGTCCAAAGTGTGTAAGAGCATTTAAAAGGGATCGAGGACGTGGTTCAATCTCGGCCGTTAATAAAAGGCGTTGATCGAAGGGCTCCTAGAGAGCCACATGAGGCCAGACGTGTGTGGAGAAGGAGGGCGACACGTGTCATCTTTATGTGGTCCAAGAGGAAAAGAATACTTAAACCAAAAAAATCTTTCCTTCTCATTTTTTCATTCTCCCATTTGCCCTCTCTTTCAGCGCTCTCTCTCTCTCGCACCATTCCCTCTCTTCTCCAGCCTTCTCCCTCTGCCATCTCTTCTCTCGAGGTCCCCTCACGGTCAAACCAGTGCCCCCGTCCTTGGAGAATCCCCACCAATGTCGAGCATCCTCCAACATTGTCACCGGAACCCCAACATGGCAGCTAAAAGCATGGCTGTGGCCTACACCTTCGCATCACCCTTTTTTCGAAGCCTCACCGAGACTTCGAAGGTTTCGAAGCTTCTTCACGACTCAGATTTCTAAGTTTTGTGAGGTAAAAATAGCAGGGATGCTCCTTTGACTCCTGTTGACCTGAAAGGGGAAGAAAAGAAAGGCTTGGAGGACCCGGGGTGTACTCTGGGGGATCACTTCGATGCCTGAGTAAGAGGAATGCTTTTAGAGAGGCTGAACGCAACAGTAGAATAATGTTTAGTGACTTGCCTTTGCCTTTTCTCCAAATCCCTTCTTATAGGGGCTTGAGTTAACAGCCGGTTGGCTCGGATTTATTGCACGGAGAAGTGAATCGCTCTCCAGCAATAAGTGCGTGTGCCTATTACTCTGTTATTAAGGACGTTGGCGTGGATCTCTCCTCTTCTTTATTGGGTCGGAGCTAATCACTCATCAGAAAGTCAAATCCAGAGAAAGTGCGAGATAGGTGTTGACCTGCCCTCATTAACTAGATTATTATGGGCATATCAGTTGTCCCCCCCTCAGTTTCAAATTTCTGGATAGAATTTTGAATAATGGTTTTGTCTACATCTTTCCCCTTAGAAGGTTTAACGCTCCATCATGTTCCTCTCTCTTTTTTTTGGTAGAGTAATTGAATAGCTCGTACCGAGCTATTCGTGGGGAGCTGCTCGTGCCGAGCTGTTAGCCAAGCTCCTCGTGCCGAGCTATTAGCCGAGCTCCTCATGCCGAACTGTTTTGCCGAGCTGTCTTGCCGAGCTATTTGTGCCGAGCTGCTTCGTCCGAGCTCTTTGAAGAGTTGCCCGGGCTAAGCTGTTTCGTCCGAGCTCTTTCAAGAGTTGCTCGGGCCGAGCTGTTGGTGCAAATATTTTTTGTCCGAGCTCTTCAAAGAGTTACTCGGGCCGAGCTATTTTGACGAGCTGTTTGTGCCGAGCTGCTTCGTTCGAGCTCTTTGAAGAGTTGCTTGGGCCGAGCTATTGGTGTAAATTATTTTTGTCCGAGCTCTTCGAAGAGTTGCTCGGGCCGACCTGTTTTGTCGAGCTATCTATGCCGAGCTGCTTCATCCGAGCTCTTTGAAGAGTTGCCCGGGCCGAGCTAGCGCATGGAGGGAAATTGACCTAGCTGTCCGACCTTTTCCTTAGAGTGAAGCTTGGACGACCTATCACATGGAGGGAATTTTTCCGACCTGTCCCATGGGGGGAATTTTTCTGACCTGTCCCATGGAGGAAAATTGACCAAGTTGTCCGACCTTTTCCTTGGAGTGAAGCTTGGACGACCTGTCACATGGAGGGAATTTTTCCGACCTGTCCCATGGAGGGAAATTGGCCGAGTTGTCCAACCTGTGCCATGAGAGTAGATATACTGACCTATTCGACCTGCTTTATGAAGGGGATTTGGTCGACCTGTCCTATGGAGGGAAATTTTGCCACCGAGCTTATCTGCTCGGCTGTTTTGGCCTTATCAGTCATGCTCTTTATTTGGGCCTTTGTGTCTATTGAGGTGTGCTCATTGGCTAGGTTGTTGTGGCCTCGCGAGTCGTGTTTGTCAGTTTAGCCTATCCGCCTGATGAGTCGTGCTCATCTGTTGGGCTATTCTGGCCTCATGAGTCGTGCTCATCAATTTGGCCTATCCTCCCGATGAGTCGTGCTCATCTATTAGGTTGTTCTGGCCTCACGAGTCGTGCTCGTCAGTTTGGCCTATCCGCCTGATGAGTCGTGCTCATTTGTTGGGCTGTTGTGTCCTCAAGAGTCATGCTTGTCAATTTGGCCTTTCCGCCTAATGAGTCGTGCTTATCTGCTGGGCTGTTCTGGCCTTACGAGTCGTGCTCGTCTCTTGGTTGTTTCACCTTTTAGAGATTTCGTCGCACACTTATGTCCTGCAAAAAATAGATAAAAGCAGGCTTTAAATGCGTTCTGCCTCGGCAAGTGGATTGGAGGAAATGTTCTCATTTATGGTCATCTGTCTAACGTTGTGTCTGAGGCAATGTGGTCTTTTTGAGGCACCGTTTGTCCTTGGGAAGCCGCGGTTGTGCATTCATCAGAGATTTTCTGTGTCCTTTTTCTCCCTCGAGACGCAATCCTTTTTGTAGATGGAAATTCTTGAGATTCCCGCCACAGGTATTTGTGCCCTCGTCTCTTTATAAAGGCCAGGGGACTCCTTCATTCTACACTCATCTTCAGTCTGAGTGGACTCCTTCCTTCTTTTTTCTTCTTCATTCCACGGGCCCCCTTTTGGTGTTAAGTACATTCTCCCTCTCTACTGTATTTTTATTTTGTTGTTCTTTATGTTCTTCGTTGTTCTTGCGTTAACTTTGTATGTTTGATCTTTTCTTGTAAAATGGCCTTGCTGTTTGTGTGTAGAATTTTACTGTCTTGATTTGTCTTGGCATCTTTTCCTCTTTGTTTTTGCTGTTTCTTGCCTGTTTGATCCTTAGGTATAGGTATTGTTTTGTTCACGCCTTGTTTTTCGTATGGAGTCTTCCTCACAGCCTTTGAGGGTTCCTACTACAGTTCGGAGCGCTCGTTATGACCTCACCTCCTCCGACTTGCAGAATGTTCATTACTTTTTTGCCATACCATCGAGTATTACTGTTAGGTTGCCATCTGCTTCTAAGTCAGCTCTTGATCCAGGCTCCGAGGAGCTCTGCCTCTATACAGATTGTCTAGATTTGGGTCTTAGGCTCCCTTTTCCCCCTTTCGTCTCTAGCATATTACATTTTTACTGCATAGCACCTTCCCAACTTGTCCCGAACTCTTATCTTTTGCTCACCTGTTTTGTTGTCCTTCTGCTCCGCTTGGGCTACCATCCTACAGTTCCTCTTTTTAGAAGTTGTTTCTAGATGCGATCCCATTCTACCGAGAAGGAGCTATATTATTTCAACTCTCTACCCAGTTATAAACTTTTTTCACTAGGCAGTTCTTCCATCCATAGCTGGAAGTCTCGTTACTTCTTCGCCTTGGGAGAGTTGAATTACATGAGCTCTTTGGTCGGGTCTTCTCCTCTTGATGGTAACGTTGTCTATCCTTTTTTCCCCCTTCTTTTGCAGGGCTTACTAGTAGGTTATCCGCTGACTCGTCTTTTCTCCTCTCACCCCTTTTTCCTTTGTAGTTCAGGTGCGCCACCTTCTTCCCAGACTTTCTCCTGAAGAGCAGACCATCTTGAAAGAACTTCGTGTCCTTAGTGAATAGGGTATTATCCCTCATGAGGAGCTGCTCCAAGAGCATGTCCTCGTGCAGTGGGGGATCAGCCCCATTTCCTCAAGTCTTTCCTCGCCCCTGATTTCATATATATATATATATATATGTATGTATATATGTGTATGTTTGGATATTGTCCCTATTGTTAGTATTTTTACTGCTTTTCTCTTTTATCCTTGCAGATATGGACTTCACAAGGTATGAATCTCTCATGGGAGAAGCCAGGAAGCAAAGGGTGAGTAGGAGTAGGAAGAAAAGAAGGGAGATCGAAGGAGAGTCCTCACAGAGGGACGCACCTGCCGTAGGTGATTCAGGCACCCTTACTGATGAAGTGAATGCTACTCCTCCTCCGACACCCCGCCGGCTCATATTGAGGCGATTTTTCATGAACTGACCTGCTCTGCCTTTGCTCTCCGTTGGGCTGTACATGCTGAGGATTTTGTGCAAGCCCAGTGCACCTTTCCTGATGCTCTTTCAGAGAAGATCCGCCACACCTCCTACCAAGTATCTATTTTTTAGGTGGCTTTATTCTTCTCGCCTTATACATAGTCTTGTTGATTGTTCCCTACTTTGTATTCTTCCGCAGTTGGTGACGATGGCTCTAGCCCAGGAGGAAAAGGTTGCTGAGATGTATCGGCAGACCCTCGATGCCCGGGAGAAGTATGTTGTTGCTCAGAATGAACTGCGCGAGGCGAGGTCCGTGAGCGGGCTCTGCAAGCTAAGGTTAAGCGCTTTCGTAGGGAGGAACTACCTGCCAGAGAAGCTGCTGCTGCTGCTACTGCATCCCGAAATGCAGTAAAGGAGTACAAAGACTCCAACCAGTTCGTCATTGATACCTCTAAAGCTTACCGGGTAGGATTCAGGAGGTGCCGGGATCAAGTCAAGACCAAACATCTTGAGCTTCTGCTGGACAGTGTGAGCTCTCATGGTTATGGCAACGAGAGTCTTGAGTCCGTGGAAGATCTGGAGGAGGATGAGGAAGGGGAGGAGGAGGAAGTTGGAGAGGGGAGTAAAGCTAACTAGTCTGTAGGAACCGAACTTGTAATATGAATTTTTAAACTTTATTGACATAGTACAACTATTGTAATTGGTATTTTTATTACTGCGATGTAAGAAGCACTTTTTAGGAATAGTATTTTTTTAACATATCCGAGTTCTATGTGTTCTTAATCTCTCTCCCCCCTACATCTTCCAACTTGTATGTCCCTGGCTTTATCTCGTTTGTGACTCTATATGGACCCTCCCAGTTTGGTTTTAACTTGTGCGACCCTGAATCCAATGGGTTATTTCGCGTCTTCCTCAGGACTATGTCTCCTGGCCAAAAATTCCATACTTTGACGCGATTGTTGTAATACTTTGCTACCCTCTGCTGGTACGCTGCAACTTTTAAACTCACCTGATCCTATCTCTCTTCCAACAGGTCTATTTCTAATCTGAGCTCTTCATTGTTGGTCTGCTCGTTGAAGTATTGCCTTCGCCAAGAGGGCATCCCTACCTCTGCTGGGATGACCGCCTCTGCGCCAAAGACAAACATAAAAGGGGTTTCCCCTGTTGCTGCTCTCTTGGTGGTGTGGTACGCCCATATTAATGAAAGGAGTTCCTCTGCCCATCTACCTTGCATGGACTCGAGTCGCGTCCTCAGTCTATGCAGTATCGTCCGATTCATGTTCTCTACCTGTCCATTGCTCTAGGGGTGGGCCACTAACGTGAATAGGAGCTTAATAGACAGGTCCGAACATAACTTTTTGAAGTGTTCATTGTCGAACTGCCTCCCGTGGTCTATAACTATCGCCCAGGGGATTCCGTAACGGCAAACCAATGATGTCTAGATGAAGCGCATAATGTTCCGCTCTGTTATGGTGGCTAGAGGTTCAGTCTCTACCCACTTAGTGAAATAATCTATTGCTACCAACAAAAACTTTCTTTGACCAGTCGCCTGCGGTAGAGGTCCGAGGATGTCTATTCCCCACTGTGCGAAGGGGCAGGGACTGGTTAGAGGGGAGAGTAGATTAGAGGGTACATGTGGTACAGCCGCACATCGTTGACATCTGTAGACACCCTATTTTTGCCCTAGCCAAATAGAACAATGGGTCCCCTCTTATTTTCATTATTATTATTATTAATATTATTATTATTTTTCATTAGTATTATTATTATTACTTATTTTTACTTTTATTTTATTATTATTATTATTATTTATTTTTTTCATTATTATTTTTAATTTTTATTATCATTATTATTAGTATTTTTTATTACTATTATTTTATTTATTATTATTATTATTATTATTTTTCATTAGTATTATTATTATTACTTTTATTTTTATTTTTATTGTTTATTATTATTATTATCATTATTTATTATTTTCATTATTATTGACATTATTTTTAATATTAGTATTTTTACTATTATTATTATTATTATTATTTATTATTATTATTATTATTATTATTATTATTATTATTATTATTATTACCATATTAGTAGTTATACTCCTCTATATTATTTCCAAAAGAAAAATAAAAAAAAAATGTGTAATAAAATGCAATAAACCAAAAAGGAAATAGGAAATTAGGGTTTCTAAAATTTTTTTTTTAAAAAGGGGGTCTCTTTTGGCTTCTGAAGGAGGCCAAGCGCACACACAGGGGACATGGCCGGAGAGCCAAACGAAAAAATAAAAAATCCAGCCACCGAGCAGCCTCCCCGGCCTCCATTCTTTCACTCTCATCTAAACACACAGCCCTCTCTCAAATCTCTCCATCTCTTACTCTCCCCAACACCAGCCTCTTAGTCTCCTTCTTAGTCGCCCAACTACGGCTTGCTCCCCCCACGGCCACAGTCACCTGCAGCTGTCATCGCTCTTCATCTCCGGCCAAGAGTAGCAGGAACAGTCCGGCAATCCCTGCACCAATCACCCGGCCTCCCCTCTTCACGTCGCCAGCAGCAGCGACCACCAGCAACACCCGAGGCTTTCCTCTGCAACTCTGCCACGACACTACCCCTCTGCTTCATCACCCGATCGCCTTCCTACAACACAGCAACCTCCGGTTGCTGCAAGCCGGCTAGCACCATTCTACAACCGCCCCCATCCTCGGCCAACCACCACACCAGTAGCAGCGGCCCTCAACCACAGTTGCGGCAGTCCCCCGAGCACCCCAGGACCTCCGGCGACACACACACATACCCGGAGGTCCAGATAGCCTCTGCATGTCGGTTACACCAGCACACACGCACTCACACTGTCACCCACGTGCCTGTATACATATATATATATATATATATATATATATATTTTTTTTAGATTTGCTTGGGTTTTGACACGTAAAGTTTTAATTTTTTTTTTTTTTATTGTACATCTAATTGGTGTTATTTATATGTGTATAGCTAACATTAATCTATTTTTCTGCAGGATTTTTTTTTTTTTTACCTTTTGCAGTAATTTTAATTCAGGTTTCATATAAGTATATATATATATTTGACGTTGATTTATTTCATTTTTATTTATTTATTATTTTGTAGGTTTTGTTTTTGTCATAGTATTAATTTAGGTTTAAATTTTTATTGTTTATATTGATGTATGTTAAATAAGGAATATGGTTGTCTTTTATTGTAATACTTTCATTAGTGTGTGATGTTTTGGTATGCTACTCGTTATCATGTTTATATTGTTTCTATGTTCATCTAATATATATTGTGGTATTTATAGGTATTATTATGTTTACATATTATTATGTGTTTCTTTATGTATAGTTCATTAAGTTTGGCTTTATGTTTATATTATTCTTATGATGGTATGTATATCTTAGTTTGTAATTATTAGTTTATTACCATGTTATTTTAGTTCATTATTAGTTTATCTTTATTATGGTGTTTTGGTACTAATATTAGGTTATCATCCTGGTTATTGTTATTATTATTATTGTTAGTATTATTAGTTTATTATTATGGTATTATATTGCTTTAGTTTATTATTAGTTTATCTTTATTATATTATGTTACTATTTCATTAGTTTCTCTTTATTATGATATCTTTAGTATAGTAGTATGTATAACTTATTGAGAATTTTTAGTATTTTAATATATATATATAGTATAAACTTACTACAGTGTGTATTTATTATTACGTGTTATGGTACTTGTTGTTATTATTTTAGTATTATTATATTGTTTTTCTAAATATTTTCAATTTTTTATTTTTATTTTTATTTTTTTATTTTTATTTTTTTTTATCCCTATGATTTTATTGTGGGGGGTATGAGCCTTCGGGCATCACGTACCCTAAGCTCTGAGGGAATATATGCATATATTATATCATATTTATTTATTTATTTATTTATTTTTCACGTGTAATTATAAAGTCATAAAAAGGAGTAATTTAAAGGCTTATTAGATTAACTTAGGGATAATTTTAAATTAATTAGGTACCGTTCGTAAGAACGGGCGTGTAGGGGGTGCTAGTACCTTCCCCTCGCGTAACCGAACTCCCGACCCCAACTTTGGTAATGTAGACCGATTCTACCCTTAGCGGGGTAGTAATCATGTGTTCTAACCGCACTAAAGGTTAGTGGCGACTCCGACATTCCATGTTTTTCTATGAAAATATTAAAATGATTTTAATTTCGCCGCCCGGGGCACACGCACTCACGGGACGTCGCGACAACATCTGTCGCATCTCTTGACGAGCTCAACCACGTCTTTCTTCATTGTAGGCCAGTAAAACCCCTGCCGCATAGCTTTGTGGGCTAGGGCCCTACTGGCCAGGTGGTTTCCGCGTACTCCTTCGTAGATTTCCCTTAGTACGTACGTCCCTTCTTCGTTTAGACAATGAAGGTAGGGCAGTGTTAGAGATCGTCTGTACAGCTCCCAGCCTATCAGTGTATACCTTGCTGCTTTCCTTCTCACTCTCCAAGCTACCTTGTTGTCTTCTAGTAAGGATCCGTCCGGGAGAAATAGGAACAAAGGGGCCCTCCAATCATTCTTGTTGATTTCGGACTCTACTGAGCTAACTTTGTCTTCCTCATATGAGGGTTTCCCTATTCGCTCTAGATAAATAGCATCTTTCCATTCCGCACCGGTCGCTGAGGTCAATTTTGCGAGTGCGTCGGCCTTTTTGTTTTTTGCCCTTGGTACGTGTTCTACATTGAACCGAACAAATGCTTTCTCGTATTCTTGGGCCTTAAGGAGATATTTCTTCATTCTTGGATCCCTAGCTTCAAATTCTCCTTTCAGCTGCTCTACCACCAGCTGAGAATCACTCAATACCTTGATCTGTGCCACCCCTAATGCATCTGCCAAGCGTAGGCCGGCTAACAAAGCTCCATACTCCGCAACGTTGTTGGTTGCTGTGAACTCAAGCTTCAGTGCGAAAAGAGTTTCGCTGCCATCTGGGGCCGAAAGGATGAATCCAGCTCCCCCTCCAACAGCGTTAGATAACCCATCAACATGTAGTGTCCATACGTCTTGCTTAGTGGATGCGTCGGAGAACCTTTCTGCTGTAAAATCAGCGAGCACCTGGGCCTTGACAATGGGCCTTGGTCGATATTGTATGTCGAACTCGCTTAATTCAATTGACCATTTCTTCATCCTTCCTGAACTCTCCAGCCGCTGTAGAATTTATCTCATCGGTAGGTTTGTTAACACAACTACCTTGTGGGCCTGAAAGTAGGGCCTCAATTTTCGCGCTGCACAAACGATGGAGAAAGCGGCTTTTTCCGTCTTGCAATAGTTCTCTTCGGCTTCGCTGAGCACCTTGCTAGTGTAATAAATTGGTTGATGCTTCCTGCCTTCTTCCCGAACGAGGACAAAGCTGACGGCATTTTCTGTGAATGCTATATACAAGTAGAGGTCTTCCCCATTCTTTGCCTTTATTAAAATAGGAGGGGATCCGAGGTACTGCTTGAGCAGTTCGAAGGCTTTGGCCTGCTCCTCTCCCCATTTGAATCCTCCCTTCTTCCGTAGTGCTTTGAAGAAAGGTAAGCCTTTGTCCCCTGAGCAGGAGACAAACCTGCTGAGGGAGGCTATCCTCCCTGTCAAAACTTGGATCTCCTTTTTGGTCCGTGGAGCCTCCATCTCCAGCAGCGCTCTTATTTTTTCTGGGTTTACTTCTATACCTCTACGAGTCACCATAAAGCCCAGGAACTTTCCTGCAGAAACACCGAACACACACTTCGATGGGTTTAGTTTCATGTGGTACCGTCAAAGGAGTTCGAATGTTTCTCTCAAGTCTTTGCAATGTTGCCCTGTTACCAAGCTTTTCACCAGCATGTCGTCCACGTACGCCTCCATTGTTTTTCCGAGCTGATCTTTAAAAATCCTGTTCACCAATCTCTGATATGTGGCTCCTGCATTTTTTAGCCTGAAGGGCATCACCCGATAACAATACAGACCCCTTTCGGTGATGAAAGATGTTTTTTCTTCATCTACTCGACTCATGGGGATTTGGTTGTATCCTGAGTAGGCATCCATGAAGCTGAGGAGCACATGCCCTGAGGTTAAATCCACTAGCTGGTCAATTCAGGGAAGAGGGAAGCTGTCTTTTGGGCACGCCTTATTCAAGTCAGTGAAGTCTATGCAAGTGCGCCATTTTCCGTTCGGCTTTCTTACTAGAACTACATTGCTCAACCACTCCGGGAAGTCTATCTCCCTGATGAAGTTGGCTTGTACTAGCTTCGTCACTTCTTCATCGATTATTCTGATCTGCTCCATTGCAAAGCTCCTCTTTTTCTGCTTCACAGGTCTGTGGTTGGGGTCGACCTGCAGCCTGTGCTCTATGACTACAGGGTTGATGCCGAGCATGTCTGCAGTCGACCATGCGAACAAATCAGTGAATTCGTTCAACAGTTCGATCAGCTCTACTTTCAAGGTTTCGGCCAAGTGATTCCCGATCTGTATACTCCTCTCCTGGTGGCCCTTCAGTGGTATGTGCCTGATCTCTTCATCTACTGTACTAATCTGAGGATACTCTCCCCTTACTTCTAGATCTTCCACCGTTAGAGCTTCCCTAGCCTCCATCTTCCCTTTCAGGGCCATTACATAGCAACTCCGAGCAGCAGCCTGATCTTCCTTTGCAAACCCTATCCCTTGTGGTGTAGGAAATTTGATTTTGAGATGGTACGTTGACGTTACAGCCAGAACTGCGTTAAGGAAAGGGCAACCCAAGATGACATTGTATACCGAAGGTCGGTCGACCACCAGGAATTCTGTCAACGTCGTTACCTGCTGCAGGGTCGTCCCTATTGTCACTAGTAACGTGATTGTACCCAAGGGGTGAAAAGTGTCTCCCCCAAATCCTACCAAGGGGGTCGAGATCGGCTTGAGTCATTCCTTGCCGATCTTTATTCCCACCAGGACCTACCAGAACATGATGTTGGCCGAGCTCCCATTGTCTATCAGTATGCGTCTGACCATGTAATTGGCCACGAGTAGGGAGAGCACTAGTGCGTCATCATGTGGTTGCTGCACCCCTTCTTCGTCTCTGCTATCAAAGGTTATGATGTCATCTCTTCTGTTTCATTTGCTACTGGTTTCCCCCTTCTCCATCGTCAGCACCTGTTTAGCATATCTTTTGCGTGCACTCCCGCTATCTCTTCCACTAGCGGATCCTCCGAAGATCACCGCAATTTCCCCTATGACCTACTCTTCCTTCTCTTTTGCGCCATGCCTCCTTTGCTCGAGTGGTTCCCTTTGTGGATTTTCTTTCTTTATAAACTTTGACAGATGTCCTCTTCTTATTAGGACTTCAATTTCTTTCTTCAACTGAATGCATTCTTCTGTGTCGTGGCCGTGATCCCTATGGAATGTGCAGAACTTGGACATGTTCCGCTTATGTAGAGGCGTTCGCATAGGTTCAGGCTACGAGATGTAGTCCTTCTTTTTGATCTGCATCAGTAACTCTGAGCGCGGTACATTTAGGGGTGTGTAGGTGGAGAACTTGTTGTGCTGTCCTCTTATCTTTGGGCCTGTTTGCAGTGCACTAGTCTCATGCCTTTTTATGGATCTATAGGAGTCTCCAGATTCTCTATTATTGTTTCTCCTTTTCCGCTCTATGCGACTTCCTCTCATATCCATCATTTCCTCCAGGTTTATGTATTTCTTTGCTCGAATCATTAACTCCCGCATATCAACCAGCGGTTTTTTCCCTAAAGAGTATAAGAAGCTTCCCAGTTGAAGAGCCATTGTTAAGGCGGCCAAGGCTACCCCCATGTCTAAGTTACGAATTTCTAGGGTCGCCATGTTGAATCGTTGCATGAAGTTCTTTAGAGTCTCCCGCTCCCCTTGCACCATACTCATGAGATAGCCTATTGTTTTAGCAACTCTCCGGCTACTAAGGAAGTGGCCGGTGAACATTTGCTCCATCTCTTGGAAGGAACCAATGGATCCTGGTCGAAGAGTTCGATACCAGTCTCTGGTCGTACCCTTAAGGGTGGTTGCAAAAGCTCGACACATGATGGCGTCCGGAGCCCCTTGCAGCTGCATCAACATTTTAAAATTATCCAGGTGATCAATTGGGTCAGACAAACCTTCGTATCTTTCAAAGGTGGGCATCTTGAATCTACTAGGCAATGGAGCTTCCATGATTTCTTTGTTGAATGGCGGCTCTGAGGACCTTAGGGATGCTTCCCCATAGTAGGGCTTGGTTCTGCCCTCTTTCATCATCTTCTCTATATGATCTATCTTCTTGATTCTTTCTTCAAGCTCCGTGGATCTTTGTTGGTTGACGTCCACGCTATTTGCATCTTCTACCTTCTTATTGGGGTGAGTTTTCTCCTCTTTCTCCACTGGTTTGTTAACTTGCTTTTCTGCCCTGGGATTCTCTTGCGGTTGGGGGAGGACATGCCCTTCATGACTCTTTTGATGTAAGAGTTGGTTGAGCATGTCCTTCATTTCCTTCTAGAAAGCAAGGAACTCCTCCCTACTAAGCCCGGATGACTTTGCGGGTGCGGACTGGATGGATTGGGATGGTTCTTTTGTAGCAGGGAAGGAGGTAGAATTGCGTGAGGTTGACATTGCTAGAATGTTGAAAGTCGAGAGCAAGATAATATCGCCTCCTAAAAGCTGGTTCCCACAGACGGCGCCAATTTTTGCGGGGTAAAAATAGCAGGGATGCTCCTTCGACCCCCGTTGACCTGAAAGGGGAAGAAAAGAAAGGCTTGGAGGACCCGAGGTGTACTTCGGGGGATCACTCCAATGCCTAAGTAAGAGGAATGCTTTTAGAGGAGCTGAACGCAATAGTAGAATAATGTTTAGTGGCTTGCCTTTGCCTTTTCTCCAAATCCCTTCTTATAGGGGCTTGAGTTGACCGTCGGTTGGCTCGGATTTATTACACGAAAGCGTGAATCGCTCTCCAGCAATAAGTGCGTGCGTCTATTACTCGGTTATTAAGGACGTTGGCGTAGATCTCTCCTCCTCTTTATTGGGTCGGAGCTAATCACTCGTCAGAATGTCAGATCCGGAGAAAGTGCGAGATAGGTGTTGACCTGCCCTCATTAGCTAGATTATTATGGGCATATCACTAAGGATCTGATATCCCTTTCAAGATCCCTAACATTCTGCTATCCTTGAAACCCCGAGGTTTCAAGTTGATGCTCGAGTTCGCGATTTGGAAGAAATCTACTCATGCTAACAGTAAGGAAGATGAGTACACTATCTTCAAAACTTTCCCATTTATTATACATATTATTTTTGTTCTATTTTTTTCTTCTTTTCTTTGCTTTTGTGGTCTATTGGTGTAGCCATGAGTGAGAGAGGCTATGCACGTAAGTGGCTGTGCGTGAACAGTGCTGTGTGTGAGTCATGAAAGTGCTCCCAGTGATGGTGTGGCCGTGAGTGTTTACTGTGTGTGCTTGTGTGTGCAGTGTGTGTGCGTGGTGCTGTGTGCTATGTGTTCAGTGTGTGTGCGTTTCGAGCTTGGGTTCATTTGGGAAGTGGACTTGGGATAAAAATTTTAAAATAGGCTTAGAGGTCCCCCGTTTTTCTTTTTCCCTAAATGAGGTTGGTGGTTTAAAAATTTTGTGGGCTGATTTAAAAAAAAAAAAATTCTACTAGGCTCGGGAGTTTAACCAATTGGGCTAGTTTTATTTTGAACTAGAGTGGGCTGGGGGTTTTAATATTTAAAAACGGGCTTAGGGTAAAGTGTGAACAATGGGCTATGGGTTTGAGGAGGTGGATTCAAGGGATCCGAACGTAAGTTCGGATTTGGGAGGTTAAGGTTTTCGAGACCCAGATTCAAAATTGGATTCAAGGAATTGGGAGTCATCTGGAGTCAAAATCAGCTCAGGTTAGGGTCTAAACCCGAAACTTAAAAACAGGGGGGGTTTTGCACTCATATTCACACACACAGTAGCATCACATGAGTTGAACAATTCAAAATGGATATAGAATTTTACCCTTCTCTTTTTCTCCTCCGATCTTCTTCTCCCCTTCTTTGATGTCTGTCTGGTATTCTGAGTTGCTACTTTACTTTCGCTCCTTTGCTCTCCTACTCTCCTGCTCCTCTGCTCTCTACTTATGCTCTTTTCTGTTCTTTGCGATTTGGTAGAGTTCTTAATTTCACCAGAGTGATGCTATGCTCTCTTGTTTGTCCCTCTCTATTTTCTCAGCATTTTATCTATACTCTCCTCCCCGTTCTTGTAGTGTGACCTCCTCCCTATTTATAAGGAGGCTGGGCAGCCCTTTTTGGCGCCAATTCTTCTCGCATGGCTTTCCTCCAACAAAATTTCCCACCAACAACCTGTCAGGGAATATATCCTCCCATGTGATTTCATTTTCATTTTATTTTATTTTTGAATTTTGTTGCTAACTAACTTTGCTTTTTCTCTCTTTTGTGCACAAGTGACTTGGGAAGTCTAGATGGCAGTAGCGCATTAGATGACTTAAATTTTTCTGTGTTTTATTTTTTGTCTTTGTAATATTTTATGTGTATGTACCCCCGAGGTTCCTTCTCTACAATATTTATTTGTACTTAGTAACATTTATTGCCCTGTATTTTTTGCACTTTTCACTTTCTTTTCATTTTATTTTCAGGTGTGGCTTACATATGTTGATGCACCCTCATCCCCTTTTGAACTGCAACATACTTGCACATGCTCCTCCCTCTTTAATAAAACTTGTGATGTATGCTTTCCAATTTGGTTTTGACCAATTTGACTTAAAAGAACCTGGTTATTGAAGCACGATCTTAACATCAAAACAAAACCCTAGTTTTAAAATTAAAGGACTCGCTCAATTAAAAATTTAATTAAAAAGTTTAAAAGAACCAATTTCACAAATTAAACATTTAAAGTTTGACTTTCAATAAAACAGTGTTTAATTTTGAAATTTAACTCAAGGTTTAGAAAAATTGAATTTTAGATTAAAAAGGATTCTAATTGAAAATTTTAGAAGAAATTAGTTTTAAAATTAAAAGAAAGAAAATTTTCCTAGACCGCCAAGACTCAACTTAAAATATTTAGGACTTATTATTTTTTTCCAAAAAGGATGGCAAGGATGAATTTTGAAATCTAGGGTCCTCGACTAATGAGATGAATTTTTGCAACTAAATAAATCTTATGAAAAAAAAAGAGACTTTTCCTAGAATACTGAGACTCGACTTGAAATTACAAAACTATTTTAAGATAACTGGGAATTTCAAAATGGAACTCGAAAAGGACTCAAAATTGAAACAATTGGGACTTAAAGTCAACTATACCACACTAGGTCTTTTCAGGGAGGTCTGGTAAAAAGTAGGGTGTCTATAGAGAGCAATGCTACATGTACAATAAAATAATTATCTAAAATATTATATTAAAATTATTAAAATATTAACACCCCTATATTTCAAACACAGTAAATAGAAGGGGTGAGTTTTCAGTCCTAATTTTTTATTTCTTATTTCTTATTTTTATTATTTTTATATAATTAAAATTAAAATTCTGAATTAATGAATAGATCAATAAATTTACATTCTCTAAGGCCGAGTTTGAAGAAATTCAGTTTTTATGTTTGATTATCAAGGAAAATGAGAAAATTCATTAACATTTAATTTTAAAAATTTTAAAGATTTTTACAAAATATTCCTATTTTTAATATTGATCATAAACAACACAACAACAAAACCAAGCTTTAGTCTCACTAAGTGGGGTCGGCTATATGAATCATTTTCCGTCAATTTATGCTATCATGAACCATTTCTTTTTATAGATTCAAGGATATTAAATTCTTACTCACTGAAATTAGGAATAACTTCTCAAGATGGGGGGTGAATTGGATTCTAAAAATTTCTTTTGATTCCTTTTAAAATACCTTAAACTTCTTTTATTTCTTTTAACCAATTCTTGACTTTTTTTTTAATTCTTTAATCAATCAAGAACTTAGTTCTTTTATCCAATCAATAACACAATTAAACAACCAATCAATTAAACACAATCTTAAAACCAAACAATCAATTTATTTTCCAAGTACAAGTTAAACATCAAACAACCAAACCAAGATATAAAGTATTCAACACTTTGGTAATATAAGATCTTGTGATTGTTTGTTTGTTTATATAAGCCCTTTGATTATGAATTTGTAAGCCTTGTAGTTGAATTATAATTTATACTTTGCTGATATAAATTTTCTTCTTCAATATGTTTTTCAACAACACATTCACACTCTTCTCAATATTTAGAACTCAACTAAACTCTCAGTTAATTTATCCTTGGGCTGTTAACCAAGTAACGTATTCCCGTATGGTTTCCGCAAGATATGGTATAACCAACGTACTCACTTTCAGTTTCTACAACCCAAATCAAAATTAAACTTTAAGTTTACTTGATTTTTATATTACGTAGTATATATGATTATCAAATAAACCATCCACGCAATTTAAATATGCTGAAAATAAAGAGTAAGGGAAAGAGAGAGTGAGACGGGGATTTTTACGAGGTTCGGCTTATACTCAGCCTACGTCCTCACCTTTGGCAAAACCACCAAAGGATTCACTAAACCTATTCCATTGACGGGTGGAACAAAACTTTTACCAGCGATACCCCACGCTCAAACACTCCTTCACTAGGCTAGAGCCCGCCTCTCCAAACAATGTCCCCTCATTCGGTCACTCCTTTAGGCTAGAGTCTGCCTCTCTAAGCAATATCCCCTTACTTAGCCAATGATCCAAACAATCCTTGGAATGTCAAAGAACTACAAGAAACACAAGATAAGATCTGCGTACAAGTATACTCTCTCAAAGAGCAAGTTAGTACAATTTCAGCACTATATACTTCAATATAAAATATCAATATGAAATAAATGAAGTTCAAGTGTAGAATTCACCAATATCCTTCTTAGATGAGGATTAGCAGTAGATTTTCAGAGAAGGAAGGATTAGCACTTCAGAAAACATCTCAGAAAAAGAGTTTTGCAATGAGTGAACAAGAGAGCTTTGAAAGAACAAGAGTGCTTTCAGACTCACAAATTGATTTTTCAAATCTTGGTGTGTTTTGATTTGCAAAATCATGTATTTATAGGCTTTCAAACTTGTTTCCATGTTGCTAAAGTTTCCTTAGAGAGTTTCCCAAGTTGTTTAGAAAATTTGGAGTTCAAACGGATATAATTTAAAATATTAGAATTTAAAAAAATTTGCCCATTGAACAGTGTTCAAATGACTGAAGTAGGGTTCAGACGTCTGAAGTGTCAAGTTCAGATGTTTGAGGTGTCGAGCTTAGACGTCTGAACTGCTACTACCTATTTCAATTCTATCCCAGAAAATCTTTAAACGTCTGAACTTAATCTTCAGACATCTGAGGTCGTTCTGTGTGCTGCTCAGACAGCTGAAGTTCCTTCCGTGAACAGTGTTCAAATGTTTGATAACTATGACCCCGCTTCAGTTTTTTGGCCATAACTTTTTCTATATAACTCAAAATTAAGTGTTCTTGGTGTCAAAATAAATCTAAGAGAAAATCATATAACTTTCATGTTGAACACATTTTAAAATAAGTAGATTTGGATAGAAAAGAATTCACCTCAATGCGGATGTATAAAAACTGACAGCATTTGGAAAAACTCTTTTTGGTGCTTTTCATTCCAAAAATGATTCTAACCTTTTTAAAATAATTTTTGACCTTATAAAAATATTTTTCAAGTATTTTAAAAGGTATCTAGGTCCAAGAAGTTAACTTAAGAGCTTCAAAATATTTCAAACGATATTTTAAACATTAAAGTACTTACATGAAACTTCTAAAACATTAACATTCTAGGTTCTTGAGTCTTCATGCTTTGTCCTTGGATTGAGTCCATCTTTTCTTCAAGCTTCCATATTCTTTGAGCTTTCTCACTTTGCCTTTCTTTGGCTCTTTTGACTTTAATATTCCTTGGCATGCATGACCTCATATTCTTCAAGGTTTAATATATCATCTTTAAATCCATGCTTTGACTCATTTAAGCTTCATTTGATCCTTGTGAGCACTTTCACATTACTTTCTCATATGTGAGCCCTGAAATAACATTACTCACACAAATATGTTAAATTCCACTTGTTTGTTAGCATCAAAACAAGATAACAAGATTTTAAGCCTTGTAAGGCCAACACTCATTATCTCCTCCCAAGTTATTTCAGGTCTATCCCTACCCCTTCTACTACCCCCCATAGTAACTAAGTCACTCTTCCTTACAAGGGCACCATGTGGCCTACGTTGCAAGTGTCTATACCATTTGAGTCATCCCTCCCTTATTTTATTTTCTATAGGAGTTACACCTAACTTACCACAAATATGTTCATTCCTTAATTTTTCTTTTAATGTTACACCACTCATCCATCTAAGTATTCTCATCTCGACAACTTTTACTTTTTGGATATTATGTTTCTTCATCGTCCAACATTCCGATTCATATAGCATAGTTGATCTTATAATAGTCCTATAAAACTTTCCTTTCAAATTTAAGGGTATTCTATGATAACGGAGCACACTTGAAGCACTTTTTCATTTTACCCAACCTGCTTTAACTCTATGCATTACATCTTCCAAGGTATCGAAATCTACAAGTCATCATCAAGTTTAACTTTATCTCCAATATTCCTCCTATCATTACTAAAATTACATTTCATATATTCTCTTTTATTTCTACTTATCCTAAAGTCTCTAGATTCCAAAACTTTTCTCTATAATTCTAACTTAGCCTCTACTCCGTCCTTAGTTTCATTAATTAATACAATATCATCTGCAAACAATATTCACCATGGAACCTCCTTTTGAATACTCTTAGTCAATTGGTCCATCACTTAAGCAAAGAGATAAGGACTTAAAGAAGATCTTTGATGTACACCTATGGTGATTGGAAATTTTGTAATTTCTCCATCTATAGTCCTTACACTAGTTATTACTTCATCGTACGTATCCTTGATGACATCAGTATACCTACTACATATACCCTTTTTAATTTTATTATTTTTTTCTAAAACCCGCAATAGAACTTCCCTAGGTATCCTATCTTATGCTTTCTCAAGGTCAATAAATATCATATGCAAGTCCCTCTTCTTTTTCCTAAACTTTTCCATTAATCTTCTTAAATGATAAATAGCTTCTATGGTAGATCTCCCAAGCATAAAACCAAATTGATTTTCTAAAATCCTCATTTCTAACCTTAATCTTTGTTCAACTACTCAATCTCATAGTTTCATCTTATGACTCATAAGTTTAATTTTACGATAGTTATTATAATTTTGAATATCTCCTTTATTTTTGTATATATCTATTAAAGTGTTTTTCCTCCATTCATCTAACATTTTCTTAGTTTTTCCAATTGTATTAAATAAATTAGTCAACCATATAATTCCATTATCACCTAAGCATTTCCAAACTTCAATTGGGATATCATCTGGTCCCACAACTGTCACACCCCGAACCTCGTAATGGGACCCAGGGGTGAAAATGTAACCTAACCTATCCTTATATCATACAAATCATCACAGATATAGTACAAAAGATGAGGGTCCGACCCCATGGGGTTCCCAAGCACCCTAAACACATCCAAACACAATCATATATGCAGTGGAAAACCATACATACATATGCAGTACCATACCAGAGTCTATACAAGAGCAGACACAATACTCTATCAAAACGTGCAAACGGGTGCCCATCACATCCCAAAATGGCAACCCACCAAAATTACAATCCTAACACTTACCTAGCGCTAAACGCGGTACACCAGCCACTACGCTCCCTACACTATGATGCTAGCTCTGGTTACCTAAAAGACTTGTAAAAATGTACGTATAGAAGGGGTGAGACACCTCTCAGTAAGGAAGAACACAAGTTATATCGGTGTGTGACATTTGAGTGTTGTCATGATGCAACATACACACAATTGAATGCAATCCAGTACTAGTTCACACAGTGCGTACACGCACACACATACATGATCAGTAATCCTGGTGTCATCACACCCTTCGGCCCAAAGCTAGTCTGCGACGATCCGGCGTTGGCCCGGCCAACCCGCGAAGCACGGCTTCACCGGCACATGGCTAGTCCCCGACTCCCATGGCATCGTACCGGTGCTAACTGGTGGATCCACACCATTCGGCCTGATCTGCCGGAATAGGCTCACACCCTCGGATATAGAGCCGGACACTCTTGCCTACGTGGCAGGTGATAAACACATGCCCTCGGATATAGAGACGGACACTCTCAGTACCTGGAACAATTTGAAACCTGGTTCCTACTAGCATTTCAACATATCACACACACATGCATGCTCATATAACCAAACAAACCACACCCATTTGGTAATCTAAATCATCGTTTTTTAAACAAATACAGTTTAAACAAGTCAAGGCACGACCATCCCAATATCATAGTATAAATCACACATATACTCGGTTTTCAAAAAAACCAGGGATGCAGCCCGTCGCCCCCTTTTTTCCCCAAAACTATAATAATGAAAAACTCATAGTTTTCCCCATTAGATTCTCCTAAATGAGTAGCCAAAACACACACAAGACCGTGAACCACAAATCCACCGAGTCCGATGTCGCGGCGTCCCGGGAGCGCGTGTGCCCCGGGCGACGAAATTAAAATCAATTTAAATTTTCAATTAAAAAGATGAAAGTGTCGGAGTCGCCACTAACCTTTAGTGCGGTTAGAACACATGATTACTACCCCGTTAGGGGTAGAATCGGTCTACATTACCAGAGTTGGGGCCGGGAGTTCGGTTACGCGAAGGGAAGGTATGAGCACCCCCTACGCGCCCGTTCTTACGAACGGTACCTAATTAATTTGAAATTATCCCTAAGTTAATCTAATAATTCTTTAAATTACTCCTTTTTATGAATTTATAAATACATGTAAAAAATAAATAAATAAATAAATAAAATAATAAATAAATAAAGATAATATATACATCTATATATTCCCTCAGAGCTTAGGATACGTGATGCCCGAAGGCTCATACCCTCATAATAAAATCATAGGGAAAAAAAATCGAAAATAATTTACAAAAATACACTCCCAAAATTTGGAAATTTTATAGGATTTTTTTTTAAGTATGAAAATACTAGCTTGGGAGGTTTTTGAAATAAAATATATATATATATATATATAATTAAAGAAAATAGTGAAAGTCAAGTCAAAAATATTTTTAGAATTTTCTCCTAATTTTCTATTTTTTATGATTTTTCTGTATTTTACCGAAATTTCAAATAATTAATAAAGAATATGATATAATACTAATACTATATATTATAACACGTAAATATCATAACAGTCAAAATCTCCATGATAAAGCTCAAGTATTAACAATCCATCCCTAATAATATAGCCCAATAATTAAACCCAAGAAATCATATACCATATATAAACACGTAAAGAGAAAGAAACAAATTATGGAAACAATTCAAGTCATGAATCTAATAGGAAATATACACAAACTTTAGAGAAATCAATATGCCACAAGAGGGGAACCCTAAAAATAAATATGGAAATAAATTTAATTTTATCAAAGAGTGTTCAATAATATAGAAATACTAGAAATTGATATGCAATGAGGTAGACAGAAATCAATGTACAATAATAAGACCAATAGTAATAGGAAAATAACTCAAACCCTAAAACAATACCTAAACATAAAATTATCAACCTTCTAAAAACATGAAAACTACCAAAATCCTAAACAAACCTAGATATAAAATGTGAAATGATTTAAATAATAAACAACCATAACCAAAATCGTGAACGAATTTAAATAACACGAATAAACTATAAGAAAAATTAAACCATATTAACATGATAAACCTAACCTTTAAAAAAACATAAATACTAACATATAAAACAAAATGTAAAATAATACTAAAACAATACAAATCGTTAAATAATACAACATCAATTAAAAATACATGCTAAATAATACAAAATCACTTACCGGCAATAGCCTAGAATTCTCGCCACTGAACTACAGCCACAATATAACAACAATAATGTGAATACACAATATTACATAATAATAAATCCAACAATAATAATATTATTTAATATATACAATAAATTTATACGTAAATAAAACCCTTAAATATACCACCTGCAAAAACACATAGATAATAAACATACAATAAACCTACAAAAATTAATACCATAAGACAAAAACAAACATATATTGATGATAAAATATGTACCTAATAAATAAAGGAAACAAACAAAATATAATATTACATAATAATATAACATAATGAAAATAGTAAACCAAGCCACTGCATATATACAAAATAATAGCCTAGAATCATGATAAAAAAAAAAAGCTTAACAAAGTAATAATAAACAACAATACATACAAAAAAATAAAATAACATAAAAACCTAAACCTTATATACTGAAAACAGAACAAACCAGTATATATATATATATATATATATATGTGTGTGTGTGTGTGTGTGTGTGTGTGTGTGTATATGTATATCTACATATACAATACCTAAAGATACCACCTTTGTACCAATATACATATATACAAGCCAATATATACCTAGTCGGCCACTTGAGAAGCAGGTCACCGGAGGACGGAGGGCGGCCGGAGTTGTTGACTGTGCTCGCGGCAGCTGGAATGCTGGCTTGCTGGTTGTGTGACAGCAAGGTGGTTGTGAGTCTCCCCAGGGTGGTGCTTTGCTGAAGACGGTGGCTAACCCGAGATCTGCAGAGCTGTCAAACGTGCCGGTGATGACAAGGGCAGAGGAGGTAGGAGAAGAGGGCTCGGGTTTGGCCGTGGAGGATGGATCGGCTGCTGCGTGAGGGATGGCACTGATCTGTCCGTGCTGGCGCGAGAGTGGTTGCAGGGGCGGCCAGAAGGAGGTGGTTTTGCTTGCAGGTTCGTCGGAGATGGTGGCTGGGTGCGATGGTGGTTGCTAGAAGTAAGGTGACCGGGGATGAGGGGCTGCCGTAGTCTATGGCAAAGCGGATGAGTAGTGGTGGCTCGAGGGCTGGAACGGGGCTCGGAAAAGAAGATGAAGAAGAAGCAGGGGATTTTTTTTTTTTTTGGCTCCGGTTGTGGCTGTAGATAAATTCTGCAGAGGCTGGGCTAGGTTGGATGGCGAGTGATGAGAGAGACAGAGAGATGACGGAGGAAGAAGAAGATGGTTCGGGTTTTTTTTTTTGGCCTCTGCCTCTGCCCCTCGGCTATGTGTATTGCCCACCCCACACTTATTATAAAAATAATTTTAAAAAAATAACCCTAAAAACATTTCCTTTTTTGGTTTATGGTATTTTTCTTTTTTTTGGAAATAATATATACTACTATTATAGAAATAAGGAATAATAATATAATAATAATAATAATAATAATAATATAGATAATAGATAGATACACCCCTATAATCAATAAATCCACATACTAATATAATAATGTAATAAATACAGGTAAAATCTAATAATAATAATAATTACACATAATTCAATAATAATAAAATATATAATCATATAATACTCACCCCTCTAATAGACAATCCCCTCCCCGTCCTACCTCCTCCTCTCCTCCGCCCCTCCTCATCCCGCCCCCCCTCCTCCCATCCTCCTCCTCCCTCTCCTCATCCTCCCTCCGTCCTCGTCACCTCGTCCTCCCCCTCCTCCTACCTCTGCTCCTCCACCCACTCCTGCCCCTCCTCCTGCCCTCCCCTCACTCCTCTCCTCCCCCACTCGCCCTCCCCCCCTCCCCTCCACCCGTCTCTTCCTCCTCCTCCTCCCTCCTCCTCGATCTACTCCCGCCCCTCCTCCTCCTCCTCCTCCTCCTCCCTCCCCTCCTCCTCTCGCTTCGTGCCCTGCCTCCTCCTCGCCTCCTCTCTCCTCTCCGCCTCCCGCTCCCTCCCTCCTCCGTCGCTCCCTCCTCTCCTCCTCCTCCCCTACTACTCATCCGCTCCTACCTCCCTCTTTGGGTTCGTCGGTCCCCATGGGAGTGTCTCCCGCTGCCCCCCTCTTGTCGGCTTTGTTGTTTCCCCGTCAAGTAAGATCTCTCCTACGTTATTTGTGGCAACAAGCCTACAAAGATAAAAGACGCTGATTTGGGACCAGGCCCATTGTAACGGAAAAGACCAAAAATGATTTGTGAAAACCGATTTGCATGTATGCTTGAGAGCACATGGAAATGACTTGCGTCGAGTGTAGGGAACCCGAGCTATAGTTTCAGGACAGGTGACTTGCACCGGGTGTAGGAACCCGAGCTATAGTTCACATCACGGAGGGGTGACTTGCACCGGGTGTAGGAACCCGAGCTATAGTGCACGGAAGGTGACTTGCACCGGGTGTAGGAACCCGAGCTATAGTTCACGGAAAGGTGACTTGCACCCGGGTGTAGGAACCCGAGCTATAGTGCATGGAAGTGACTTGCACCGGGTGTAGGAACCCGAGTTATAGTTCACGGAGGAATGACTTGCATCGGGTGTAGGAACCCGAGCTATAGTTCATGGAAGGTGACTTGCACCGGTTGTAGGAACCTGAGCTATAGTTCATGAGAGGTGACTGCACCGGGGTGTAGGAACCCTAGCTATAGTTCACGGAGGATGACTTGCACCGAGTGTAGGAACCCGAGCTATAGTTCACGAAGGGTGACTTGCCACCGGGTGTAGGAACCGCAGCTATAGTTCACGATGGGTGACTTGGCACCGGGTGTAGAACCCGAGCTATATTCACGGACACGGATGGGTGACTTGCACCGTGTGTAGGAACCGCGCTTAGTGCACGGAAGGTGACTTGGCACTGGCGTGGTGTAGGAACCCGAGCTGATGTTCACGGAACGCGCCAAAGGGTGTCAATAGAATAGGACCGGTGATTTAGGTCAATAAGGTGGGACCGCGAAGCGGTCAATAAGATGGGACCGCGATGGGTCACTAAAAAGAATAGGACCGTGACTATTAGCGCCCAATAGGTGGGACCACTGAAGGGGTCAATAGAGATGGACCACGACAGTGGTTAATAGAATGGAACCGCGAGCTGGGTCAATAACAAGTGGGACCGCGATGGGCAATAAGAGTGACTCGCGAGGGTCAAATACAGAAGTGGATAACGCTAATCATGAATTAATTGGATTGTTAACAATTGCTTCATGAAGAGGTGAGTTATTGTGGTAATCAAGAAAGCTTTAAGGTGATCCAACTCCTCGATTTCTTCGTGAACAACACCAATTTTGGATGTGAGGGTCGATGCCCTAATTTTAAGGTAGATGACTCAATTTGGACCAGGAAAATGGCTACTTTGTATGGGGGATGATGAATCGGGTACGAAGTCTTGAGATTTTTTGGAAAGTGTCCTCAAGCATAGGGCTCAGAATTATTCCATTGGGGATTATCAATCGGGAATGAAAACATGAGTTTCTTTGGCTGTCTTTAGATTACCCTCTTTGAGACTCAACAACCAAGGGGTCAACTGCCACAGTTTCAAAGTATGTTAATCTGTGCATTGGGGCCAGCTGCCCCAATTTCAAAATACATCTAGACCAGAATGGCTCAGTCAATGAGGCAAAAGAATTATTCAAAAGTTTATTCAACCAGGAAAGTGTGATTGAATAGTGCTCTATTGCTATATGTATGCATGTTGCTACCTAAGATGCTAGAATGCAGTGACATGTTGTTCTGTGTGCATAGTGATGCGTGAATGCAAAGATGTATGCATATTGAATGAGATGCCCTTTATATTTTCTTTCTTATGCAATGCATAAAATGTACGGTAATGAATGAAATGCATGGTAATGCATGAATCTTTTCTCCTTCCAACATGCTTGTCATCAACAACCCAATCTCTGATCTTGGGTGTGCCTGCTGATTCTGGCCATGTTTCAAATTCCAAAAGGCACTCAAAATCTGCCCTAGTGTTTACATGCCACTGGTCATGACCCTATTTTTGACTTTGATTCTGTCCTGAAAGCTCTTGAATTTGCTCCACTGAACTCAAAAATTGCCTAGTTTCGATCCTCATCCACTGATATTGGCTATGTTTTCATCATGCACTCTGATATGACGGCATCGGAATTAGTCCAAACAAAACTCAACCCAAAATCTGCCCCATTTACCATCGTTTGTTACTGATATTGGCTTCAAATTTGACTTTGACACGAAGGCACCCCAAATCAGCGTCACTAGAACTCAACACGGAGTTTGGATCATTTGAGTGCATCTATAACTATTCTTGACAATTTTACCTGTCTTTCACAAGGATCCTCTTTTGGCGAATGTGTCAGTGATTAAGCCCTTTTGACCATCCGTCCTCCTTTTAGAGCTTTTGAAGAATGGATTTTTTTTTTTTTTTTGGATGGGGGAATGAATGATGAATGATCATGCATTTAGGACATCAACTTGCTAAATCAAAAGGTCATATGCACAAAATAGATGTTTTACTGAGTTCGCTTGCTATTTCAATGGAAAAAACTCATACCAGTATTCGAGAGCCCTAATGATGATGGTGCTAACTTTTCGAACTGAATAACTGATTTTCTTTTTTAACCGATTGCCCCAGTTTTATTGGGGGACTATTCTTCCTCCTTGTTCTGCCGTGAAACCATTGAGAACCTTTTGTTTAATGGTTACCCCTAGTTCAGTCAAGTCCGACTAATGTTTTGATCTCAAGATGGTCTTTAAGACTCGGGACGAAACGTTGGATGAGGGATACAGGTTTTCAGAATAAAAGGAAAACTAAGGCTCAAAAATCCCATCCCATAATGATGTTTTATGCTCCCAGTTTGAATTGAGGCACTTGCAAGATATTGACCGAACTTGTCATTTGGACAAGTTGCCTACGTACCCTTTCAGGATCAGGTCATTACGTAGTTCAGACACAATATTGCGTCTGACAAATCATTTGACACAACAATGTATACCAATCTGGTCAGGACTTCATTTGGACTGTAATGCAGGCTAGGGTTTGGGTTAAAGAAGAAAAGAGTTAAATAAGGCTCAAAATCGTTGATTTTATCAAGGGTAATTTGGTCAAAGATCACATATGTAGTACGTCCCTTATTTTTCTTTCTTCTTCCTTTTCTTCTTCCTTTTATCGCAACTTTTTCTTTTCCTTTTATGAATGAATCTTAACTTCATTTTCATTTGAATTCCATTTGGGACTGATCATTTTCTTAAAACTGCCCTAGTATGGGGTGTGATCCTTTGACGGGTTAAGAATGAAATTTTTCAGGCTCAAAAAGGGCTTTGCAAGGGGTTTCTCTTTTGCCTTTCTTTTGGGTAGCAAAAAAAAAAATAGCCTGCCGTCCTTTTGATAATGATTATTGTCTCAAATGACTTGTCAAATGCTAAGGCACCCAAACCCGAGTTAAATTTCTGGTGAACTGACTTTTAAGAAAAATTAGTTTAACAATCAAGCTCAAGTGGGTTAACAAATGGTAAATCAATATTGGGTTCTTTTTAGGGATAACTGATCGGCCAAAGATGGCCATCTATCATTCGATCAAAACTTGATTAGCGGACTGACATGAGATTCATGGAACCAACCCATATTTTACTGAGGCTTTCAGAACATCTTCGCAGTATTCGAACTCATGGAGTGACGAACATTGTTTCATCTTGCTTTATTTTCGTCTCGTAGCTTGAATTTTTCATAACTAACACCTGCTTTTGGTTCATGAATACTGGTATTTTATTTTCCTTATCTTAGCAAAGAAACACGAGTAAACAAAATTTTGGACATTGAACTCCCGATGCAAGTGATATACGAAAATGCATAATTTCGTTTCTTTGATAGCAAAGGAAACTTCGGAGATAAAACCTTTAATAAATTGCAACAAAAGAAAGAAGAAAACAAAAGAAGATAAAAGCATCCATGTAGGGGGCGAATAATCAAAAGCTTGCCACTTGTATTTCTCTGTTTCCATGGTCAAAAGTAAACCCATTTATTCAGACTATATGCGGAATATCTCTGGTTCAAAACTTGTTGTACTTCTTTGACAGATCTGATCTTCAAAATATTCCTTCAATGTTGCACAATAGGCTCCTCCACGTCAATTGCCAATAGACCCAAATCTCTTAAGGTTTGTACTTTATGCTTGAAATGCCAACATTTTTCGATTGAATGACCTATTGCCCCAGAATGATACTCGCATCGATCATTTGGGTCGTACCACCTTGGGAAAGGGGATTGTAGCAACAATCCTGGTATTAGTGCAACCATTTGAATTTCCACCAATTGCGGGAACAATTCTGCGTAAGTCATCGGAATAGGTTGAACTTCTTTTCTCTTTCTTTCCATTAGGGGGCTCCCTCCCGTGTCCTGAACACTTAGCTGCCTTGAAATAGGCTTAGGTCCAAAGGGAACTACTTGGGGTTGCGTACCTGAATGCACTATCTGATGGACTATGGGCTTGTAGGCAAAATTCTTATTTGTCCCCCGAATTTTACCCTCTTGGTAATGATGCCCCTGAATCATCTGTGCTTCCTCGTCTTTCTTCCTCTTACTTGGGTCAGTTTCTGCATCACCACTTTTGGTTCTTCCGACTTTGATGGCCGTTTCAATTCTCTCTCCAGTAGCAACAATATCCATAAAGTCATGTGGGGTTGCCCCTAAGAGATGCCCAAAGTACGGATCTTTCAATGTATTCACGAATAGGGAGATAGCCTCCCTATCTTCCATCGGAGGGCTCACTTGGATGGACATGTCCCTCCATCTATATGCATACTCTCTGAATGTTTCATTAGGTTTCATTTGCATGCTTTGCAGGGTCATACGATCAGGTGCCATCTCTATCACATGGCGGTACTGAGTTATAAATGAATTTGCCAGATCTTTCCAAGTACGAATTCGAGCTCGATCCTACTGAATGTACCATCTGATAGCTGCTCCAGTCAAACTATCTTGAAAGCAATGCATCATCAACCTTTCATCATCAGTATGTGCAGCCATTTTTTGGCAATACAAGCGCAGGTGGGTCCGAGGATAGTGGGTCCCATCGAATTTTTCAAAATCCGGCAACTTGAATTTTGGCGGCAGAGTGACCTTTGGTACTAGGCAAAGGTCATTAGGGTCAACGGAATCAAATGTATTATACCCTTCAATTGCTTTCAAGCGCTCCTCCAATACGTCACAACGACGCTCAAACTCAGGTCTATTTATCCCCATATCAGGAGTTGCTCAGGGGGAAGTCCCTGCCACTGGAAACCCCTGTGCAGGCACAGTTGGGATAAATGGAGGCATATTTGGCATTGGATCCCCCATGACACCCGGCGGTGGAACTGATGTTTGTCCATGATTTAGGGTGAACCCTGGAGGGTGAGTAGGGTCTATATCTGTTTCAGAATCATTTTGTACCGCTTTTCCTTTGTTCATCAACAATTCCATAATTTTACTCATTTTTTCAATCAATTCTTCCTGTCCTTATTCTATGCCCAGGACTCTACCTTCCAATTGTTCACTCATTTCTTTTGCCCTTCTCTTGGTATTGTATTGATGTGTGACAGTCTCAATGTTGCTTGCTCAGACGAATTCTGTGGCTAGGCACTGCAAACCAAAACCTTCCCTTTTTAGAATCATGAATGCATAGGTATGAATGCATGGATGCAATGTATGTTTGTGCATGGATGTAACTAGTGCAATTACACATACAAATAGAGATATGAACATGCATGTGACCTAGCGTGCATGATTACGCGTGAAATTACGCATGAATACATGGATGCAATGTAACCTAACTAACTACTTTGTCAGCATTCTAGGAAAAGTCCCACTAATGAGAGATTTCAAGACAATCATTGATGGGCCACAATTTAAATTCAATTCTTCCCTCAATCGGTTCATGTATCTCAGATTTTATGAAGGGTCAAATTATGATATGAGGTTGGGGTTGACCCAGGTTGGTCAACCCGCTGGATTTGTTTAGTGCGAACTTGTGGACTTTAGTGTGCACTTGGGCCTCAAGTATTTTAAAATATGGGCTTCAATGTACTTCATGATGGGATCAGGCCCTAATTTTAAAAGGAATTGGGCTTGGATTGTTTAGAAAATATGGGCCTGGATTTTTAGGGTAATAAGGCCGAAGCCCATTTATGGAAATCTGGATTTGACCCATTTTGAAAATCAGGCCTGGACCGAGTTTTTACTTAGGAAAAGGTTGGGCCTATACTTGTTATTTCTCAAAAAATTGGGCCCGAGTTACTTGAAAAGGGTTGGGCCAACCCATATTTTAAAATGCTTGGGCCAAGTGCTTCATTTTTTGAAAAGATGGGCCATGGTCTCATTATTGGGCTTTTCCAGAATACTGGCTAAGTAGTATGTATGGATGTCAAATGTATGATATAATACAAAGTATCTCATAGCTTATATACAACACACTATACATGGAGAAGGATGTGGCTCCTGTCCCAACCCAAGGTAGGTACACCTATTTTATAGGGTTTCTTCATGGCTCTATCCTAATTAAGGGAAAACTATGGACAATTACGTGTGGGTAGGCTTTAATCCCTGTTGACAAAAAGGTCCCCAATTTGAAATTTCATCCTCCCCCATAGGGGTCCGGACAAAACTCGCATTGAGCGGGGTGGTTCGCGGGTCCTATCAAGCTTAAGCTACGAAGGGACAAACGCTATTACACCCCTATCTAATCTTAGCAGGTAAAGCTCGGGTATAGAGCGTGAGAGTGTGTGAATTCAAACTTTAACCTAATCCCGCTATCCCCACATTTATTCACATGCTATAAAGAATATGGAAGCAAGATATCTACCATTAATGTATTTATTCACAAGATATGGAAACATATTATCTGCCATTAACATGTTGATTCTAAAAAATTTGGAAACAAAAAATAAGGAAACAAAATATTTATGATTAATATACAAAATATCTATAATTAATATGCTTATTCACAATATCTACAATTAATATGCTTATTCAGAATATTTAGAAACAAAATATCTACAATTAATGCTCAACAAATTAGGAAACAAAATATTTTTAATTAATTGAGGTTTTTTACAAATTATGGAAGTAAAATATTTACAATTAAGTAAAGTTATTTACAAATTACAATATTTACAAAATAAGGAGTAATTAATAGATTTATTAAATTTAAACTTAGGATAATTTTCAATTAATTAATGGCTCGACTCTCTAGGTCCCCAGCGGAGTCGCCAAGCTGTCGCGGCGTCTCGGGAGCGCGTGTGCCCCGGGCGGCGAAATTAAAATCAATTTAAATTTTCAATTAAAAAGATGAAAGTGTCGGAGTCGCCACTAACCTTTAGTGCGGTTAGAACACATGATTACTACCCCGTTAGGGGTAGAATCGGTCTACATTACCAGAGTTAGGGCCAGGAGTTCGGTTACGCGAAGGGAAGGTATGAGCACCCCCTACGCGCCCGTTCTTACGAATGGTACCTAATTAATTTGAAATTATCCATAAGTTAATCTAATAATTCTTTAAATTACTCCTTTTTATGAATTTATAAATACATGTAAAAAAAAATAAATAAATAAATAAAATAATAAATAAATAAAGATAATATATACATCTATATATTCCCTCAGAGCTTAGGATACGTGATGCCCGAAGGCTCATACCCTCGCAATAAAATTATAGGGAAAAAAAATCGAAAATAATTTACAAAAAATACACTCCCAAAATTTGGAAATTTTATAGGGTTTTTTTTTAAGTATGAAAATACTAGCTTGGGAGGTTTTTGAAATAAAATATATATATATATATATATATATATATATATATATATATAATTAAAGAAAACAGTGAAAGTCAAGTCAAAAATATTTTTAGAATTTTCTCCTAATTTTCTATTTTTTATGATTTTTCTGTATTTTACCGAAATTTCAAATAATTAAGAAAGAATATGATATAATACTAATACTATATATTATAACACGTAAATATCATAACAGTCAAAATCTCCATGATAAAGCTCAAGTATTAACAATCCATCCCTAATAATATAGCCCAATAATTAAACCCAAGAAATCATATACCATATATAAACACGTAAAGAGAAAGAAACAAATTATGGAAACAATTCAAGTCATGAATCTAATAGGAAATATACACAAACTCTAGAGAAATCAATATGCCACAAGAGGGGAACCCTAAAAATAAATATGGAAATAAATTTAATTTTATCAAAGAGTGTTCAATAATATAGAAATACTAGAAATTGATATGCAATGAGGTAGACAGAAATCAATGTACAATAATAAGACCAATAGTAATAGGAAAATAACTCAAACCCTAAAACAATACCTAAACATAAAATTATCAACCTTCTAAAAACATGAAAACTACCAAAATCCTAAACAAACCTAGATATAAAATGTGAAATGATTTAAATAATAAACAACCATAACCAAAATCGTGAACGAATTTAAATAACACGAATAAACTATAAGAAAAATTAAACCATATTAACATGATAAACCTAACCTTTAAAAAAACATAAATACTAACATATAAAACAAAATGTAAAATAATACTAAAACAATACAAATCGTTAAATAATACAACATCAATTAAAAATATATGCTAAATAATACAAAATCACTTACCGGCAATAGCCTAGAATTCTCGCCACTGAACTACAGCCACAATATAACAACAATAATGTGAATACACAATATTACATAATAATAAAATCCAACAATAATAATATTATTTAATATATACAATAAATTTATACGTAAATAAAACCCTTAAATATACCACCTGCAAAAACACATAGATAATAAACATACAATAAACCTACAAAAATTAATACCATAAGATAAAAACAAACATATATTGATGATAAAATATGCACCTAATAAATAAAGGAAACAAACAAAATATAATATTACATAATAATATAACATAATGAAAATAGTAAACCAAGCCACTGCATATATACAAAATAATAGCCTAGAATCATGATAAAAAAAAAAAGCTTAACAAAGTAATAATAAACAACAATACATACAGAAAAATAAAATAACATAAAAATCTAAACCTTATATACTGAAAACAGAACAAACCAGTATATATATATATATATATATATATATATATATATATATTTGTGTGTGCATGTGTGTATATATATATATATATATGTGTGTGTGTGTGTGTGTGTGTGTGTGTGTATATGTATATCTACATATACAATACCTAAAGATACCACCTTTGTACCAATATACATATATACAAGCCAATATATACCTAGTCAGCCACTTAAGAAGCAGGTCACCGGAGGACGGAGGGCGGCCGGAGTTGTTGACTGTGCTCGCGGCAGCTGGAATGCTGGCTTGGTGGTTGTGTGACAGCAAGGTGGTTGTGAGTCTCCCCAGGGTGGTGCTTTGCTGAAGACGGTGGCTAGCCCGAGATCTGCAGAGCTGTCAGACGTGCCGGCGATGACAAGGGCAGAGGAGGCCGGAGAAGAGGGCTCGGGTCTGGCCGTGGAGGATGGATCGGCTGCTGCGTGAGGGATGGCACTGATCTGTCCGTGCTGGCGCGAGAGTGGTTGCAGGGGCGGCCGGAAGGAGGTGGTTTTGCTTGCAGGTTCGTCGGAGATGGTGGCTGGGTGCGGTGGTGGTTGCTAGAAGTAAGGTGACCGGGGATGAGGGGCTGCCGTAGTCTATGGAAAAGCGGATGAGTAGTGGTGGCTCGAGGGCTGGAACAGGGCTCGGAAAAGAAGATGAAGAAGAAGCAGGGGATTTTTTTTTTTTTTGGCTCCGGTTGTGGCTGTAGATAAATTCTGCAGAGGCTGGGCTAGGTTGGATGGCGAGTGATGAGAGAGACAGAGAGATGACGGAGGAAGAAGAAGATGGTTCGGGTTTTTTTTTTTGGCCTCTGCCTCTGCCCCCCGGCGCTGTGTATAGCCACCCCCCCCCCTTCTTATAAAAATAATTTTTAAAAAATAACCCTAAAAACATTTCCTTTTTTGGTTTTTGGTATTTTTCTTTTTTTTGGAAATAATATATACTACTATTATAGAAATAAGGAAATAATAATAATAATAATAATAATAATAATAATAATAATAATAATAGTAATAGTAATAACAAAGATAAATAAATAAATAAAATAATAATAATAATAATAGTAATAAATAAAGGTAAAAATACTAATAATAATAATAATTAAAAATAATGTCAATAATAATGAAAATAATAAATAATAATAATAATAATAAACAATATAAATAGAAATAAAAATAAAAGTAATAATAATAATACTAATGAAAAATAATAATAATAATAATAATAATAATAATAATAATAAAAAATAAGATAATAGTAAAAATAGTAATAAAAATACTAATAATAATGATAATAAAAATAATAAAAATAATAATGAAAATAATAAATAATAATAATAATAAAATAGACATAAAAAATAAAAATAAAAGTAATATTAATAATACTAATGAAAAATAATAATAAAGAAAATAATAATAATAATAATAATAATAATAAGATTAGTGCAAATTAATAATAATAATAATAATAAGAATAAATAAAATAATAATAATAATAATAATAAAATAACAATAATAATAATAATAGTAATACATATATTGGGCCTGGGTAAAAATGGGGTGTCTACATCCGATTTCAAAAATAACCAATATAAACATAGTTCCCCTTACCTTTTCCTCGAATAACAAATCCTAAACTCCAAGGTCCCTAAACAGCGAACCGAGTTTCAAAACCTACAAATCATAGTACAGAATATGTTCATAAGACCGTTACCTACAAAACTACCGGATCAGAAATGAAAATCAAGCCTTACTTCGATTTTTTTCTGAAACTTGAAAATCTCCGAAACGAGATTCTGATCCGTAGAAATTGTAGAGAATTCTTCCACGATCCTCGTGGTAACTTTAGATTTTCGATTCCATTAACAATCGACGAAATCTAGAGAGAGAGAGAGAGAGTAGGGAGAGTTTAAGAGAGAGAGAGAGATATATCTTGAAGTTACTTAGCTTGGAAGAAATGAAAAATCCTATTTATAGCCCTTTGACCCAGCCTAATTCGTCGACGAAATGGTGCCTTCGTCGACGAATCTTCCACTACCTTCATTGACAAATCGATGGCCTCATCGAAGAATCTGAGATCACCAGTTTTTCTGAGACTCCTTGGCTTCTCCTCGTCGACGAGTCTCTGAATTTCTTCGACGAGAAGAACAAAGGTTTTGTCGATGAAATCTGTCAAATTTCTTATTTGCCCCTCTCTTATTTATTTAAACCCAGTTATCACGGTTCGGGTTCTTACAATCTCCCCTCCTTACAAAAATTTCGTCCTCGAAATTTGCCATCTTTTATTTATAAAGTCATATCCGGAATACACATAAACAAACTACCAACAAAAAACTGGCGACTACTACAACGCAGTCCCATCATACACATACACCTACATACCCTCACTTCTGGTGAAGTAATACCATGGTTACATATACAACAGTCTCAGGAGTTCACAATACACACACACACTCCCGACGACCAACCACGTGCCCCAACCCACAGTAGGATTATGTACAAGTGCTCAAAACAACTGTGGATACTTCCGGCGTATTTTCGTTTCCAATTCCCAAGAAGCTTCCTCAAGCTCGTGGTTTTGCCACAATACCTTCACTAACGGTATCTCTTTGGTACGAAGCTTCTAATCTTTACAGTCTAGAACCTGAACATGTATCTCCTCATACGCTAAAGTATCCCCAATTTCCAACTCATCGTAGCTGATAACATGTGAAGGATCCAACGTGTATCTCCTCAACATGGATACGTGAAACACATCATGGACCCTCGAAAGTGTTGGAGGTAATGCAACCCTGTAGGCTACCGGACCCACTCTCTCAAGTACCTCGAATGGTCCGATATACCTCGGGCTCAGCTTGCCCTTCCTGACGAATCTCATCACCCCTTTCATCGGAGCAATACGCAGAAATACCCTACCTCCCACTTCGAACTCTAACTCATGGCGGCGAACATCTGCATAACTCTTCTGCCGACTCTGAGCTGATCTAATTCTCTCCCAGATCAAACTCACCTTCTCAAACGCCTGCTGCACAAGTTCAAGTCCTAACACCTGATGTTCACCAACCTCATTCCAACACAAAGGAGATCGACACCTCCAACCATACAAAGCCTCGAATGGTGCCATCCCGATACTAGAATGGAAGTTGTTATTATAAGCGAATTCCACAAGTGGCATAAACTGTATCCAGCTACCACTGAAGTCTAACACACAAGCTCACAATATATCTTCCAATATCTGTATCATCCTCTCCGACTATCCATCAGTCTGGGGGTGGAACGCTGTACTGAAAGTAAGCTTCGTCCCCAATGCCTCCTATAAGCTCATCCAGAATCGAGAAGTAAACCTCGGATCTCGATCAGACACAATGGACATCGGTACCCCGTGCATCCTCACAATCTCCTGCACATACAAATCTGCTAGCCTACTCAAAGGATAGCTAACTTTCATCTGTATGAAATGTGCAGATTTCGTCAATCTATCCACGATCACCCATATAACATTCTGCCCATAAAGCACTGGTGGTAATCTAGTCACAAAATCCATGGAAATTTGCTCCCATTTCCACACCAAAATAGGCAAAGGCTGCAACAGCCCTGCCGGCCTCTGATGTTCAGCTTTCACCTACTGACACATCAGACACTGCTCCAAGAATTGAATAATCTGCCTTTTCATACCATACCACTAGAAGGTCTCGCACAAGTCCCGATACATCTTCGTACTACCAGGATGTACCGTACACATAGAACAATGCGCCTCCTCTAGAATCGTCCTTCTTATCTCATCATCATTCGAAACACACAACCTGGTCTCAAACCTCAGCACACCTCCCTCAGAGATGTTAAATTCTGTAGCTAGTCCCTATTGTACCTTTTCCATAACCTTTGCCAACTCTGCATCACTAGCCTGCGTGGCTTTTCTACGCTCAAATAGGGTCAAATGGACCATCAAACCAGAAAGATAGACCTGATGATCACCAACCACCAACTCTATATCTGTGCTCTCCAAATCTCGTCTGATGTGACACTGAGTTACAACTGCAGATACAGCCGTAGGCCCTAACTTCCGACTCAACGCATCAACCACCACATTAGCCTTCCCCGGGTGGTAACTGATCGTGCAATCGTAGTCCTTAATCAACTCTAGACACCTTCTCTACCTTATGTTCAACTCCTTCTGTTTGAAGAAATACTTGAGGCTCTTATAGCCAATGAAGATCTCACAATACACCCTATATAGATAGTGTCGCTAGATCTTCAGTGCGTATACCACAGCAGCCAATTCCAGATCATGCGTAGGGTAATTCTTCTCGTACTCTTTCAGTTGCCGAGAAGCATACGCCACTACCTTACCTTGCTGCATGAGCACACATCCCAAGCCTTTCAGAGACGTGTCACTATAAATCACAAATCCACCATCCCCTGAAGGAATGGTTAACACCAGAGCAGTAACCAGCCAGTGCTTCAACTCCTGAAAGCACCGCTCACAATCACTGGTCCACTCAAACTGAACTCCCTTCTTGGTCAATCGTGTCAGAGGTCCAGACAGTTTAGAGAAACCCTCTACGAACCGATGATAGTAACCCACCAGTCCTAGAAAACTCCAAACCTTCTGCACATTCTTTGGCCTTACCTAGTCGACCACAACTTCAATCTTGCTAGGATCAACTGATATACCATCCCCAGTAACGACATAGCCTAAGAATGCAATCTGACTCAACCAGAATTCACACTTCTTCAGTTTAGCATACATCTTCATCTCCCGCAAAATCTGTAACACTAACCTCAAATATTCCACATGCCCTTCCGTACTCCTTGAGTAAACCAAAATGTCATCAATGAATACCACCACGAACCGATCTAGGTACTTATGGAAAACCTTGTTCATCAGATCCATGAACACCGCCGGAGCATTCATCAACCCAAACGACATGACTAAAAACTAGCAATGGCTATATTTGGTTTGGAAAGCTGTCTTCACTACTTCCTCTGCTCTAACCCTTACTTGATGATATCCTAATCGCAAATCAATCTTCGAAAAGACATGCGTCCCCTGCAACTAGTCAAAGAGATCATCTATACGAGGTAAAGGATAGCGATTCTTCACAGTCACCTTGTTAATCTCATGGTAATTAATGCACATCCGCATCGACTCGTCCTTCTTCTTTACAAATAGTATTGGGGCTCCCTAGAGCGAAACACTAGGTCGAATGAAACTTTTGTCCAGTAATTCCTTTAACTTCTCCTTCAACTCTTGAAGTTTCGTTTGAGCCATCCGGTACGGAGCTTTAGAGATCGGTGCCTTACCGAGAAGCAACTCTATCGCAAACTCCACCTCACGATCTGGAGGTAAACCTGGTAAATCATCTGCAAACACATCCGGGAATTCGCTGACTACCCGAATGTCCTCAAGTCTCAACTCATCCCGCGGCGGTTCTTTCATACAAGCTAGGTACCCTTGACATCCGTCCAGGAGTAGCCTCCTCGCCTGCAGAGCTGAGAGAATCTGTGGCACTGTACGCACACACGATCCCACGAATTTGTACTTCTACTCCCCAAGAGGTCTAAAAACTACCACTTTCCTACGACAGTCGATCACAGCATAGTTGGAGAACAATCAATCCATCCCCAAAATGACGTCGAACCCCTGACATGTCGTATACTACAAGATTCGCTGGTAGCAGCTTCTCCTGAATTTCCACTGGGAAGTTTACCAACATCTTCCTATAGAAAGATATACTCTCAGATGGCGTAGTAACAGATAACACCTCATTTATGTCTTGGGTCTCAACCCCACACCGTCCCACAAAACTTACAGACACAAAGGAATGGTTTGCACCTGAATCAAACAAAAGAGAAGCTTTATTTGAAAGCAATAATAAGGTACCTATCACCACATTACCTGCATGCTCAGCGTCCGCTGGAGTAAGAGAGTATACTCTAGCCGGAGCTGTATTCGCCTGAACAATACCCCGAGGTATCTGATTGCTCCCTTGGTTCCCACTAAATGTAGGCACATCTCATCTCGACGCTCGACAATCACGAGCCATGTGACCTGGCTGGCCACAATTGTAGCAATTACCCTCAAATAACCGTCACTCGCCCTCGTGCCACCTATGGCACCTAGTACAATGCCCACTAGTTTGACTCCCTTGAGAATCTTGGCGCTCGGTATTCTGGCGGTAACCCGAGCCCTTGCTCTTCTTCTTCCACAATCCCTGATGAGACCTTGTCTAAGAACAAGAAGGTACTGTCCTCTTCCTTGATTCCTGATTCGCCTCGTCCTCTCGGATACAGGTCTCGATCACCGTGGCCTTGTCCACCAACACCGAGAACTCACGGATCTGAAGCATACCGACCAGCCTGTGAATGTCCTTCCTCAAACCCTTCTTGAACCTCTGAGTCTTCTCATACTCGCTTGAGATCATACATTGTGCAAAGCGGGACAACTCTATGTATCGGGCCGCATACCCCTGCATCGTCAAACTCCCCTGAGTTAGCGCATAAAACTCATCTGCCTTTACATCACGTACAGAAGCCGGGAAGTATCTATCAAAGAACACCTCCTTGAATCGGCTCCATGTCATCTCCTCAGGACCGGCTCTCTGCTTTTCTAACAGACTCACCATAGTCCACCATCGACCTGCCTCCCTAGACAGTTGGCAGGTGGCATAAAGGACTCGCTACCTACCCGTGTAGTGCAGGACCTCCAAGATCCTCTCAGTCTTCTCCACCCAATCCTCTGCTATCGTCTGGTCAGGTCCTCCAGAGAACGTCAGAGGATGCATGCATGTGAACCTCTCAATGGTGCACCTCGCAGCAACAGGAGAGCGCTTGCGTCTCCTCACACTCCGTCCGATCTCCCATAATACCTGCCTCGTCAAAGCTCGAGGCACAAAAGGAGACTCATCACTCGCAGTCTCCTCGGAGCCACTTCCCAAGTCATTATCCTTGGGCTCCATTCTGTAACACAATAGGAATCTATCAGTATCCCTACAACACATATATTTAACACAATGATCTACACTAATTGTGTTAATTACTCCCTGCTAGGTCTAGATTCGTCCTATCACATCGACACGAAAGTCATCAATGATTTGCCCTGCTTTTACTGGAATCGTCATCCCGGAAAAAACACAGAATACCGTCGACAAATCCCAGTCTAGCAACTGAACAACCCTCAACCAACTCTACCCATATCCACATCCTATACTCTGGCATGTACTCACAACTAAGCCTAACCAAGTCTACAATATCTAGTAACCTGGTTAACTCTGATACCAAGCTGTCACGCCCCGAACCCCGTAATGGGACCCAGGGGTGAAAATATAACCTAAACTGTCCCTGTATCATACAAATCATCACAAATACAGTACAAAGGATGAGGGTCCGACCCCAATGGGTTCCCAGGCATCCTAAACACATCCAAACACAATCATATACGCAGCGGAAAACCATACATACATATGAGTACCGTACTAGAGTCTATACAAGAGTAGACACAATGCTCTATCAAAACGTACAAACGGGTGCCCATCACATCCCAAAATGGCAACCCACCAAAATTACAGTCCTAGTACTTACCTAGTGCTAAAAGTGGTACACCGCCCACTATGCTCCCTACACCAGGATGCTAGTTCCGCTTACTTGAAGGACCTGTAAAAATGTACGTACAGTAGGGGTGAGACACATCTTAGTAAGGAAGAACACATGTTATATCGGTGTGTGGCATTTGAGTGTTATCATGATGCAACATACACGTAGTTGAATGCAATCCAATACTAGTTCACCCAGTGCATACACACACACACACACACACACACACATGATCAGCAATCCTGGTGTCATCACACCCTTCAGCCCGAAGTCGGTCTGCGATAATTCGTCATTGGTCTGGCCAACCCACGAAGCACGGTGCCACCGGCATATGGCTGGTCCCCGACTCTCATGGCATCGTACTGGCATTAACTGGTGGATCCACACCCTTCACCCTGATCTTCCGGAATAGGCTCACGCCCTCGGATATAGAGCCGGACACTCTTGCTTATGTGGCAGGCGATAAACACACACCCTCGGATATAGAGCCGGAGACTCTCAGTACTTGGAACAATTCGGAACCCGGTTCCTATTAGCATTTCAATATATCACACACACATGCATGCTCATATAACCAAACAAACCACAACCATTTCGTAATCTAAATCATGGTTTTTCAAGCTGTCGCGACGTCCCGGGAGCGCATGTGCCCCGGGCGGCGAAATTAAAATCAATTTTAATTTTCAAGGAAAAATAGGGAATGTCGGAGTCGCCACTAACCTTTTATTGTGGTTAGAACACATAATCACTACCCCATTAGGTGTAGAATGGGTCTATGTTACCAGAGTTAGGCTCGGGAGTTCGGTTATGCGAGGGGAAGGTACAAGCACCCACTACGCGCCCGTTCTTACGAACGGTACCTAATTAATTTGAAATTATCCCTAAGTTAATCTATTAAGTCTTTAAATTACTCATTTTTATGAATTTATAAATACACATGAAAAATAAATAAATATAATATATACATATATATTCCCTTAGAGCTTAAGGTACGTGATGCCCGAAGGCTCATACCCCCGCAATAAAATCATAGGGATATACCCACACAAAAATACTTACTAAAATAATACCAAAATATTAGGAATAATGGATATCTCAATATAAAATATAAACATAGGATATAGTTGAAAATTCTAGAAATATGTGATAATAATAGCTCTAATATATTACAATGATAATATATTATCTGTAAAATACTACTACTATAATAATAACACATATATATCTCATAATATTAATAACACATAAATACCAATACAATATTATAATACCACTTTAATATTTATATATATATCGTAACACGTAAATATTAATATTATACCATAATAATACTACTAGACTAATAATATATCATAATTTTAATAACTATACAATATGATAATAATATATCCTAACAAATACAGGCAAAAGCCCTAATTATAAATAATCAAAACTTTGACATAATACTAACAAAATCCTGATATTAACAATAAAGGAAATATGACAATAAATCAAACCCTAAAAGTTAAATATAAACAACATGGAAACAAATAAGATGAAATTATGGCATTTAGACAAACCTAAAAATAAATATACAATGATATGGAAATAATCAAACCCTAAAAAAAATTCAATGTGCAATAAAATGGAAATAAATCAGAAATCCTAAAAAATATGTACTAATAATTTGGAAACATAACAAATCCTAAAGTTAAAATGTGATAATAATATGGAAACACTCATAACCCTAAATTTAATAATCAATCTATATAGAGGCAATTAAACCATAAAAATATTAATAACATGGAAACCAATCAAAACCCTAAATATAATAGGCAATATTGTATAATAATAATAATAGCTTGGAAATAATTAGAGCCTTACAATTAATGTACAATAATAATGTGGAAACAGATTAAACCCTATAATACACATGCAATATATATAATAATGGAAACTATTACACAAGTAAAATTATAGGAAGCGATTTAAACCCTAGAATTAACAGATAAGACATACGACAATAATTATGGAAATAATTTAAACCCTAAATACACAATATACCCTAAAATAAATAAAAACTCTCAAGATAATATATAACAATAACATAGATACCCTAAATAATAAATGAGTATATTACGGTGATTGAAAATACAATGATAACATAAACACTTTACACCAATATTTAAACAATAAATATGGACATGTAATAGGGTATTAAAAAATAATAATCCAACAATAATAATATTATTTAATATGTACAATAAATTTAGACATAAATAAAAACCCTTAAATATACCACATGCAAAAACACATAGACAATAAATACACAATAAACCTACAAAAATTAATACCATAAGACAATAAGACACATATATCGAATGATAAAATATATACCTAATAAATAAAGAAAACACATAGACTATAATATTACATATCAGTATAAAATAATGAAAATATTAAATCAAGCCACTGCATATATATAGAATAATAACCCAGAACCATGATAGGAACAATAGAATAATGATAAATCATATAAATCTAAATATATATATATATATATATATATATAATAACAATTAACATACCTCCTAATAATCACATAAAAAAATTTACCTTTATGAAGAAGGTGACCGGAGCAGGGCACGGCGACAGCGAATGGCGGCGGGGCAGAGAGTTTGTGGGTTGCCGTTGGGGTTCCGATGGTCCGCCGGAGCAGCTGGATGACGAGCTGCTGGGTTGTTGCAGTGACGGACGCCGGTGATGACGACGGGGTACCCTGTGGTGCCGTGAAGAGAGAATCCAGAGCCCTAACTAGCGTGGCTAGCCTTGGCTTGTCTGTCCGAGGTTGGTTCTGTGACTAGCCGGAGATGTTTGCTGTGGCTTGTATGCTGTGCGGAGGCGAGTGTGGTAGTGACGGAGTTTGTGTTGCCGAGGAGAGCTACTGGTGCTGGCAGAGACCTTCGGGAATGGTTCGTGGAGCAGAGAAAGGCCGCGCCTGCTGAATTGTGTTCTCCAGCTACAGCTCCTCTGCCTCTCGGCCACACGTACAACTGCAGCTGGAGTGATCGGCTGCCGGGTGGAACAGAGAATGGTCTCAGGTACTCGGCTGGTTCGTGGATGATGGCTGGGACAGAGGTTGGTTCACGGCAGGAACAGAGGGAGAACAATACGAGGCGAGGGGAGCCGAGAGAGAGAGAGGAGAGAGTAAGAGAGAGAGAGAGAGTAGGGGAGGAACCGAGAGTGTTGTGCGTGCCCCCGTGTCGGCGGAGCAGGGCTCCAGAAGAAGAAGAAGGAGGTTTTTTTTTTGTTCTTGGCCTGCGCAACCACACCCCCCCCCCCCCAAGCCTCTACCCAATCAAGCCTTTAAATATGCTTTTCACCTAAAACCCTAAAAGAACCTTCCTTTTTTTTTGTTTTTTTTTTCTTTTTATAATGATAATAGAAATTATAATAATAACCATAATAATAGTAAGATAATAACAATAATAGTATTAATAATAATAATAATAATAGTAATAATAATAATGATAATAGCAAAATAATAGTAATAATAAAGTATAAATAATAATATAGGAAAACAATAGTAATAATAATAATAATAATAATAATAATAATAATAATAATAATAATAATAATAAATATACTCAAAATAATAATATTAAAGTAACACTAATTATAATACTAGTAATGAATAATAATAAATAATACAAATAATTATAAGAAAATAATAATAAAATAATAAAATAATAATAATAAAAATAAGGTAATAATAATAATAATATAATGACAAGGGACCGCTTTGTTCTATTCGGTTAGGGCAAAAATAGAGTGTCCACACAAACAACTACAGTTTAAATAACTCAAGGCACAACCATCCCAATATCACAGTGTAAATCACACATATACTCGGTTTTCAACAAAACTAAGGATGCAGCCCATCGCCCCCCCCTTTTTTTTTCCCAAAACTATAATAATGAAAAACTCATAGTTTTCCCCGTTAGATTCCCCCAAATGAGTAGCCAAAACACACACAGGACCGTGGACCACAAATCTACCGAGTCTGATTTCAAAAATAACCAATATAAACATAGTTCCCCTTACCTTTTCCTCGAATAACAAATCCCGAACTCCAAGGTCCCTAAACAGCGAACCGAGTTCCAAAACTTACAAATCACAGTATATAATATGTTCATAAGACCGTTACCTACAAAACTACAGGATCAGAAATGAAAACCGAGCTTTACCTCGATTTTTCGTCGAAACCCGAAAATCTTCGAAACGAGATTCCGATCCGTAGAAATTGTAGAAAATTCTTCCATGATCCTCGTGGTAACTTTAGATTTCCAATTCCATCAACGATCGGCGAAGAAATTTAAAGAGAGAGAGAGAGTAGAGAGAGTTTTAGAGAGAGAGAGAGGAGAGATATCTTGAAGTTACTTAGCTTGGAAGAAATGAAAAATCCTATTTATAGCCCTTTGACCAGGCCCAATTTGTCGACGAAATGGTACCTTCGTCAACGAATCTTCCACTACCTTTGTCGACAAATCGGTGGCCTCATCAATGAATCTGAGATCACCAATTTTTCCAAGACTCCTTGGCTTCTCCTCGTTGACGAGTCTCTGAATTTCGTCGACAAGAAGAACAAAGGCTTCGTTGACGAAATCTGGCTACGTCGATGAAATCTGTCAAATTACCTATTTGCCCCTCTCTTATTTATTTAAACCCAGTTATCACGGTTCAAGTTCTTACAATTTTTTCCATTTTTCATCTTTTCTAGTGTAAACTTAACTTCATTAACTCTAATTTTGCAAATAAATTTTATATTTTTAGTTTTATCCTCATTTGACAATTCAAAGTTTAAGTCTTCTATTTGGTTTTCATTAAAAAACTTACTAAAGTAACTTTGCCATCTTTCTTTAATGTCCTTGTCCTTAACTAAGACAATATTATCCTCATTTTTTATACATTTTACATTTCCTAAGTTCTTGCTCTTCCATTCTCTAACTTTAGCAAGTTTAAATATATCTCTTTCCCCTTCTTTTGTACATAATCTATCATACAAACTATTAAATGATCTGTATTTAGCTTCACTAACGGCTTTTTTTTTACATCTTTTTTTACCTCCTTATATTTTTCAAAGTTATCTTTGTTACTACATTTTTGTCACGTTTTATATCAAATTCTTTTTGTTTTTATGATTTTTTCTACATCTTTATCCCACCACCAACTCTCTTTGCTATTCAAAAATCGTCCCCTTGATTCACTTAAAATCTCTTATGCTATCTTTTTAATAAAGTTAACTAATGTATTCCAAAGAGTATTTGTATTTATTTCATCCTCTATGGCCTAATCCTTATCTTTGATTATTTTATTTTTAAATTTTATTATATTTTCTCCTTTTAGGTTCCACCATCTAGTTCTTTTACACTAGTTTATTTTATCATTTTTCTTCCAATTTTTAATAGATATCTTTAACACTAAGACTCTATGTTGTGTGGTTAGACTTTCACTTAGAATAACTTTACAATTCTTACATAATAAATGATCTACCCTCATAGTTAAAAAAGAAAAATCTATTTGACTTCTATTTTGTCCACTTTTAAAGTTTATTAAGTGCTCTTCTCTTTTCTTAAAACAAGTATTCATTATACTAAAATCATATGACATAATAAAGTTTAAGATCATTTCCCTAGACTCATTTTTGTCTCCAAATCCATATCCTCTATGTATCCTCTCATAATTTTTATTATCTCTTCCAACATGTCCATTCAGATCTCCTCCTATAAATATTTTCTCAGTCCTTCGTATGCCTTGTATAATACTACTATCCATAACTTCCAAATATTGTCTCTTAAGATTTTCTACTAAGCCAACTTGAGAAGTATAAGCATTAATAATATTTATTGTCTCATGTCCTAATACCATCTTAATTTTTATAAATGTGTCTTCTACTCTATTTACAACAACAATGCTATCTTTTAAGTTTTTATCTATAATAATGTCTACTCCATTCTTATATTTTTCTTTTCCAGTGTATCAAAGTTTAAATCTTGATTTATCAATTTTTCTAGCTTTCTCCCTTACCCACTTAATTTCTTGAAGGCTAATTATATTAATTCTTCTTCTGATCATTATATCCACAATTTTCCAGCTTTTACTCATAAGTGTCTCTATATTCAAAGTTACTAATCTAATTCGAGTTTCCTAAACTAACGTCATTACCTGCCTACGTCCAGAATGATACCGGAACCCTCGCATATTTGACACCGTACCCGGGTGTCGACACGGCGCATCACTTTGGGGCAACGACCTAGCTTACTCTCGCCCACTTTTCGCTACACTCGGACGATTCAAGTGTAACGCGTCGCTTGTAGGGGACACCCCAACAAATATTTGGTAAAGATTCATATTATAGTGATCTGATAAAATTTACGTTGGCTATTAACTACCTAACGCAACCTTCCTTCTTTACCCGTGCTTGGGACGGGTTCTGTGTAAAAAAATTAGGACATTAAGTGCATCACAGGCGAAGTTTTTTTTAATATTGTTCATATTAGGAAAAAATATAATAGATCGCAAATGAATTTTCTTCTTATTTTTCTTTCTTCTTTTCCCCAAACAAAATCATTGATCTAAATGGGACCTAAAAGAAAAACCATCAATAATTAACTGTTAATCCTATAACTTTTTTTTGCTAACAAAATTATAGCTATATAAAATTTCTATTGCTAGTGTTACAAAAAACAAAAGAATACACATTAATCTTGTCGTTAGTGATTTTTTATTTCTTTAAAAGCATGTTTTGTGGCTTAAAAAATTTGTTATATTTGAACAAGTAGATAAATGAGAAGAGTACTTATTATAAATCCAATTTCCAGGTGAACTATCGTTGGCCAAAAATAAAATCGAACCACAAAAGTTGGGCCAGAAGATTGGGCCTCTCGTCCAAACAAATATGTGGGCTTAGCTTATGGATGAAGTTAAACACAGGGCCCAAGTCTTCAGCTCACCAATAGTTTGGGCTCTGTCATTCTTTACAACTCTCCTTGGCCCACCGGAGTTCTTAAAGCGACCCAACACCAACACCCATCACACGTAGGTAGGCATACACATAAGAACAGAAGATACAAATTGTATCACCTTAGTGCAAATTTTTATTTTTATTTTATTTATTTTTAAATGTAATACTCTCAGGTGCGTTTAAATCAAGAAGGAAAGGAAAATTAAAAGAAAATTCATTTTCGCTTGTATTAATTTTCTTTTCCATTAAATACTATAAAAAAAAAATGAAAGCTTGTTTAAATATGACTAGAAATTAAGAAAAACTAAATATTAATAAAGTGTAAATTCAAAATTTTTTTTATAGATTTGTTATATTTTTAATTTTTTTTCCACTTTTCTTGATAACCAAATATGAAAATATGGATACTTTGATACTTTTCTTTCCTTTTCCTAATTTTTTTTGAGTTCCAAACAGAGTCTTAAAAATTAATCTAAAAGTGAATTTGAAAAAAAAAAATAAAATTTTATCATCCTAATCTTAATTTTGAAAAATTATCAGTCAATTGTAATTAGGAATGATGTTGATGATAATCAATGATTTGTGTGATGCAAATGGGAAGAATGTGATGTGGGTTGAAACATTAAGCGATGTATGTCGCAATGCAACTCTTTCTTGATAAGAGTATGTGAATAAGAATATTATTCAAACAAGTTATATTTCCTTTTTTAGGAATAAAGTAATTATACGAATTTAATACATAAAAAATGTGTTATTACCATAAAGCAAATAGTGACATAATTTTTTAACAAAGAAACAATTCTCAAATTTCATCATAAAAAACTCTACTGATTTTCTATTGCATGTTAGAAAAAAATAATAAGAAATATACAAGCAATAATTATTACCTCTACTCTCAAATTTCTCATTATATTCTATCTTATTTTAAGCTCCTACCTATGTATTAATTGTTGGGTGGTTTTGGATCTTCTCAACCCCAAAAGCTAACTCATGGAGTAAGATTTTCCCTCATACTTAATAACTTGACCACCAGCCCCTTCCACAACCGACGTGGGATAATCCTAACAATCTCCCCTCACACATCGGGGTCTCTCCCGACAAGACAACCTAGGGAGAATGTTGGTGGACCAAACTCTGATACCAGTATTGGGTGGTTTTGAGCCTTCTTAACCCCAAGACAACCTAGGGAGAATGTTGGTGAACCAAGTTCTGATATCAGTATTGGGTGGTTTTGAGCTTTCTCAACCCCAAAGTTAGCTTATGGGGTAAGACTTTCCCTCACACTTAATAACTTGACCACCAGCTCCTTCCACAACCGATGTGGGATAACCCTAACATTAATCAAATATACATATCCAAAAGCAAGCTTGCGTAAGACCAAAGTAAGACAATTATCCAATGAAAACAATCATCATTGGATAATGATGCATGAAGTGAACGATTAATAGCATGAGAGACATACTTAAACCAACAAGAAGCCAACAATCTCTTCCCTAAATACCACAAATGCCTCATTTCCTTATCATTAATACTAGCTCCTACTAGAGTTCAAACACCTTGCTTCATGAATTACTTTGATTTGTGAGTTGTGACTCCAAGATACTACGAAAAATAATATTTTTTTATTCACACCAATTTAATAAGATGCTTTGTCATTCAAAAATTATGTCCACAATCAATGTTTGTGGATTAAGCATTACCAAAACATTGAGAAAAATGAATTCATAGTGAACTCTTCTGCAAAATATTATTAAAAGGTAAGAATAGTATACCATATCTCAAGAGAAATTCATGAATGAAGTCAATATTCGACCAACTATCCATTCTTCAATTAAAATAGTCAAATTACCATCCTAGAGAAAAATTGTTCTAAAAAATAGCTCAGTGATAAATTAAGATGATGCTAACATTTCATAGGTAAGGTAGAGTATGCATTATTAGAACAAAGAGTCTATTTATAGAAATGCTACAAATAATATCATCCATAGTTAGGGCAAAAGACACAAATGGTTGTCAATTTTTCAATTTCCACAAATAAATGTGAGAAATAATGTGGTAGTTGTTAATGTTTGTTATTGTATATAAAGGTTAATGGTGAAGTTGGGTAGGAGAAAAAGTGGGAAGTTTCGAAAATGTGAGGATTGATGGACAACTAGTGAAGATTGTAAGGTTTAGGAATTTAATTTTTGGGACATATGTGAAATTTTAATTTTTTATGAATACAAGATAAAGGGTATAGTTGGCATTACAATTTTTGTCACTTTGGTGGCTACCATATTTTTTTTCTTTAGTCTTTTAATAGTAGTTAAATAAAAAACTTTTTTAATGGAAAAAAAAAATTTAGGCTACTAATTATTGAAATAAAATCATGATTTTGTATGTGGGAGTCAATGTTGGACAAACACTAATTAAATATTTTCATTATTAAAAAATAGTAATGAAAAAAGAATGACTACATGAATTAAGAAAAAAAAAACCTCCACGTGTCTGTGTGTCTATTTCCTTAATTATACACTTACTGAAAATGGGTCCTTTTTTGATATTAATGAATGTAAAATCATTTAAAAAAAAAAAAAAAACGAAAACCCCAAATTTTATTGATAGCCCTCACTTATGGCAGAAGAAACCCGTAGTTACAAAAAAGTCACAAGGGATTTAGAAATAAACAAGAAAAACCATCCCAAGCAACAAGACCAAAACAAACCTAACAGAACATAAGCCAAAAACCAAACTAAAACAAACCAAACAAAACCATATTAATCAAAACAAAACAAACACAAACAAAACCAAAAAACCTGCAAACTGATGACAAATACCTGCAAAACAAAAAACTTGAGGAAAACATAGGAGAACCAAATGATGTCAATTAAAAACGAAAGTTTGGAATACTCATCTTATCCATATGAATTATAATCAATTTGTCATATGTCTAACATTAAGGAAATAGACATATAGACACGTGGAGGGGGAGGTCCCCTGTATAATTTCTCAGGCAGGGGGTGAGAGAGCTATAATGGAATAGTTGAGGGTGGGAGTGAGAGAGCTATAATTGAATAGTTTTGTTAAATCTAGCTAGAAAACCTATATGATTTGGAGTATTTCAAATTCTGAAAAAGATTTTAATTAACTTTTGAGTATGAATGAAATTATAAAATAAAAAATAATTTAATCTGCTCCAAACTCCCAGCTATGTGTTTCCCTCAAGCTCATGACCTCCAACCTTCACAAACACATAGCCAAAGCCACCCTTCTTTCCTTGCACCTTTGCTGCCCTAGTCGTGTGATCCCTTGTTCTAGGTGCATGGGCCTATTTCGGATGGCTCATGTGACTTATTTTCCTCATATCATGGGCTGCCATTGCAGCCCATGCAGTCTTGCACATGGCCACAACTTGTTAAAATATTGTTTTGCTCCCAAAAAACACCCTACCTGTGTTGGACTCCCTCAAGTAGGCGTATGGTTCTCTTTTGCTTTGGACCATGCTTTCTTTTCTCTTCAAGCACAACCCTTTTAACCTTTTAAAGCCCCAAATCCAATCAAAAATAGCCCCTAGTCGTGTGGACTCTTGTTGTAGGCGCATGGGCCTCTTTTGGATGGCCCATGTGACTTATTTCTTCATAGCCCATCAAGTTTGTCCTCCCTGTGCGTCTTTCATTGCTTTAAAATGTTTGGGTCTTCACCTTTTATTCCCAAGCATTGCCCTATAATAATTAAGCACGACTGTTGTAAATTTATGGACAAAGATAGGATAATTATTTCAATATCATCAATTTAACTTAATGTTAAAATACTGGACATAATTAGGCATTTAAGTCATATTGTAATACTTAATTAATGCTTTTAAACACTTAATTTTCCAACTTTGACGCGTAATCACACCCCTAACTAATGTTTTGTTAGTCTCTGGCAAATAACGTAAATGCATTCATACCAGAGGAGTAACAATCATTGTTTTAGTACTTTTGAAAATCACATGTCATGAAATATGCTTGTTGAGTTTAGGAACATAGGTAACAGATTAATCCAAGTTAAGTATCAACTAAGAGATTTATACATCATTTAGTAAATCAACCAAAGTAATGGAATGTAACAAAGCTTGCGTGCAGGAGAATAAGGGTACAATTCCAAGATTGACTACCATAAGCATTAATAGTTTTTATCACAACAATTAATCTGAGTTAACTGCATGGTCTTAATCTAATTCAAAACCATTGTAGTGATGACTTTCACACTATTACACTTTAGAAGGTACCTATTTTCTTATTTAGCAAGGACCCCGATAATAGGTAGTCATTTTCAGTATACAAATATACAATGGTGACTTTCATATTACTACACTTTAAAAGGCACCTACTTTCTCATTTTGTTAGGATCCCAGTAATAGGTAGTCATTTCCAATATACAATTTTTTTCTCTCTTTTTATTTCTTTTTTCTATTTTCTTTTTTTCTTTTCTTTTAATTTCGCAATTGATCACTCGTTTGTTTCTCATTTTCATTTTCTTCATACTTTTTTTTTTCCCTTTTTTTCAAGTCATTAGGATATGATTTATTAGAGTCCCAAATAACTGAAGTGTACATCAACCAATAACGACCTAAGGTAGTCTTTCTAAGTATTTTGACCAATGTTGTGTGTGGTTTAGCAAAAACTTTTAACATCTTTCCTTTGGTTGAAACTAATTGAAATGGATAAATTTTCCTTTTGATCTAAACTCTAATTTGCACTATATCCTACATATTCCATATCCTCAAAAAGAAATAACTTTTTTTTTTTTTTTTTCAGCATGTAAAGTTCACTAATAAGGAATTTAGTATGCCTTTAGCTCAATACCAGCACCTCCCCAAGGTGGACTAAACTATTTAACACATGCAAACATTACATTAAAGCTTTATCACATGGTAGCACACAATTGCGCATACAAATGCTCCCCCCCCCCCAACTAAAATGAAACATTGTCCTCAACGATTAAAAAGAAAAGAAAAAGAATAATATTAAGATAAGTATAAGAGTACTTGGGTAGAGAAGTAAGGGACAAAGAAAAAAAAAATGAAACTAAAAGAAAATGTACCTATAAACAAACTAGAAATAAAAAAAAAAATAAAACAAAATAAAACAAAATGAAATAAAGGAATGTAACACATCACTGCATGCCAGGAGGCTTAGGAGGAATTTCTTTTGGTGGGTGCATGTTTATAAATTGAACTGGTGGGACTCCAAATTTGAGTTGCCACAACGAATTTATTTTGTTACTTGCATAAAAATTAGCTTCAAATAAATCAATGCTCTCTATGGTGTTAGGCAAAACATGTTAAGATTTCTTATTTCAGTAAGAAAGGATCTTTATCCAGTATGGTTTCCAGAAAGTTCACTTCTTTAAGAATCAATCTTTGAGGAAAAGGTGTTGGAACAGTTACCTTTGGTTCTTTAGAAACATCAACAATAAGATTTTTACCTGCTTCTTTGAAAGTGGAACTCTCACCATTCTGATCAACTTCTCTATCTGGTGTACCAATCACCTTAACACTTTGGAGATTTGTTATGACATTGCAATCTGTTGTGATATATATCGTATAATGAAGATGCACAGCAGAATAAACAATAAGTAATTGTAAATAACACACACAACCAAAACAAGATCAATACAAAGATTTACGTGGTTTAGCAAAGCCTACATCCACGGAAGCAATGACACACAAATTTCATGAGATTTTCATAGGTATAAGTTGAGGGCAAAGAATTTAATAGCATCAAAGCCTTATCATCCTCATCAAACTTCACATCAACTCTCATAAGATCACTTATGATTTGATTAAAAGCATTGATGTGTTGATCTAGATTAGATCCTTCTACTATCTTAAGCTAATATAAACGCTGCTTAAGAAAAAGTTTGTTATTGAGGGATTTAGACATGTACCGACTTTCTAACTTTTTCCAGATAGTCGTTGGAGAATCCTCCTCCATCACCCGATAGAGAACTTCATCGGCCAAACACAAGCGTATTGTCAACACTGCCTTTGCTTTCAAATCCAACCATGTTGCCTTATCCATTCCTTTCGGTTGAGTATCAAGTAGAGCCTTAGCCATTCCTTGTTGCACAAGAATATCTTTCACTCTCATCTGCCATAAACCGAAGTTTTCGGTTCCATCAAATTTGACGATGTCAAATCTTGCAAAAGACGATCCCGATGCCATAACAACAATCGCTTTGATACCAATATGTTGTGATATGGATCGTATAATGAAGATGCACAACAGAATAAACAATAAGTAAATGTAAGTAACACTCACAACCAGAACAAGATCAACACAAATATTTATGTGGTTCAGCAAAGTCTACATCCACGAAAGCAATGACACACAAATTTCACGACGGAAATCAAAATGTACACAATACACTTCAATAATGATCCCACTCTCTCTCAAAATATGCCCAAATAACATATATAGAGTTTCCTCGGAGGTTTCCCCTCCATTTTTCCAACCACCCAGCGTTCAAAAATTCAAAATTCAGAATAACTGTCGCAGCCCAGGCATTTCTTGTCGACGAACATAGGGCTTCATTGATGAGCCCAAGAAGAACCTTCGTCGACGAATACATAGCTCTCATCGACGAAGTCAGAAGTCTAAAATTTCTTGCTCTTGGTAATTATTCGTTGACGAACTTCAGAACCTTCGTCGACGAACCTCTACTATTCCCTCATCGACGAGCTCGTTGATGAGTCCTGCTATGCTGCCTCCTTCAAGTTTTTCCTCCTTCTTTATTTGCTTATCAAAATAGAAGTATAAGAGTCATAAATAACACAATCCTTGACATTTACTCTAGTAAAAGATGAAGGTTCCATGGCTGCAACCTGCACTTGAGTATTTCGCTGGGCTTGATATGAGGTTTCACCTTTCTCTAATACACTCAATGTTGTGTTTAGCCTAGTCAAATTGGTCCTTATGTTTTTGATGACTTGATAATTCTGAGTGTTGATCATATTTTGGCTTGCCATGAATTGTTGAAAGGTGGTAGCTATCTAACTAATTGTATCATCTAGTGAATTTATTGGCCTTACAAGGCTTAATCTCGTTTTGATGATAACAAATCAAGGTTACTTAACATATCTTTGTGAGTATAAGTTTTAGGACTTAAGTGATATTATAGTTTCAAGTGGATATACTTGAAGAATTCGAATGGAAAATCACACTTAAGGCTATGAGACATGAGAAACATGAAATTTCAGGTCATGCAAGACATACAACTCGTTGAAGCAGTGCATAAAGTTCAGAAGACATATTGGAAGCTTCACAATATGAAGACTCAGATACTAAGACAGGAAAATCATATGAAAGTCTCATGTAAGAACTTCAAAACACAAATCCGATTGATTAAAGCTCCTAGGAAATGTCATTGGACTTAGATACCTGATTTTATTCATGGAAAATATTTTCTCAAAGTCCAAAATGAGTTTTCAAATATATGAATTAAGTTTGGAACCAAAAATCATAGAAAAAAAGTTTGCTGAAAGGACAGACGACTGATGATAGATCATCAGCCGACTGTGGTGCTTCTGTGTTTGAAAATATTCAAATTGAATAGGCACATGTGTCTAACCTATCAGGCATAGTCTACTGACCTCATTCTGACTTTCAGAATATGCTGATTTTAAAGGAGCACAGGCAACTGACCCTTTGGGGACTGGTGATTGATGTGAGTGTTTAAATGTTAAACAACGCTGATCTTGTTTTCAAATCTTGCGTGAATGGTTTTCAAATTGAGATAAAATTCAAAGAAAAAATTTTTCAAACCCTAGTTGTCACGACTTGCTCATTTTTTTCACATTTTTTTTTATATAATATCAATATCACATATCCCATATTCCAGCTCAGCTGGTCACAATCCACCTGGGCCCGTGGGTACCAGGGATATATCAGAACATAAAGCAGAAGCCCTAGCAGCAGAAAATATACAAACATGTATGTCTCAATACCATATCCCACAATATACTAGAGTTACTACAATCACTGTATTTTCATATATACATCCCAAAAATAAAACCTAGGGACATTTCCCACAAAATTTAATTGTCCCTACAAAACTTACACTTCAAAAAGGGTAGATAGACCGTACTATATCAGCGAGGCTTTTCCCGTTCTCCTATCCAGGGCTCCTGAAAAGTTAATAAGATTTAGGGGTGAGACACCTCTCAGTAAGGGAAATAAACTAATACTAGTGTGTGGCAACATGAGTATTCTGTGTTCTACATATACCATACATAACATATTCAATACTGTTTATCAAATCTGGGAAAACATACATATATATCAACACATAGCAGAATATACTGCATTTTCATAAACATATCTCATCTCATACAATAATAATAACATAAAACAATCCTGGTAGGTTAGCTGGCTGTTGTCATGTATTACCCCCACATGACTGGGTTGTGTGGCCCAAAGGCGGGACTTGACGATGGTTGGCCGACAACTGTCAAGTCAAACAGTAGTCTGTAGGTCCGATGGGTCTACCTAGATTGGCCCATACACCATGGGCGATAACAGCACACTTCTTGAAAATAACCACATCGACCATCCAATCTCACACCACTCCGTACAGCGGCGTTAACACAAATATCATGATCACGAGGACCATGGACACATAGCAACGGTACTGTGCAAGTGCTAGCCTAGACCAAGCCAACTAGGTTCTGATATCATATACATATACTAAAATCGTGATACATGGATATCTCATATTAATAATTATCAAATCAATCATATCATTTTTCAAATATACATATTTCATGAAAATCATCGGCTCGTACGCCGGAATTACACATAAAATCATAGCTCGGCCCGTACGCCGGCAAATCACATAGCACAGCCCGTACGCTGGCAAATAACATAACTCGGCCCGTACGCCAGCAAATCACATAGCACAGCCCGTATGCTAGCAAATCTCATCCACATAACACGGCCCCTATGCCGGCAAATTACATATACATATAAAAATATCTCGGCCCGTACGCCGGTTTCCCATCATAAAAACCCATGCCATAATCATATTCCCAGAAAGTAGTTTTTCATACATTTTATACTCATGCCACACTGAATAAATTTTCCACATATTCAACATATCATCGTTTAAATAGTATTTTCCAAATATAAATAATATATATAAATATATTTATTTTTCCTGAAACCAGATGCTATATATATATACATGCATTTTCTCAAAACAAAACTAACTTAGTTTATCCCCTTACCTGATTCCTGAAAAGCCCAAAAAAAAAATCTTCCCTGTACCCACAAGGTTCTCAACTCAACACCCTGAAAATGAAAACTCGCAGAATTAAAGTTTAGTATTTTCGTACGTATAACATTTTCTATAACTACCAATAAGTCAAATTCGATTTAAAAGATCTTACCTCAACTTAGGGATGATTCCTAACGTTCCCAATCAACACCCCTGGAAATGAAAATTTTCAGTATTAAAGTTCAGTATTTTTATGCGTATATCACTTTCTTCAACTGTCAAAAATCCAAATATTGAGTATAAAGCCTTACCTTGGATTTAGGATGAAATCCAACTTCGTTTTCCTGATGATCCACTCCGGTAGACTTGTAGAGAACTTCGTCAAGAGCGTCGTGATGGCTTCGATTTGTCGATCCGGCATAAAACTAGCCCGAAATCGAAGAGAGAGAGAGAGAGAGAGAGAGAGAGAGAGAGAGAGAGAGAGAGAGGTGGGACCGTGATGGGTCAATAAAAGTGGGACCGCAAAGGGTCAATAAGGATGGGACCGCGATGGGTCGATGAGGTGCGACCGTGATGAGTCAATAAGAATGAGACCGCGAAGGGTCAATAAGGTGGGACCGCGAATGGTAAATAAGAGTGGGACCGCGAATGGTCAGTAAGGTGGGACCACGAAGGGTCAATAAGAATGGGACCGTGAAGGGTCAATAAGGTGGGACCGCGATGGGTCAATAAGATGGGACCGCAAAGGGTCAATAAGGTGAGACCACGAAGGGTCAATAAGGTAGGACCGTGATGGGTCAATAAGATGGGACCGCGATAGGTCAATAAGAGTGGGACCGTAAAGGATCAATAAGGTGGGACCGCGAAGGGTTAAAAAGAGTGGGACCGCGATGGGTCAATAAGAGTGGGACCGCGATGTGTCAATAAGAGTGGGACTGTCATGGGTCAATAAGGTGGGACCAAGAAGGGTCAATAAGAGTGGGACCGCGAAGGGTCAATAAGAGCAGGACTACGATGGGTCAATAAAGTGGGACCGCGAAGGGTCAAAATGAGTGAGACCGCGATGGGTCAATAAGAGTGGGACCGCGAAGGGTCAATAAGGTGGGACCGCGAAGGGTAAAAAAAGTGGGACCGTGATGGGTCAATAAGAGTGGGACCGCGATGGGTCAATAAGAGTGGGACCATCATGAGTCGATAAGGCGGGACCGCGAAGGGTCAATAAGAGCGGGACCACGATGGGTCAATAAAGTGGGACCGCGAAGGGTCAAAATGAGTGAGACCGCGATGGGTCAATAAGAGTAGGACCACGAAGGGTCAATAAGAGTGGGACCGCGATGGGTCAATAAAGTGGGACCGCGATGAGTCAATAAGGTGGGACTGCGATGGGTCAATGAGGTGGGACCGAAAAGGGTCAATAAGGTAGGACCGCGAAGGGTCAATAAGAGTGCGATCGCGATAGGTCAATAAGGTGGGACCGCGATGGGTCAATAAGAGTGGGACCGCAATGGGTCAATAAAAGTGGGACCATAATGGGCAATAAGATGAGGACCACGAAGGGTCAATAAGAGTGAGACTGCGAAGGGTCAATAAGAGTGAATAAGATGATCAAAATAATTTGGATGAAACTGCTTGCATGAATAAGATAATCAAGAAAGCTTTAAGGCGATCCAACACCTCGATTTCGTCGTGAACAACACCATTTTTGGATGTGAGGGTTGATGCCTTAATTTCAAGGTAGATGACTCAATTTGGACCAAGGGGATGGCTACTCTATATGGATGATCAATCAAGTATGAGGTCTGGAGATATTTGGGAAGTGTCCTCAAGTGTAAGGTTCTAAGTCCAGAAGAATTGCTCTACTAAGGATGATCCATCGAGTGCAGGGTCCTGAGACTCTTTGAAGAATAAACTCTTGTGTAGGGTTCCAAGTCCTGAAAAATTGCTTCACTAAGGATGATCAATCGGGTGCCAAGTCTCGAGACCTTTTGGAACATGTCCTCGGGTGTAGGGCTCATAATTACTCCACCAGGGATTATTGATTGGGAACGAAATCCCGAGTTTCTTTGGTTGTCTTTAGATTACCCTCTTTGAGACTCAACAACCAATGCATCAATTGCTTCTCGGGGTCAACTGCCACAGTTTCAAAGTATGTCAATCTGTCCATGGGGGTCAGCTACCCCAGTTTCAAAATATGTTTAGATAAGAATGGCTCGATCAAGGATGCAAACGGATCATTCAGAAGTTTATTCAACCAGGAAAGTATGAATGAATAGTGCTCTATTGCTATATATATGCATGTTGCTACCTAAGATGCAAAAATGCAGTGATATGTTGTTATGTGTGCATAATGATGCGTGAATGCAAAGATGTATGCATGTTGAATGAGATGCCCTTTATATTTTCTTTCTTATGTAATGCATGAAATGTATGGTAATGCATGAAGTACATGGTAATGCATGAATCTTTTCTCCTTCCAACGTGCTTGTAATCGACAACCCAATCTCTAATCTTGGGTGTGCTTTCAAATTCCAAGTTGCTGCCGATTCTGGCCATGTTTCAAATTCCAAAAGGCGCTCAAAATCTGCCCCAGTGTTTACATGCCACTAGTCCCAACTCTGTTTTTGACTTTTATTCTATCCTGAAAGCTCATGAATTTGCTCCAATAGAACTTAAAAACTGCCCCAGTTTCGATCCTTGTCCACTGATCTTGGCTATGTTATCATTGTGCACTCTGATATGAAGGCATCGGAATTAGTCCAGACAAAACTCAAACCAACATCTGCCCCTGTTACCATCATTTGTTACTGATATTGGCTTCAATTTTCTTGACTCATCCGGCCATGGAGGTGATTGGCTTGGCTCAAATGAAACTCGATCACAAAATCTGCCTCAGTTGAATGGATCTATAACTGATTTTGACCCTGTTTTCATATACCAATCTGGTAAGAAGGTGCTTGAATGGGTCCCATTGAAACTCAATTCTTCTTGAGTAAGCGGATCTTTGAAACTTGACATGACATCTGCCCCAGTTAAACTGCTCTTTCTCTACAGGGATCTTCTTTATATAAACTGCTGGTGATTCTAAAACCCTTTGACTATCCATCCTCCTTTAAAACTTTGAAGGGCAAGGAGATCTTTTTTTTTTTTTTTGTTTTTTTTTTGTTTTTTTTATATAATACATGATGACGTTCCAATTTACTAACGAGCTCGTAACAAACCTAATTCTGATCTTGGCCATATTTTTGAATTCCCAATTGACATAGATGTCCCTGAATGTGTTCTTCTGAAACTCGGCATGACACCCACCCTAGTAGATGCATTTGAAGCTAATCCTGTCTATCTTACATTTTCTCCACAAGGACGTTATTTGGATTGCATCCTTAATGTTTTAAAATCTCTTTGAAATTTAAATGAATAAGCATGCAATCAGATAACTCAATCTCAATGGGAATATGGATGGAATGCACAAACTTGCTTGACTTTGCTTGATTTTCTGTGCTTGTTAAATAGGAGACAAATTTTACCAGTACTTTGACACTAATGTAACTTTGTTAGCTTAGAGAATCATATCAATGGGCAAAACCCCTTTTTTTTTTTCATCATCATTTTTTTTTCATCATTTTTTTATTAGCCTCATAACCATAACTTCTCCACTGCATCACCACTTAGAGGTTCTTTCTTGCTTATTTCAAGCTTGTCTCAAACTCCCTGTCTTGAATTATAACTAGTATCTCATTAGGTAGTCTGATCAATATTCTGATCTCAAGGTGGACTTTAAGACACGAGACGAAATGTAGGCTTAGGATTTAGGTTTCATCAAGAATAAGGAAACTAAGGCTAAAAAATCCCATCCCCTAATAAAGATTTCTACCCCAGGGGTGCAGTATTCGCGAAGTATTGACCGAACTTGTCATTTGAACAAGTTGCCTACGTACCTTTGCAGGATCAGGTCATTACGTAGTTCAGAGTCAACATTGAGTCTGACAAATCATTTGAGACAATAACATATACCAATATGGTCAGGACTTTCATTTGGACCGTAATGTAGGCTAGGGGTATGAGTTAAAGAAGAAAAGAGTTAAATAAGGCTCAAAATCATCGATTTCATCAAGACTAATTTGGTCAAAAATCACATATATAGTATGTCCCTTATTTTTATTTCTTCTTCCTTTTCTTCTTCTTTATCTTTCATTTTTCTTTCATTTTTTCATCTTCTTCTTCTTCTTCTTTCACCACAACTTTGGCTTTTCCTTTTATGAAGGAATTTAACTTCATTTTCATCCGAATTCCATTTGGGACTGATTTTTTTCAAACTGCCCCAATGTGGGGTGTGATCCTTTAACGGGTTAATTAAGAATTGAATTGTTCAGGCTTAAAAATGGGCTTGCAAGGGATTTATTCTTTGACTTTCTTTGGGTAGCAGAACAATGACCTGCCATCATTTTAGTAGTGATCATTGCCTTAAATGATTTGCCAAACACTAGGAGACCCAAACCGAGGTTGAATTTTTGATGAATTGACTTTTAAGAAAATATTGGTTTAACATTCAGGCTCAACTTGGTTAACAAATGGTAAATCAATATTTGGTTCTTTTTAGGAAAACTGGTCGATCAAAGATAGCCACCCCTCATTTGATCAGAATATAATCATCATACCTTTAAGAGACCAATCATAACTTAGATAACAAAGATAAGAAGTTTTTTTTTTTTATCAATTTCATCAAACAAAAGTTGGACCAAGCTTGATAAGTCATTTCTGTATATTTCTTATATGACTCTTCATCATTTTGAAACCCACATCCCACCAAGCTTCTTGACAACATCTTGAAGTGGTGTTCTTTACTTCATCTTGGAGACTTTTCCTTCATCTACAATTTTTTTTTTTGCCCCATTGAATAGACCCCTGAAATCAACTTATGACTCCAAGTCCTTTGTACTGATAAGAATATTTCCTATGTCACTTACACAAAATACAAGCAAAAATGGACAAAATTTGGCACAAGGTAGTGGTTCAAGGTGGATGAAATGAGATGAGATTGAAAGACATTCTTATTTTATTCAATTTCAAAATGATTTAACTGAACAGCATGGATGCATTACTCTTGTCATCACCCTTAGGTGATCAAGCACATCATTTTGTATCATGTGAGCTCACTTTTGAAGTTGAAAACCAATCAATCTTCCAACCCGATGACATTTATTACATTCTTACTATGATCACGCAACGAGTTCCCATGATCCTAACCTTTCTCTGTAGAGAGATCATCTTGCTCCACTCAATACTGGAATCCTAGATCTTTAACTTTGCCACCTTGGCCCATGATTTTGCAGATAATTGGAATATGATTATTGACCCATTGGAGTCTATGCAAGCATGGTTATGAAATTGAACATGGAGTGATTATGTTATACAATGGGTGTTTATGCATGGGTGTACCTAGTGCACAAATACATACAAATAGGGATATGAACATGTATGCAACCTTTCGTGTATGACTATGTGAAATTATGCATGAATGCATGAATGCAATGTAACCTAAATAACTACTTTGCCAAAATTCAGGAAAAATCTCACTAATGAAAGATTTCAAGATTAACATGACCATTGATGGGCCACAAATTTAGTTCAAATCTTCCCTCAACCATTTCTTTCCTTGTTGATGGTCCATGTACCTCAGATTCTATGAAGGGTTAGATTATGATTTGAGGTTGGGGTTGACCCAAGGTAGTTAACCCGTTGGATTTGTTCAATGCGGACTTGTGGACTGCTTTAGTGTGCACTTGGGCCTTGAGTATTTTAAAATATGGGTTTTAAGTTATTTTATGATGGGATCAGACCCTAGTTTTAAAAGGACTTGGGCTTGGATTGTTTAGAAAATGTTGGCCCGAATTTTTTTAGGTAATAGGGCCGAAGCTCATTTTTGAAATATGGGTTTGACCCTTTTTGAAAATCAGGTCTGGGCCGAATTTTTACTTAGGAAAAGGTTGAGCCTATGCTTGTTAATTCTTAAAAAAAAAATGGGCCCGAGTTATTTGAAAAGGGTTGGGCCGATCCATATTTTAAAATACTTGACCCAAGTGCTTTATTATTATTTTTTTTTTTTGAAAGGATGGGTCATGGTCTCATTATTGGGCTTTTCCAAAATACTGGCTAAGTAGTATGTATGTTTAAAATGGATGCCAAATGCATGATATAATACAAAGTATCTCACAACATATATACAACATACTATACATGGAGAAGGATGTGGCTCCTGTCCCAACCCATGGTAGGTACGTATATACAGGGTTATTCATGGCTCTATCCTAATTAGGGAAGACTATAGACAAGTACGTGTGGGTAGGCTCTAATCCCTATTGATAAAAAGGTTCCCAATCTAACCTTCATCCTCACCCAAAAGGGGTTTGGATAAAGTTTAAATTGAGTGGAGTGGTTCGCGGGTCCCCACAAGCCCTGCCACGTGGGGATTAATGGTATTACACTCCTTTCTAATCTTAGTAGGTAAAGCCTCGGTATAGAGCGTGAGAGTGTGTGAATTTAAATTTAACCTAATCCCGCTATCCCCACATTTATTCACATGCTATTAAAAATATGGAAATAAGATATCTACAATTTATATATTTATTCAAAAGATAGGGAAACATAATATATGCAATTAATATGTTTATTCAAAAAAATTTGGAAACAAAATATTTTTAATTAATATGCTTACTTAAAAAAATTTGGAAACGAAATATTTACAATTAGTATACAAAATATCTATAATTAATATACTTATTCAAAATATCTACAATTAATATGCTTATTCAAAATATTTGGAAACAAAATATCTACAACTAATATTCAAAAAAAATTAGGAAACAAAATATTTTTAATTAATTACGGTTGTTCGTAAATTATGGAAGTAAAATATTTACAATTAATCAAGGTTATTTACGAATTACAATATTCACAAAATAAGGAGTAATTTAAAGATTTATTAAATTTGAACTTGGGATAGTTCCTAATTAATTATTGGCTCGACTCTCTAACGTCCCTAGCGGAGTCGCCAAGCTGTCGCGACGTCCCGGAGTGCATGTGCCCCGGGTGGCGAAATAAAAATGTTTTTAAAATTTTCAAGGAAAAACATGGAATGTCGGAATCGTCACTAACCTTTAGTGTGGTTAGAATACATGATTACTACCTCATTAAGGGTAGAATGAGTCTACGTTACCAGAGGTGGGGTCGGGAGTTCGGTTACGCGAGGGGAAGGTACGAGCACCCTCTACGCGCCCGTTCTTACGAACGGTACCTAATTAATTTAGAATTATTCCTAAGTTAATTTAAAAAGTCTTTAAATTACTCCTTTTATGAATTTATAAATACACATGAAAAATTAATAAATAAAAAATATATATATATATATATATATATATATATTCCCTCAGAGCTTAAGGTACGTGAAGCCCAAAAGCTCATACTCTAGCATTAAAATCATAGGGATATAAAAACCAAAAATATTTAATAACAAAAATGTAATAATACTAAAATAGTTACAAGTTAATACAAGTACTAAAAATAAATCAGTTGAATATACGTATGCTTCAAGTGAGAATAATGATAGTAATAATAATAGAGATAATCAATACAATAATAATATTAATAGTAATAATAGATAATACATTAATGACAATGATAATAATGGTAATAAATAATAGAAGTAACAAAGATAATATACGTATTTTGATAATATGATACTTACCTTAATACTAACATGCAGTTAAGGACATGCACATATATATAAACAATCAATTAAAGAAACAAATCAGTCTTAGGATTAAAATATGGAAACCAATAATGATACGATGGAAATAAATCAAACTTTATACATAAAACCACAAATATGGGAACCGATTAACCCTACTATTGACATGCGATAAGTCAAACCTTAAATATAGCATATGACAACAAAACCCTAAGTACGCAAGGACGCAAGTTCTAACATGTCATGCAAAAATAAGACCTCCAATTAAAACATGCAATGATCAGGAACTTTCTGGTAAGCAATATACAATCAAGAACCCTATATAAGCAATATATACTATAATGACATGAAAATAATTAAAAACCCTAAAATAATGTAAAACAATAACATAGAACTCAATCAACAATCCTAAAATTAATAAGTAATATGAAGTATTCAAGATTATAACAATATGAAATAAACAAAATCCTAAAAATATGTGACCAATGTTAATATGAAATAAGCAAAACCCTAATACCTAAATATAGACATAAAATAATCATAATCCTCGATAATAAACAATAATAATGAATGATACCACAATATTGGTTATGTTCAATAGACAATATTGAAAACTTTTATACATACCAAATACAATAATAGAATACTTTAGCTAGGAATATACACTAAGAAAAGCACCTTATAATAAATAGCCTGAATACCTGCCCATAAAAAATTAAACAATCCTGCCCCAACATCAATTATTATTCACATATATTCAATAAAAACTGAAGCTTTTAAATATTAACATATGACATACTCAAAAAATATGTATATATATATATATATATATAAACATGTATATACGCATGGGTGTAATTGAATGGACAGGGTGCTTGTGTGAGTTATGTGTGCAACAGAGTGGGTGTGGGCTAAGAGGCTTTCAGGGGGGTTGCCTGTGCTGGGTGTGTGCACTGTGTGTTGGGTGTGTTGTGTTGATGTGTGTGTGGGAGTAAAGGGGCTTACCAAGGGACTCACCATTGGCTGACGGAGATGGAGGCGGTGGGCGTCGCCGGAGGATTGCAGCGTCCTGGTGTGGCAGAGGGTGGTGTAGGAACAGAGGGTTGGCGGTAGGTTCACTCGGATGGCTACGCAGGAACAGAGGGCTGGCGGCAAGTTTGCTCGGATGGCAGTGTAGCAGCAGAGGGCTGGCGGCCGGTGCGTGGAGGTTGGACAGATCGAGAGCTTGACAGCGATGGCGATGGCGATGATGCAAGTGCGACGACGGTAGCTCTGAGGTGATGACGACGGATGGGTGGTTCTACAGTGGCGAGGAAGGGTGGCCAGAGGCATGCTCAGCCACTGGGCTGGGTAACCAAGAAGAAGAAGAAGAAGAAGGAAGAAGCAGAAGAAGAAAGGATGGCTGTTGGCAGGGAGCAGAGCCTTCGGGGCTGCTGTGGGAGCTTCTTGGAGAAGCAGAAGAATAAGATGGCAATTTTTCTTTTGGTGTTTCTTTTTTTTTTTTGGCTTGCCCTCAGCGTTGGACTGCACCCCCCCTCTGTGCATGTGTGAAAGAGCCTATATATAGGCTTCTAATAAAAACCCTACACCAAGCCATAATAATAATAATAATAATAATAATAATAATAATAATAATAATAATAATAAAGTAATATTAATAATGATGAATACAGAAATAATGATAATAGTAAATGATAATAATATTAAGAGTAATAAAAATAAAATTAATAATAATAATAGCCAAATAATAATAATGATAATAATAGTAATAATAATAATAATAATAATAATAATAATAATAATAATAATAATAATAATAATAATAGTGGTAAAATATAGTGGTAAAAATAATAATGATAACAATAATAATAATAATAATAATAATAATAATAATAAATAAATAAATAAATAAATAATAGTGATAATAATAAATTACTTATAACAATATAGGAAAATAAATAATAATAATAATAAAATAATAGTAATAATAATAAATTACTTATATCAATATAGGAAAATAATTAATAATAATAATAATAGTGAAAATAAAAATAAAAATAAAAATATAAATAACAACAATAAAAATCATAATAATAATAATAATAATAATAATAATAATAATAATAATAATAATAATGAAATAATAGTGATAATAAAATAATAATAATAAAAATAAGGTAATAATAATAATAATAATACAATGAGAAATGACCCCTTGTTCTATTTGGTTAGGGTAAAAATAGGATGTCTACAATCACCAACCACCAACTCTATACCTGAGCTTTCCAATTCCCGTCTGATGTGACACTGAGTTACAACCGCAGATACAGTTGTAGGCCCTGACTTCTGACTCAACGCATCAGCCACCACATTAACCTTCCTCGGGTGATAATTGATCATGCAATCGCAGTCTTTAATCAATTCAAGTCACCACCTCTGCCTCATATTCAACTCCTTCTGGGTGAAGAAATACCTGAGACTCTTATGGTTAGTAAAGATCTCACACTATACCCCGTACAGATAATGTTGCCAGATTTTTAGTGCATACACAACAGCAGCCAACTCTAGATCATGCGTAGGGTAGTTCTTCTCATATTCCTTCAGTTTCCGCGAAGCATAAGCTACTACCTTATCCTACTGCATAAGTACACATCCCAGGCCTTTCAGAGACGTGTCGCTATAAATCACAAACCCACCATCCCCCGAAGGAATGGTCAACACTGGAGTAGTAACCAGCCAGTGCTTCAACCCCTAAAAGCATTGCTCGCAATCACTGGTCCACTCAAACTGTACTCCTTTCCTGGTCAATCGTGTCAGAGGTCCAAACAGTTTAGAGAAACGCTCTACGAACTGATGATAATAACCCACCAGTCGTAAAAAACTACGAACCTCTTGCACATTCTTCGGCTTTACCCAGTCAACCACAACTTCAATCTTGCTAGGATCAACTGATATACCATCCCTAGTAACCACATGGCCTAAGAACGCAATCTGACTCAACCAAAATTCACACTTCTTCAGTTTAGCATACAACTTCTTCTCCCATAGAATCTGTATCGCTAACTTCAAATGTTCCACATGCTCTTCCGTACTCCTCGAGTATACCAGAATGTCGTTAATGAATACCACCACGAACCGATCCAGGTACTCATGGAAAATCCTATTCATTAGATCCATGAACACCGCTAGAACATTCGTCATCCCAAAAGGCATGACTAAGAACTCGTAGTGGCCATATCTGGTCTGGAAAGCAGTCTTCGCTACATCCTCCGCTCTAACCCTCACCTGATGATATCCTGACCGTAAGTCGATCTTCGAAAAGACTCGCGTTCCCTGCAACTGGTCAAAGAGATCATCTATACGAGGTAAAGGATAGAGATTTTTCACAGTTACCTTGTTAATCTCACAATAATTAATGCACATCCGCATCGACCAATCCTTCTTCTTCACAAACAGTACTGGAGCTCCCCAGGGCGAAACTCTAGGTCAAATGAATTCCCTATCTACTAATTCCTATAACTGCTCCTTTAACTCCCAAAATTCTGCTGGACATCCGGTACAGAGCTTTAGAGATTGGTGCCTTACCAGGAAGCAACTCTATCGCAAACTCCACCTCACGATCTGGAGGTAAACTGAGTAAATCATTTGGAAACACATCCGAGAACTCGTTGACTACCCAAATATCCTCGAGCCTTAACTCATCCTGCAGTGGTTCCTTTATACAAGCTAGGTACCCCTGACATCCGTCCAAGAGTAGCCTCCTCGCCTGTAGTATCGAAAGAATCTATGGTGCTGGACACACACATGATCCCATGAATTCGTACTTCTACTCCCCAGGAGGTCTGAAAACTACCACCATCCTACGACAGTCGATCACAGCATAACTGGAGAACAACCAATCCATCCCCAGAATGACATCGAACCCCGACATGTCATATACAATAAGATTTACTGGTAGTAGCTTTCCCTGAATTTCCACCGGGCAGTCTACCAACATCTTCCTACAGAAAGATACACTCCCAGATGGCATAGTAACAGATAACACCTCATTCATGTCTCGGGTCTCAACCCCATGTCATCCCACAAAATTCATAGACATAAAGGAATGGGTTGCACCTGAATCAAACAAAACAAAAGCTTTATTCGAAAGCAACAATAAGGTACTTATCACCATGTTACCTGTATACTCAGCGTCCGCTGGAGTAAGGGAGTATACTATGGCAAGAGCTATATTCATCTGAACGGTCCTTTGAGGTATCTGATTGCTCCCTCGGATCCCACTAACTGCAGGCACGTCTCGCCTTGGTGCACGACAATCACGAGCCATGTGACCAGGTCGACCATAGTTATAGTAGTTACCATCAAAAGACTGACACTCACCCTCATGTCGTCTGAAGCACCTGGTACAATGACCACTAGTTTGGTTCACCTAAGAATCCTGATGCTCAGTATTCTGGTGGTAACCCGAGCCCTTGCTCCTCTTCTTCCACTATCCCTGATGAGATCCTGTCTGAGAATCAGAAGGTACTATCCTTTTCATCGATTCCTGATCCGCCTCATCCTCTCGAATACCAGTCTCAATCATCGTGGCCTTATCCACCAATACCAAGAACTTATACCCACAAGTCTACTGATATCCTTCCTCAAACCCTTCTCGAACCTCCGATTCATCTCATACTCACTCGAGATCATACATGGTGCAAAGCGGGACAGCTCTATGTATCGAGCCGCATACCCCTGCACCGTCAAACTCCCTTGCGTCAGAGCAGAAAACTCATCTGCCTTCGCATTACGTACTGAAGCCAGGAAGTATCTGTCGAAGAACACCTCCTTGAAATAGCTCCACGTCATCTCCTCAGGACCACCTCTCTACTTCTCCAACAAACTCACCGTAGTCCACCATCGACCCGCCTCCCCAGACAGCTCGAAGGTGGCATAAAGGACTCGTTGCCTATCCGTGTAGTGCATGACCTCCAAGATCCTCTCAGTCTTCTCCACCCAATCCTATGCTATCGTCGGGTCAAGTCCTCCAGAAAATGTCAGAGGATGCATGCGTGTGAACCTCTCAATGGTGCACCCCACAGCAGTAGGAGAGTGCTCACGTCTCCTTACACTATGTCCGATCTCTCGTAACACCTGCCTCGTCAAACCTAGAGGCACAAAAGGAGACTCATTACTCGCAGTCTCCTCGGAGCCACTTCCCAGGTTACTATCCTTGGACTCTATTCTGCAGCACAATAGGAATCTATCAGTATCCCTACAACACATACAATTAACACAATAATCTACACTAATCATGTCAACTACTCCCTGCCAGGTCTAGGTCTGTCCTATCACACCAACATGAAAGTCATCAATGATCTACCTTACTTTTACTGGAATCGTCATCCCAGGAAAAACATGAAATACCATCGACAATTCCCGATCTAGCAACCGAATAACCCTAAACCAACTCTACCCATATCTACATCCTATACTCTGGTACGTACTCACAACTAAGCGTAACCAAGTCTATAAGATCTAATAACTTGGTTAGCTCTGATACCAAGCTGTCACGCCCCGAACCCCGAAATGGGACCCATGGGTGAGAATGTAACCTAACCTATCCCTGTATCTAATAAAACATCCAAAGATATAGTATAATGGATAAGGGTCTGACCCCGTGGGTTTCCTAGGCACCCTAAACACATCCAATCACAATCATATATGCAGCGGAAAAAAGTCATTCTATAGTATCATATACAGTACCATACCAGAGTTTATACAAGAGCAGAACATGACTCTATCAAAATGTACAAACGGGTGCCCAAATACATTTAAAAATGGAAACCCACCAAAAATACAGTCCTAGCACTTACCCAAGCGCTAAACGCAGTACACCGGCTACTACGCTCCCTACACCAGGACGTTAGTTTCGGTTACTCGAAGGACTTGTAAAAATGTACGTACAACAGGGGTGAGATACCTTTCAGTAAGGAAGAACACAAGTTATATCGGTGTGTGGCATTTGAGTGTTATCATGATACAACATACATGCAGTTAAATTCATTCCAGTACTATTTTCCAACGTGCATACACGCACCCATACACATACACATGATTAGTAATCCTCGTTGTCGTCACACCCTTCGGCCTGAAGCCGGCCCGCGACATACAACGTTGGCTAGTAGCCAATCCGCGAAGACGGAGCCACCGACACGTGGCTAGTCCCCGACTCCCATGGCATCGTGCCTGACTCGTTCTGAGTTATTCTTCCAAGTGCAGAAGTGTCAAGTTGTATCAAGGATGAGTCTAGGATCGTATTCCACAGGGACCACTGAGTATCAAAGTATTTACACAAGTTTAGTGAAATCCTGTTGCTGAAAAATGGGGTTTGAAAATCTTTTTGGTCTTTTATGATTTTGAAAATAGTAAACAAAGTGAGAAAAGGTTGAGTAAACTATCAAAATGAAACTAAAATTTTATCAATTTTAAAAAAATATAAATCTAATAACGCAACCAAATTAAACAGATTAACTGAAACAATTTACCAAATACTCGGGTTACGGGTTCAACATCTATTTGCTTCCATCGTTTACTAATTTCCTAGGTTTTACTCCTCTTCTTGTTAATCCAATCAAGGCATTAATAAGACGAAATTTTATCACTAAAGATCGAGTAAGTTGGCCTCATCCAAACGGAAGAAAATATAAACTCTCATTAAGCATCAACCGAATATCGTGTAAATAAGTTGATTAAAATCCTAGATTAAATCAAGGTTTTGATGTGCCTAACGTCAACAACAAAACAAGAAGCAAGAGCTAGCGATTTATCAACGATCCCTTCAATTTTCGATTTTAACTAAATAAAAGTTTAACAATGATATCATAGGATAACTAATAAACCATGAAACGCAAACGACATCAACCCACACCCCGAGTTATCGAACTTAGTCACTCATGCTTGCAATAAAAAAAACAAGTATGGAAATCCTAGTTCACTTAAGGAAATACCTAAACACGCATTATTAAAGATGGAAACTACAAATAAGGAATTAAAACACGCGGGAAAGGAAACTTAATCAAACACACATGCACTAAAAATCGGGACTTTAACAATTCAAGAACTCAAACCAAAATGCAACACATAAAAAAAAAAACGATGAAAGAAAATAAAAATACGAACTTTGATAAAACCAGTCCTAACTAAACCGAACATCGAAACAAAAATTAAATCTTGGAAAGAAAAAAAATAACTAATTTAAATATGAACCCAAGCGTAATTAAATATGAACTTCCAACTAAATCTACCAATAAAATAAAATACCAAAGACAAAAATAATCAAACAATCAACTATTGCAAAAATAAAACATTCAAAATCCAAGCTTTTAAATACCTTCAATAAATAAAAAAACAATACTATCCTATATCAATATTAAAAGAGAAAAGATAAAAGAAAGAGAGAGCAGGGGTCTGTTGTGGATGTGTTCTGTTCTGCAATAGGAGGCTGCGGAGTCACGGCTGGAGCAGAGGGGCTTCTCGGGTGGCTGTGATGCTGGAGTGATTGGAACTGCTGGAGAGAAGCTCAGCTGGTTTGCTAGTTGGCCGGAGTTGCAGCAGTAACCTCGGCTGCTGGTGCTGTTGTTTGTGGCGTCTGCTAGCAGCATGCTGCTGCTGTGTTGCTGCAAGGAGAGACCTCTCTGCTGGCCGGAGCAAAGTGGACAGCAGGGGCAGTCATGGCTGGATGTTGCCGAGAGGAGAAGGCTGCTGTTGGTGTGTTTCTTGCTATGGAGCGGTAGTGGCAGCAACAAGGGAAAGGGGATAAATAGAGAGGAGAAGAAAGAGCAAGATAACTAACAAGAGAGGAAGGAGAAGAAGAGAAGAAGAAGACAAGGGAGAAAAAAAAAACTGCCAGAGAGACAAGATGGAAAGGAAAAAAATTTAAAGAAGAAGAAGGAGAGGAAGAAAGGAGAAGAGAGGAGAGGGGAGGAGAGGAGAGCCCTCTCGGGCTGCCTTCCTAAAGAAGGAGGAGGAAGAGAATATTTAAAGGGGATGGGGAAAAGCCCTATGACCCGGATTACCCAACCCGACCCGGCCATGCATGGCCGGGTCACATCAAATGCCCATTCATATATATTTTTTTTCTCATTTTATTTGTTCTCTGTTCGTCGCAAATTCTGCTCTTCTGGAGCCCATATCCTCTTTCTCCATAAATTTGAATCGTCTCAATCGGAGCTCGGACGGAAAAGTTATGCACAAAATACGAATAGGTGTCGGTTTTGGTTCCCGAGAATTTTCCTGCGACAAAAATTTACCAAAACTTCATAAATAGTGCAATAAAGTTCAAGAATGATGATTTTGACACTTTATTAAAATATTGGATAATTTTAGGCATTTAATTAAAAATATAAACCGTAAAGCCCGGGTTAAACGCCCAATTACGCAGTTTTGACGCGTAATCAGTACCAATGCATAATTGGTGGATCCACACCCTTCGACCCGATCTTCTAGTATAGGCTCACGCCCTTGGATATAGAGCCGAACACTCTTGCCTACGTGGAAGGCGATAAACACACGCCATCGGATATAGTGCCAAACACTCTTAGTACCTGGAACAATTTCGGAACCCAGTTCCTACTAGCATTTCAACATATCACACACACATACATGCTCATATAACCAAAAAAACCATACCCATTTGGTAATCTAAAACATGGTTTTTCAAAAAAATACAGTTAAAACAAGTCAAGGCTTCCAATTTTAAAGTATAAATCGCACATATACTCGGTTTTCAACAAAACCCAGGATTCAGCCCGTCGCCCCCTTTTTCCTAAAACTGTAATAATGAAAAACCCATAGTTTTCCTTATTAGATCCCCCCAAATGAGTATCCAAAACACACACAACACCGTGGACCACAGTTCCATCGAGTCCGATTTCAAAAATAACCAATATAAACATAGTTCCCCTTACCTTTTCCCCGAAAGCAAATCCCGAACTCCAAGGCCCCTAAACAGAAAATTGAGTTCCAAAACCTACAATTCACAGTGCAGAATATGTTCACAAGACCGTTACCTACAAAACTACTAGATTAAAATTAAAAATTGAGCCATACCTCGACTTTACGCCAAAACCCAAAAATCTCCGAATCGAGATTCCGTTTTGTTGAAATTGTAGAGAATCCTTCCACGATCCTCATGGTAACTTTCGTTTCTAGATTCTAGTAATGATCGATGAAGAAATTTTGAGAGAGAGAGAGAGTAGGGAGAGTTTTAGAGACAGAAAGAGAGATAAAATTGAGTTTTCTTAATGAAGAAGTAATGAAATTTCCTATTTATAGCCCTTTGACTCGGCCCAATTCATCGACAAAATGGTGCATTCGTTGACGAATCTTCCACTACCTTCGTCAACGAATCGGTGACCTCGTCAACGAATCGGTGACCTCATCGACAAATTTGAGATCACCGATTTTTTCGAGACTCCTCGACGTCTCCTCGTCGACAAGTCTCTGAATTTCGTCGATGAGAAGAACAAAGGCTTCGTTGACAAAATATGGCTTCGTCGACGAGGCTTGCTCTTTTACCAAAATGTTCCTCTCTTAAATATTTAAACCCATTTATCACGGTTCGGGTTCTTACACTCTGCAAGTCCGATGGAGCGAATCTCGGTGGAAGTGGTTTGAAATTCATCCCAAATTTAGGGTAAGGTGTTTTATTCAGAATTTGCTTTCCCTGCAGTCATAGGAAATGTTGTATGTAAGAAAATATTGATGTTTTGTTCTGGGGGATGTCGCTTTCAGGGTGTTGAGTGGAGAACCCTGCGGGTGTAGGGTCAGAGTTCAATAAGGGCTTTTCAGAAACTAGGTAAGGGAAATATTCTATGCTAGGAGATTTTACTTATATTATTAAAGATTTTATGTGAATGTATACAAGTTATTATGCAGTTTTATAGAATAAGTGTATTAAAGAATGTGTGGCTTGGGTAGATATTATCTGATATAGAATCTTATGTAGTTTTCCTTAGAATATCATGTTATATAGTATATACGAGCATATGTACATCTACAGTTTCATTCATATCAGTATATATTCAAATATTTGCACAAACAGATATATATACATGTACACAGATGTTTACTTAGATCAGTATATACATTATTTACAAAATGTCATGTTTTCCTAATGCCATAACACTCAGTTTATACAGAGAAAATATATAGTTATAACATCAAGATGCTACAGACATGTTGTTAAGATATTACAGTATAGAATTATAATGTTATGGATATTTTGGAAACATGATAAAAACAGAAAAGATAATTGTAGTATATATATTTATATAGTATCATATCCCTAATGAGATATTACAGACATATACAGTCTACAGAGCACGGTACCGTTGCTATATAAAGAATAGAGTGCATCCACATATCTCAATTAGTGTGTGGGTACCGTCAAACCATGCTTGGAGAGGATGATGCTCCCTAGTTGGGTTAAGGGGGCTAGTTTGATGAGGTAGCAGTTCCAGTTTCGTGCTTAGGAGTGGATGTAGTTTGACCGAACTAAGGTAGTGTAGAGTATAGTGACTTACCTGGAGGGCCAACCAGCGTTAAGTCCCGCTTACGGGCCGCACAATCCTGTCATGAGGGGTCAAATCATGACATATAGATTCCTAAGGAAAAAGTATACAATTTTTATAGCATTTGATATATATAGTGTGATAATAGCAGTATGGAGAATAGAAAGATCAAATGATACAATTATTTTTAAGCTACAATAAACGTAAAAGATATTTTTACAGATTCGACAGCTTTATAGTTTCAATGTTATTATTATTGACATGCAACTTGGTCACCACATACTAGTAATAGCATATTTCCACTTACTGAGTGTCGACTCATCCCATCATTTTAACATTTTTCAGGTGAGTCCCTTGGTTACTCTGTACTTAGGGTAAGTTGGTATAGGGAGGTTTGAGTTTTGGGGAAGTGATACTAGCATATGTAAATATAATATGGAAAATTACTAGATTCTGGTATTGTATGTATAATTGTGGTTATGTGATTTATGTTTTCCCACAACATAGGTGTACCCACTATCTATAGAAATACTTTAGCACCTATCTAAGGTCTGAGAGTCTATAACAGGGATATTTAAGTAATATATATTGATATAAAAAAAATGAAAAAAAATGAAAATGAAATAATTTTTGGGTTGTTACATTTTTGGTATCAAAGCCTAGGTTGTTAGGTTCTGCAGACTCTAGAGTGCAGCGGAAAAAAATACCAAAATTTAGGAAAGGAATTGAGGTTTTATTCTTTGATCTAAATACAGGACTTTCGTGGTAGTTTCCATGTTTTTCCTTGGGTGACGATTCTAGGAAAACCATAGTAAACTGTTGACAAGTCATGTGTTTAGATTCCAGGATTTGATTTGGGGTCAAGAACATGAGGGATTGTTAATAGAGATTCTGAAGTTTTTGTTGAATAGAATAAGTTAGGTATATATGAGAAATAGGATTCTGAAATTGTGTTATATATATTTGCAGGATGGACCCAGAAGGCAATAGCGTTCACGCTAGTGGGGACGATGCTGTCGGGCCTTCTGATATAGGAGGTTTGGATTCAGATGTTGTGTTACGTAGTGTGGCTCAGTAAGTTAGGGCTGAGATAGCATGGAGATCTAGAGAGCAGGGAGGTCCATCTCCAGTTCAGGGATGTACCATAGAGAAATTTATGAAGATGAATCCGCCAGCCTTTTCTAGAGCTATTGTGTCACGCCCCGAACCTGGAAATGGGACCCAGGGGTGAAAATGTAAACCAACAAGTCCCTGTACCATACAAAACATCCAAAGATACAGGACAATGGACGAGGGACTGACCCAGGCACCCTATACAGATCCAAACACAAAATAAGCATACGGAGGGGAATAAGGTCATTCTATTAACATACAATACCATACAAGAGTCTATACAAGGACAGAATCAAGGTTCCATCAAATAACGTACGAACGGTTGCCCAACAAATCTCAAAATGGAAATCCATAAAATACAAGTCCTAACACTTACCCAAGTGCTACCTGCAGTACACCGAAGTACACCGACCACTACACTCCCAACACTAGGACGCTAGTTCCAGTTACTCGAAGGACCTGAAAAATATATACGTATAACAGGGGTGAGACACTTCTTAGTAAGGAAGAATACAGGTTATATCGGTATGTGGCATTTGAGTGTTATCATGATGCAACATACACGCAGTTAAATACACTTTTACTACTAATTCCACAACAGTGCATATACGTACACACACACATGATCAGCAATCCTAGTGTCGTCACACCCATTGGCCCGAAGCCAGCCCACGACATATGACATTGGTCTGTAGCCAACCTGTGTAACACGGCGCCACCGGCAAATAGCTAGTCCCCGACTCCCATGGCATCGTACCGGTGCTAAACTGGTGGATCCACACCCTTCGGCCTGATCAGCTGGAATAGGCTCATGCCCTCGGATATAGAGCCGGACACTCTCAGTACCTGGAACAAATTTGGAACCACATTCCTACTAGCATTTGAACCAATCACCCACACATGCATGCTCATATAACCAAACAAACCATACCCATTTGGTAATCTAAAATCATGGTTTTACAAACACATACAGTTTAAACAAGTCAAGGCATGACCATCCCTATAACATAGTATAAATCAACATATACATTTGGTTTTCAACAAAACCAGGGATGCAACCCGTCACCTCATTTTTTCCAAAACTGTAATCATGAAAAACCCATAGTTTTCCCCGTTAGATCCCCCCAAATGACTAATCAAAACACACACAAGACAATGAACCATAGTTTCACCAAGTCCGATTTCACAAATAAATGATATAAACACAATTTCCCTTACCTTTTCCCCAGATAACAAATCCCAAACTCTAAGGCCCCTAAATAGCAAACCGAGTTCCAAAACCTACAATCAATAGTACAGAAGATACTCATAACCCCATCCTCTACCAAAATACTGGATTAGAAAAGAAAACCGAGCCTTACCTCAATTTTAAGCTGAAACCCAAAAATTTTTGAAACAGAATTCCGATTCGTAGGTTTTGTGGAGAATCCTTCCATGATCCTCGTGGTAACTTCAGATTAGCAATTATCATAACGAATGGTGAAGAAATCTAGAGAGATGGAGAGTAGGGAGAGTTCTAGAGAGATAAAGAGAGAATTTAGTTTTCTTAGCTTGGAAGTAAAGAGAAAAAATATTTATAGCCCTTTGACCCAACCACCCTCGTCGACAAAATGGTGTGCTCATCAAAGAGGTCATATAGACAGCTCATCAATGAGACGATGGATTTGTCGACGAATCTTGATAACACCAGTTTCTAGAAATCTCTCAGCTTCTCCTCGTTGATGAGCTTTTGAACTTTAGCGACGAATCTTGGCTTCGTCGACGAAATCTTCTAAATTTCCAATTCGCCCCTCTCTTAATTTAATTCAACCCATCTATCACGATTTGGGTTCTTACAAATTGAACCTGTAGTGGCGGAGAACTAGTTGTAGAAGGTAGAGAAGATTCTAACTGTACTTTACTACACCGACAAGCAGAGAGTCTTATATGGCATGTACAGACTGGCAGGGGAGGCCGAGAGATGGTGGGCAGCCACCAAATTATTGAAGAAGCAGAGGGCGATCCAGTACCCCTGACCTGGGCTTGATTTAAGGACGTGTTCTTTGATAGAAATTATCCTGCCTAAATCAAAGAGGCTTGGGTACAGGAGTTCCTGTGTTTGTCCCAGGGGTCATTGACAGTCCAGCAATATGCGGAAAAATTTATCGAGCTCTTGCGTTTCTACCCGTATATCATCCCTGATGAAGCAAAGAGGCCAAAATGTTCGAGAGGAATTTGAGGCAATATATTTATAGGCAGGTGGCAGTACTGAGGAACCAAGATTTTTTGGAGTTGGTTGAAAGGGCCATTATAGTAGAGTAGAGTCTGTCGAAAGAGACTGAGACACAGAGTCAGAAGAAGAGGACCGCACCCTCGAGCTTTCAGGCAGGTCCCAGTCGAGGCCCTTGGAGACGAGGTAGATCTGGCGGAGGTCAGAGATAGATGGTAGAGCAGAGTGGATTTCAGGGTGGTCAGCCTCCCACCATTTGTACTAGATATGGACGAAGACACCTAGGTAAGTGTCGGTTGGGGGAGAATTTATGTTATCGTTGTGGGAAGCCTAGTCATATGGCTCGATCGTGTCAGATGCCGTCCAATTATGCATCCGCTCCCAGACCGTTTGGAGGTGGATATCAGGTGCCCCGCGGAGGTCAGTAGAGGAATACTGTGCAAGCGAGGGTCTATGTGTTGACTCGGGGTGACGCTCAGATGGCTTGAGACGTAGTTACAGGTACCATTATTGCTTTATCATATAAAATTATTGTTTTATTTGATACAGGTGCTACCCACTCTTTTATATCGGCGGGATATGTCAGAATAACTGGGGTGGAGACACAGTTATTATGTAAAGAATTGTTTGTGGGTACGCTGATGGGATCTGTAGTGAGATGCAGGAAGGTGTTTGAAATTTCCTGATAAGTATTCAGGAGAGAATACTACCAGCTGATCTCGTGGTCCTAGATATGTAGGGGTTTGATGTGATACTGGGCATTAATTGGCTAGCAACTTATTATGCCAGTATTGTTTGTCATCAAAGAGAAGTGATTTTCAGACCTCCAAGTGAAATAGAATTCAGATTCGTGGGTTCCCGCTTACATGCCTCACCACAGCTAGTGTCGGCTATTTAGGTGAGGAGACTGCTACAGAAGGGTTGCTAGGGGTATGTTGCATACATAAAACAATTGCCAAAAGAATAATTGGAACAAGTTGACATACCAGTAGTAAGGGAATTCCTAGACATCTTGTTAGCTTTACCGTGATCCCAAAAGAGGGGAGGTGAATTGGTATTTTTAAATTTGATCCCTAGGTGAATGTTCTAACACTAGTATGTTCACAACCTTAAGAACAAACTAGTGCAAGTAAAGTAAATATACTAGAATTTAAATAAAGTAATTTAATTAATGCCACATGCACCAGAAAGCAGTAAAGTAAAAGTGACACACAGAGATGTTATCAAGGTTTGGCCAATTGCCTACATCCCCGCTTTGGCTAACCAACACAAGGATTACCACTATAACTTGCTCACTTAAACAGGTGGAGCGACACCTATACAAATAAGGTCAATTCAAAGGCTGAACTTAACCAATACATACAATCTTTACTGGGCTGGATTACCGTCCCCTTAGGTCACACCTGGAAACACTCAGATTTTACAATCAAATGGTACAACAGATAAGTTCTTTCATGTAAAGTAGATTTGTACCCAAATGCGCACAATCATATACACATCAATAGCCTGGCTATAGTGTAAGCTCAGTGGTGCTATTTTTGTTCAATAAATACTCAATACAGTATACTCAATATGAAGCTCAAGAGTATTCAACGCAGTCTAATTAGTATGATGCACTATCGTATTCAACACAAGCAAAGTCTTGGAATCTAAACAGGATATTTCAATAGCACATCAATATTCCAAGTATACCAAATAGTTAATCAAACTAATTCCAAAAGGATTTTCCTCAATGAAAGATGCACAACACTAATTTGAATAACACTTGCTTGATTGAAAAATATTTGCACACCAAAAAAGGAAGCTATTGGACACTTGCAATGGAATGCAAATATCCTAAGCATTCTTGGTTCAATCCCACACAAGATTTATAAAAGAGAAATTTTTGGGATAAACGTAAGCTAAAACTTCCAAAGAAAAGGTTTCAAGAACACATACAAATGGGAGTATTAGCCATGAACAATAATCACATGAACACAAGAAACACTCTCACACTCTCAGATTTATCAAATGGATGCAAGATATGAGAGTATTTGGACAAAGGGTAATTTTTCAGTAGAGAGGATTTTTGGTTAATCACTTTTTGCTAATCTCTCTTTAATCATGCAAATGAAACCATATATATAGGAATGTGAAAAATTATAACCATTCAGGACATAATGGCTATTATTAAAAAAGTCCCAAAAGGTTAAACTCCAATTAGCCCAAAATAACTCTCTTTTATCACATTTAACTAATTTTAATTGGGCGAGGTTCGAGTAATTGAACCTTGGTTCAGTCGCTCGATCACACACAGTTCAAAAAGTTATTCAACTAAGTTCGTTCACCTGGATATAAGTTTGGTAGCCCGAATCAAAGTCAGTAGCCAAGCTTCGTGACTTCGGGTGCTCGGTCAACTTTTTGGTGGCCCGAACATCAGTGTTCGGTCACCCAGGGAGATATTTGGACTAAAATCATAGGGCGCACGAGTTGGTGAACAGTCCCTTTCGAGGGGTTCGGGCGCCTGAGGAAGATGTGTGCATTTAGGGTTTGGTCACCTGAAGGCTGGTCAACATTTTGACTTTCAAGGTTTGGGCGCTCGAGGAATTTTGTACTCCAAAGATTCAGTCACCCGACTCCTCTTACCTTGCTTAGATTTGTCCAATTTTAAGCACAATTATAACACACTCATATATTTTATGCTATGTGTGTGAGTGTTGGAGCCTAGGGTCTTGCTATGGTCTAATTGAGTGTACGCTATATCCTGTATGTGTGATGTGCAGGTGATAAACATACAACCATAGCCCAGGTTACTATTACAGACCCATATAAATTATTACTATTAGCCTAACAAGGCTTTCACCTTTTGTTTTGATGATAACAAATGAAGAAAAGGTTAATGACATTATATGTTCAAGTAATGATGTTTTCAGGAATCTGAAAAAGCCAAAGTCAACAAAGCTTCAAAAGATCACTATTAAGCTTAAAGGTGTATGGTGTGTCAAGAAGTGATCAAACTGGGAAGCATGAAGACATCTGAAGATGAAATGAACCTAAAGCTTCAAGATGATCATGAAGTTTCAAAGAACAAGAAATGTTCATATTGTTAGGAAATCTTCATGTAAGTACTTCAAAGTTAAAAATTTCATTGTGAATGAAATGAAGCTCATTAGGGGATAAATATGGACTTAAAGACTTTATTTTAATACCCCAAAAAATGTTTTTCAAAAGTAAGAAAGCAAAGAAACCAAATGTCTTTGAAAAAGAAAGAAGGAAAGTGGTTTTGTACTGCCCAGGCGACTGAGGTTAAATCCTCAGGCAACCGAAGATTTTTTTTGAAGAAAATCAAATAGGTAGTGTACCTTCAGGCACTTGACCTTGTGTCTTCAGGTTCCTGAACATACCTCAGGCTACTGAGGTTGCACTTCAGGCAACCGAAGTACGACAATGGGCATATTTTTTAAACTTCTCTTTTTCAAATCTAATTAACTTGCGCCCTAATATTTTTGGAAACTTTGGGGGGCACTCCAAGGAAACTTGGGGAGCACGGATGAAAGTGTTTTTGAAGCCTATATATACATGGTTTATGAAGAATCAAAATAAACAAAGCATTGAAAATTCCTTCAAGATCTCTTTCACTAAAAGCTTCTTGCTATTTGTTTTTAAAGCTCTGAATTGTTGTGAAATTTCTGAGAAAACTCTGAGCTTTTACAACTTCTCTGAAGTATTTGATTTAATCTTAATCCTCATAAAAGAGAAGCTAATCAGTGATATTTATATTGAGTTTCTTACTTCATTTTTTTGATATTTTGAATTTGAAGTATATTAGTTGTGTTGTAATTGTTGTACTAACAAGCTCTTTGAGGAGCAAGCTCTTTGTACACATCTATTTGATTTGTATCTTGTAGATTGACGATTCCAAGGGTTGTTTGGATCGTTGGCTAAGCAAGGGGATATTATTTAGAGAGGCGGGCTCTAGCCTAGTTTATGAGTGACCGGACGAGGGGATATCGTTTGGAGAAGGCGGGCTCTAGCCTTAACCAAGGAGTGTTGTCAAGGTATTGTTCTGCCCATTAAAGGAACAGGTTTAGTGAATCCTTTGGTGGTTTACCAAAGGCGAGGACGTAGGCTGGGTATAAGCCGAAACTCGTAAAATCTCCGTCTCACTCTTTCTTTCCCTACTCTTTATTTTCAGTACATATTTAAATTGCGTGGATGGTTTAAATTGAAAATAAAATATACTACCCATATTTGGAAATCAAGTAAGCTTAAAGTTTAATTTTGATTTGGGTCACGGAAACTGAAAGAGAGTACGTTGGTTAAACCATATCTTGCGGAAACCATATGGGAGTACGTTTCTTGGTTAAACACTCAAAGATAAATTAACTGAAAGTTTATTTGAGTTTTGAATATTTGGAAAGAGTGATTGAATGTTGTATTGAACATCATATTAAGCAAATCCATATATGCAGGGCTTGATTCAAATTTATATCTAGGGCTGACAACAAAAGCTTTATTGTGTTTGTGAAAGGATTGTTCAATATTAAATTACATTCTTCACAAGGTTTTCAAATTCATAATCACAGGGCTTATATAAACAAACAAACTATCTCAAGATCTTATATTACCAAAGTGCTGAATACTTTATATGTTGGTTTGGTTGTTTGTTGTTTAACTTGTACTTGACAAATAAATTGATTGTTTGGCTTGAAGATTGTGTTTAATTGATTGGTTGTTTAATTATATTATCGATTGGATAAAAGAACTAAGTTCTTGATTGATTAAAGAATTAAACAAACAAGTCAAGAATTGGTTAAAAGAAATAAAAGAAGTTTAAGGTATTTTAAAAGGAATTAAAAGAAATTTTTAGAATCCAATTCACCCCCCTCTTGGGAAGCTATTCCTAATTTCAATTGGTATCAGAGAGGGGTTATAACAAATTCTAACAAGTAGTTATAAAAATATCTATATGGCAAACATAGGCGTAGCTCCCTTTGGAGAGGGATAATCTTCAACTAGGTCTCCTATTTTTTGTGGTTTGAACTGCACGTTTTGGAAAAAGAGAATGCAAATCTATCTCCAAACAATGAATTGGAAAGTATGGGAAGTCGTGATAGATGGAGATCACATTCCCACTAAGATAGTAGATGGAAAAAAAATCCCAAAAGAGAAGAAAGATATGACCGATCAAGATTATAAAATGCTCCAAACAAATTCAAGTGCTATAAATGCTTTATATTGTGCCTTGGATGTTAATGAATTTAATAGAGTAATGGCCTGCAAAACAGCTAAGGAGATATGGGATAAGCTAGAAGTAACATATGAAGGAACAACAGATGTTAGGGATAATAGGGTTGATATGCTTACAAGTGAATATAAAGCGTTTAAAATGAACCCGGATGAATCCATAACTAATATGTTTACTAGGTTCACTTATATAATCAATTCTCTAAATGCACTAGGGAAAACCTACACTACTTATGAGATAATAAGGAAAATTCTTAGAGGGCTGCCACCTAAATGGGAATCAAAAGCCACCACTATAATAGAAGGAAGAAATCTGAAAACCACTTCCTTAGATGAGCTTATAGGTTCTCTACTTACATATGAAATGACTATGAATGAAAAGAATGGAAAAGCTAAAACCCAAGATTCAATAGCCTTCAAAGCCTTAAAAGACAACTCAAGTAGTGAAGAAGAAATGGATGAAGATGAAGCAGCCTTTATATCTAAAAAGCTAGCAAAAATCCTTAGAAGGAAAAACAAATTCAAAAGAAGGAAACAAGGCTCTGAATCAGAGGAAGAAGAAATCAGCAAAAAGAAATCTAAAGATAAAACTCCTACTTGCTACAATTGGAATAAAGTTGGACATATAAAACTAGAATGTCCACTACTACTAAAGAAAGAGTCTAAGAAGAAAAAGAAAAAGGCCATGAAAGCCACTACTTGGGACATGATGAGTACAAGTAGTTCAGAAAATGAATCAAGTGACCAAGAGATTGCTTATACAAGCTTTATGGCTTGGGACAATGAGGAAAGTTCCTCATCTAAATCTTCAAATAATTCTTGTAGTGATGAATCCGATGATGAGAGCATGCCATCATATGAAGAACTTCAAAATGATTTATTCAGAGTTCATAAGATGCTGGTCAAAGCAAATAAACAAAACACCTCATTAAAGAACAAGAATGAAAGTTTAATGAAAGAGTTAGAATCCCTAAAGAATGCTGAAAGAGATAAAGACTCAAAACTCAAGCAAATAGAACATAAGTATGAATCGGCAATGAAAGAAATAGAATCCAAAAATCTTGCTGAAAAAAAAAACAACTTGAAAATCAAGAAACTAGAAAGCAAGAATGAACAAATGATAGAAGACCTTCGATCCTTATCCTCTATGGTATATGAGAAAGATATGTATATTTCTAAATTAGAGGATAGAATTAGAAAATTGTCTCTAGAATTAAAGAAATCATTAACGAAGGTTGATAACAAGAAAGACATAGAGTTAAAAGATCTCAAGAATCAAAATAAAGATAAGGATAAAATTATTTACAACTTTACGAAAGGGAAAGAAAACCTTGATAAGATGATTGACTCACAAAGAATGTCATTGAACAAAGAAGACATTGGGTTCAATGGAGTTGAAAATAAAAGGAAAAAGAATCTGTATGTGGGATATTTCTCAAAAGAATCCAAAGACTATGCTACGACATCTAGCAAAGCCTACACAAATACAATTTGCTATCAATGTAAGAGAAAGGGGCATATCAAGTTTGAATGTCCATTTAAGAGAAAGGGTGTGAGGACTAAACATGTATGGAAAATAAAAGAAACGCCCTTTGACAAATCAAAAGGAACTAAGAAGATATGGGTACCAAAAATAAAATAGAGAGAAAGAAGGATCCATAAAGGTTGGATAAATGAAAAAAAAAAAAGGAAACTCTAAAAGCTTATAAAATAAGTGCTAATAAAAGATAGGTATACATCAATAAAAATAGAAACTTGAACCATTATACAATAAGTAAAATAAGTTAGAAAGGTTCAAAACAAAGAAATAAGGAAAATTCAGAAGTTGAAGCACTTCGATTGACTGAGCAGACAACCTCAGGCTCCTACATGTACCTCAGGCGCCTGAACTCTAGACCTCAGACTACCGAACAACTACTGCCTGTTGAAATTTTGCCTAGAAAATTCTTCAGGCACTTGTACTTATTCTTTAGGCGCCCGAAGTCGCAGAGTCCTTATATTTTAAGCTCGCGAAACCCTATTTCTTCTAAACTCTAGGCTCCTGAACCAAGACCTATCACTCACCCGAAGTTCCAAACACCAAACCCCCTTTAATTTCCAGCGCTAAAACCTTAGATTTCAAGCTCCTAAGTTTGATCATACATACTCTAGGGTTTGAAAGAAACCATCCGCTGCTTAAAGAAACCTCACAATGCCTCGAGCTAAGCAAACAGAAAATCGTGGCTCGTCTTCTAGTAGAGATGATCTTAATATCAATCGATGACTGGTTTCCTCTCATGCAAAGCATGTTTATCGAACCCATCTTCAATCCATAGATCCCATATTCGGTAAGGTCCTTGATGTTCAATTCTTCAACTCAGAATTTCCAGATATTTTGCCATTTTTTCAAAACATAGGATGGAAGAACTTCATAGTTTACCAAGCTAAAGGATTTTTTTTTTCCAAATCTTGTCAAAATATTTTATGCTATTTTAGTTCAAGGAGAGGATAGCTTATCAACTAAAGTCAAGGGTAGGAAAATAATTCTCACTCCTCAATCGTTGGCTCCCATTCTTCTAATTACTCTAGGAGAGTTTGAATGTCCTCCATTTGTTTGGATTCTTCAACAAGAGTTTACACCAGAAGATTTTTTGCCACTAATTATGGAAAATGAACTTATCTACTTTGGACATCCGCCACTTTATAAGCAGCTAAATTTGAAAGCCCAAATCCTTCAAAAGATCATCACAAATAATATTTTGCCACAAGCTGAATCTTATGATCATCTCTTATATATCGATTGTTTTGTGTTATGGTGTCTATTAAAACAGAAGAAGCTTGATTTGGCTAGTCTCATTATGAAGTGGATGTGGGCAAAGATGGATGCAAAATGAGTAACTCCTCCATACGGAGGAGCGTGCAATATGATCTTTGCAAATCAGAATATCACATCTTCATCATACTTTTTCATAAAAAGGACCAGATATGAACTCTTCACCTCAACTACTCTCAAACAAATTGGATATGAGAAACGAAATAATGAGTGGTTCTTAAAAGGAGGTAGACAAAGAAGAGCAGTTGTTGCACCTCCTCTTTCACCTCAGGATCAGCCAGATGGTTCTGCCTCTGAAGCCCCCTCATGGTTCACACCGTTCTATAATGAATTCAACTCTTTTAGCCGAGATATGCACGAGGGTCTTAAAACTTTACAAGATAATTACTCCTCATTAGATCAGCGTCTTATGAGCATTGAGCAGACTCGGGGTAGTTCCTCACACGATGATCCTATGGACACTAGCTCCATACCTCGTAGTGATGATTCATCATCTGAAGAGACTGAAGAAGAGGAAGCTGAGGAAGAGGAAGCTGAGGAAGAGGAAGATGATGAAGAAGAAGAAGAAAAAGAAGGCTCACAGCAATCCAAAGGACGATAGGCTTATTGCGTATGTGTCTAGACATCTTAAAGAGTATGAGAGGAATTATCCTGTCCATGATTTAGAGCTTGCTGCAATGGTGTATGCTCTCAAGATCTGGAGGAATTACCTATATAGTGGAAAGTGCAAGATTTTCACAGATCACAAGAGCCTGAAGTATTTATTTATACAGAAGGAACTAAATATGAGACAAAGAAGGTGGCTAGAGCTTATTAAAGACTATGACTGCACCATTAGTTACCACCCAGGGAAAGCAAATGCGTTAACTAATGCTTTGAGTAGGAAATCAATGGGACCAGTACTAGCAGCTATGGAGATTTTGCATTTAATTTTGATAGATTTGGAGAGGCTCAGCATAGAATTAATAGAGTAAAGTCCTCAGGCAGCCATTGCCATTCTAGTGGTTCTGCCTACGTTATATGAGAGGATTAAAGTAGCCTAGAGTGATGATGTAAAGTTAATAGAGGTAATGCCTAGGGTGCGAGCTCGTTAGGGTGAGGAATTTAGCATATCAGATGACAGAGCCCTGCGGTTCTGTACTAGGCTTTGTGTTCCTGCAAATACCGAGATCAGAAGAACTGTATTGGAGGAGGCTCACAGATTCCTATACACCGTAAATCTAGGTAGCACTATCGGGATCTACGAGAGTGCTTCTGGTGGAGTGAAATGAAGAGAGATAGCTGAATTTGTACAATAGTGCTTGACGTGCCAGCAGTTTAAAGATGAGCACCAAAGACCAACAGGGCAATTGCAGCCATTGTTTATTCCCGAGTGGAAATAGGATCACATTTCGATGGATTTTGTTACGGGGTTATGACTAACGCGACAGGGGTTGAATGCGATTTGGGTGGTTGTTGATCGTTTGACAAAGACCGCTCATTTCATTTCGATTAAAGTCGGTTATTCCATGGATAAACTGGCAGAGATATATGTTTAGGAGATAGTTTGTGTTCATGGAGTGCTATGGGTAGTTCGGTTTACTTTACGATTCTGGAAAAGTTTTCAGGAGGCTATAGGTACACAACTAGCATTTAGCACTGCTTTCCACCCCCAGACAGATGGTCAAACTAAGAGGAGATCCAAACATTGGAAGGTATGCTTTGTGCTTGCGTCCTGGATTTTGGGGGTAGCTAGACCTAGTTTTTACCATTAGTTGACTTTGCCTATAATAACAACTACTAGGCTAGTATCGGCATGGCTCCATACGAGGCATTGTATGGTAAAAGATGTCGTTCTCCTCTCTTCTGGGATGGAGTAGCTGAAAAGCGAGTGTTAGGTCCAGAGATTGTATAGCAGATGTATGATAAGGTCCGACTAATTAAAGAAAGAATCAGCACCGCGCAGAGTCGGCAGAAAAGCAATGCAGACACTCACCGCCGAGAGTTACAGTTTGATGTGGGAGATCGAGTATTTTTAAAGATAGCTCCTCTAAGGAGTTATGAGGTTTGGAAAGAAGGGCAAGTTGAGCCCAAGGTATATTGGCCCTTTTGAGATACTAGAGAGAATAGGGTCAGTTGTGTAACGACTTGCTATTTAATTGGGTTTATTTATTTATTTTTATACTATAACATTTAAAATGCTCTGATACCATACTGGATTAAACCCAATCATCAACCCTAGCAGCAAGAAGTAGAAATCAAATAAACATAACCATACGTAGTTATATACGATACTAGAGTGCTAAAATGTTTCCCAATATATACGTATATGACTGTTCCCCAAAATACCCATGACTGGCTAGGGCTATACAGAAATACTCCAAAACAAATACTCACTCTTTAGTGACACGGCAGTACTGAAGCCCCTCTACCTGCGAGCCTGATCTGCTCGCCTATCTGGATCACCTGAAAAATGTTAAATTAATTGAGATGATCCAACGCTCAGTAAGACGAAATATGCTATTACTAGTGTGTGGCAAATGAGTTACAATACTGTGAAAATTTATTACTATATAGTCCTGTATCACTGAATCTATAAAGTACAATACCAGTAATATAATCTTCATCTTTTACCTGTTGCTTAACATTTATGTACTATAGGTTTCTATTCAAAATATTGCTTATATATATATATATATATATATATTTTCTATTTCTGTAAACTTGTATAAATATAATAATAACTGTAAACTTCCTTGTGGATAACTGTGTGTCATGATTTAACCCCTTATGACAGGGTTGTGCGGCCTTTAGTCGGGATTTACCCTAACTGGCCAACCAAGAATAAATCACTATACTCCATAGTCTGATCAGCCCTCCTCAACCCATATTTGATGGGGAGCCTGTCCACTCGTAGGCTCTATGCGATCGACTTTTATACCACGTATTATCTGAATAGGTGGTTGCACTCTATATACTATATGTAGCTATGATACCGTGCTTTGCAAACTGTATGGCCCAACAGGGTCTGATACTATATAATACATCTCTATATATAACTATATGTTTTACCATGATTTTGTAATAACTGTATAAACCATGACGCTGTAGCAAATTGTAACTATATCAACTGTGTATCTATAATTAACTATAAATTCGTATGTCATGGTACTGTAAAGCTGTATAATCATGGTATTTCTGTAACTGCGATAAAATATATTTACTATCTGTATATTCAGTAAAATGCATCTCTAAAAATACCGTAAAACATGTTTCTGTACTATATCTATATTCTCAAGTCACACAGTAATTTTAAAACATATTAATCATATTTGATAAACTGTATAAATCTTTGCTGTAAATAATACTCTGGTGGAATATTTATAATTTTATACTGAAAACTTATTCAAATAACCTAGCATAGCATATTTCCCTTACCTGTTTCTTGTTAAAAATTCCCTACTATAATAGGTCCAACACCCGCAGGGTTCTCCACTCAACACCTTGAAAACCATAAATTTCAGAATAAAACATTACTATTTCTACGTATATTACATTTCTTACAACTGCTAGAAACCCAAATTCCAAATAAAAGACCTTACCCTGGATTTGGGATGAATTCCAACTTCGTTCCACCAACAATCCGCTCCGGCAGACTTGAAGAGAACTCTGCCAGGAACGTTGTGGTCGCCTCAAATCGTTGATCCGGTGACCAACAGGGCCAAAATCAAAGAGAGAAGAGGGAGAGGTCGTAGGAGAGAGAGAGAGAGAGAGAGAGAGAGAGAGAGAGAGAGAGAGAGAGAGAGAGAAGAGAACGACGTTGAAATTCTACGTAAAACTGAGTTTAAGCACTATTTATACTATGGGATTCATCGACGAGCCACGTCACCTCGTCGACGAGGTCCTGAAGAACCCTCGTCGACGAAACCCCCATGTTCGTCGATGAGGCATTGGGAAAATTTCTTAGAATTATCACATTCAAAATGCAATGTCGTCGACGAATGCTAGTCGGCTGCCTCTTTCTGTTACTGATTCCATTTCCCTCTCTCTTTATTATTTAAATACCATTATTTTTCAGGTCGCTACAAGTTGCCTATAGGCTAGCTTTGCTTCCAGCTTTGGCTCGAATTCATGATGTGTTTCATGTTGCTATGTTAAGGAAATACATCCCAAACCCATCCTACATAATCAGCTAAGCAGAGATAGAACTCAAGGATTCACTAGCTTATGAAGAGACACCAGTACAAATTAGATAGAAAGACACAAGAACTGCGTACTAAAGAAATTCAGCTAGTGAAGATTTTGTGGATGAATTGTGCTATGGAAGAAGCATTATGGGAACTCGAGGATGAAATCAAAAAGAAATACCAACATTTGTTCCAAGAGTAATCATGTAATGTAAATAGTTAGGTAATGTTTCTTTTGCAGGTACATGTACTATTTAGTCAGTAAGTAGTTTTTAATTTTATTTGTGTAATCTACCAAAACATAGAATGTAATCACGGTAAATTGAAAAATTTGTTTGTAAGTTGAAAGCTATCTTGCTGCTCTCTCTTGCTCAACACTTTGCATAACTAAATTGCAGAATTTCTGAAGTACTGATCCATCCTACTTCTGAATTTAATTCTCATCTAGAAGGAACTCAGTGATAAATTCTCTTGAGTTCCATTGTATTTCATAGTGATATTTAATATTGAAGTACATAGTGATTTAATTTGTACTAATATGCTCTTTGTGAGAGTATCATTGTACGCAACTATTTCTTCTTATTTTTTGACGATACGAGGTTATTGGATAGTTGATTGAGTGTGGGGTATCACTTAGAGAGGCATTTCTATGACCTATTGAAGGAGTGACCAAGTGTGGGGTATCACTTGGAGAGGTGCAGTTCTAGCCTATTGAAGGAGTGACCGAGTGTGGGGTATCACTTCGAGAGGCGTTGCTCTAGCCCACTTAAGGAGTGTTTGAGTGTGAGATATCACTTTTGAAAGGTTTGTTCCACCCAGAAAGGAATGGTATAGTTGAATCCTTTGGTGGTAATGGCCAATGGCGAGGATATAGGCCGGAGATAAGCCGAACCTTGTAAAAAACATGGTGTCACTCTCTTTCCTTATTCTCTTTACTTTTTAACATATATTAACTGCGTGGTTGTGTTTTATTTTTAATCAAAAACACTATGTAGATTAGTTATTAAATAAACTAAAGCTTAATTTGTTTTTGGGAATTTGCAAAAATCTAGAGGAAGTACGTTAGTTGATCAGTACAAATTACGGAAACCGTAGGAGAGTACGTTGATTGGTTCAACACCCAAGACTTATTTACTGAAAGTTTATTTAAGGTCTAAGTTTTGGAAAGAGTGTTGGATTACATATAGAGCATCATATTGAGAAATTAAATCCATCAATACAGGGCTTAAATCAATCATATACACAAGGTTACAAACTAAGATGAAAATTGTCAAAGTGATGTATATTGTATTTTGTGATTGATTACTTTGAGTTATTAAAGTGATGAATCTTGAAAGCATTGCTGGAATCAATCTTACTTGTGTATCTTATTTTGATAATTTTGGTTGAGTTGAATTGTTGGAAGAATATCTAAAAATCAAAGTATTCAAGTTGCGATACTTACACTTATTCATAAAAGTTTATGACTTAATTAATTTTTCGCTAAACTTGTGATTATAAACCAATTTTGTTTATGTTGTGTTGAAGTATTGGTTTGTGGATTGATTGTCCAAATAAGGTTTGGTTGTGTGATTGTTAGATTAACAAGAGGTTAAGAATTTGCAAAAGGAATTGAAAGTAATTTTAATAATCCAATTCACCCCCACTCTTGGGACAACTCCTTAACATTCAATTTTGTTTGAGATAAAATATATATCAGCTGTACAAGCAAAACATTGATTTGACCATATAGAAAATGTTGGCCTTACAAGGCTTAACATCATCTTGTTTTGATGCTAACAAACAAGTAGAACTTAACATGCTTTGGCTAAGTGATATCTTTTCAGGACTCAATGATGAATACAAGGTTAAAGAATTCATGAAAGCTTGTACTTCAAAGAAAGATGATTATGTCAAGCTTGAGGCATGGATTAAAACTTGAAGATCATGAGAGCATTAATATTAAAAAGCTTCAAGAATGAAAGCCCAAATGATCAATATGGAAAGCTCTCAAATCAAATGAAGCTTAAAGATCTCAAAAGCCATATCTTGAAAGCTCACAAGGATCAAGGAACATGGAAAGCCTTACATAAAAGCAAGTGATCCATATTGAAAGCTCAAAGAAGTCTGAAAGATCAAAGATCAGCGACAAAAAGAACTCAAAGCAAAGAAGTTTCATTTTAGTTTTTAGAACAACTTTGTAAGTACTTCAAATATGATTCAAGTATGATTTTTCATTTTGAAGCTCATTAGGCAAAGAGATACTTAGAAACCTAAAGTTTTAAAGTCTTGGAACATATTTTTCAAAGTTAAACAAGTTAATATTCCAAGATTAATTAAGCAAAGATAAGAGAGATAAAAAATTTTTTAAGAAGGAAAATCTGGTTGATAGACGAATGGCTATCTATGACAGTCAACTAGCATATTAATGAGCCTTAACTAAGTAGACGGAAGCATGACAGACGACTGTCAAGTACTTGATAGACGACAGTCAGTGACAAATGAAATGACTACGTAGGTTCTGTCAGACGACTGTCACCCTTCTGAATGTTTTAAAAAACTGAGTTGTTCAGTGATAGACGACTGCCACCCGATGAAAGATGACTGCCACCTTACTGTTTGTGAAATTTGTATTTGATATGCATGGATAGCCGACTGCCAGAGACCATACAGCCATATGGCTCGCGACAAATTTCAAAATACTCAACGAATATGTTTTTGAATTTCAATTACTTGAGGCCCAAATTAATATAAAACTTGGACCCTACTCCAAGTAAACTTGGGGAGCAAGCTAGATACTTTTCTACATCTATAAATACCTTCAAGTTACATTGATTTGAATACCAAGAAAGCAATTCAGCAATCAAACTCTTTCTTAAGCATTATAAAAATATCAAAGCTTTCTCACTGATATTGAGCCACAATTGTTAATTATTTCATCTATTAAAGGAATCATACGGTGAAAAACTTCTAGAGCTTCAATCTGAATTTCATATTGTGAATTTTATTGAAGTATATTATAGTGCTAAACTGTTGTACTAATCAGCTCTGTGTGTGAGCATATTCTTTGTACACAAATATTTGATTTGTATCTTGTAGATTGACTATTCTAAGGATTGTTTGGATCGTTGGTTAAGCAAGAGGATATTGCTTAGAGAGGCAGACTATAGCCTAATTGAAGGAATGACAGAATGAGGGTACATCGTTTGGAAAGGCTGGCTCTAGCCTACTGAAGGAGTGTGTGTAAACGGTATTGTTCCACCTGGAAAAGGAACTGAATTTAGTAATCCTTTGGTGGTTTGCCAAAGGCGAGGATGTAGGTTGGGTATAAGCCGAACCTCATAAAAATCCTGATCTCATTCTCTCTTTCCCTTACTCTTTATTTTCAGCACATAAAAATTGTGTGGATGATTTAAATTCTTAATCATTTATACTACGAAGTTTGGAAAATAAGTAAATTGAAGTATAAATTGTTTTTGGGCTTGTGGAAACTGAAAGGGAGTACGTTGGTTGATCAATACTTTGCGGAAACCACAATGGAGTACGTTGTTTGGTCAACACGCCAAAGACTGTTTAAGTAAAAGTTTATTTAAAGTCTAGGCTTTTGGAAAGAGTGTTGGATTTAATATTGCACATCATATTGAAGAAGCAAATTCATTAAATCAAGGCTTTATATCAGCAAGCATAAATTATCATTCACTACAGGGCTTGGTTCAAATTTATATCCATAGGGCTTATAAAAACAAACAACCATCTTAAGTTCTTACATTACCCAAAGTGCTGTATATTTCAATCTTGGTTTGGTTGTTTACTTTCAAAATTGTGGTTGATTGGTTTGGTTGATTGATTACTTGAATGATTGAATGTTTGTGTGGTTGCGGATTAAATAGAGAAATAAGTTTTTGCTGAAAGTTTGAAGAATGAACAATAAGTTAAGATTTCCTAAAAAAGGTATGGGTACCAAAAGTGAAATAATAAATTCATACAAACATAAAGAAAATAGCATTGTTGGTCCAAAATCATAAGATGATTTTTTACAAGGCTTAAACTTAAGAAAATATAAAGAAAATATCAAATTAAACTTATTACATAAGTATCTTGATTAAGAAGAAGATATTTGAGAATGAAAGCCTGTATTCTACATGCTTACATGCCTATATGATATGCTCCCTATTTATGTGATGTGCTGATATGCTATATGCTACATGACTTGACTTATATTTATAATTTATGGCTCACTATGTTGAAAATTTGAGCATGAGATTATTGTGTATAAGCATGGATTTTGATATGAGATTAATTCTTGACCATGCATGCTTTTGATGAATCATATGGATAAACTTACTACTTTTACTATTGATATCTATGAGCTATAAAAAATATAATAGTAATATTGGTATCCATAAGCTATGCATGTTGTGATAATGACTTTGGTATCTATAAAGTATTTTTGGCATCACAATTTAAAATTTTAATTAGTATCAAAATTTAAAAGCTCACTTAGAATCACAATCTAAAAGCTCAATTTGTCTTTGAGCATGACAAGTATGATTATGTCTATGAGCATGGTATGCGATGATATTAGCATGATGTTGATATTTGATACATGACATGATTAAATGTTTTGAAACATGGGATAATAAATGCAAAGTTGGTAACAGAACTGAATGTATTGAATTCAGGGGGAGTTATAACTTACTGTTTATATTATGATAATTTCCCTATTAATCAATTGATATCATGAATTAAATTTAAAATTTAAAATTTGTATCATAAAATCATCAATTGGTATTAAAAACTGGTATCTTGAATAATATCAAAGGGAGAAAAAGATGTTAGTAAAGATATTACACTCTATACATGTTATATTGAAAAATAATAATTTGAGTGTGTACATATGGTTGATATGCATGATATGCTCAAAATGTGTTGTTATTTTGTTTCTCTTTTTGATTGATGTCAAAAGGGGGAGATATTTTAAGCAAAAATTGAGCATGATATTGCAAAAATTGAGCATGAATATCAAAAGGAGGAGAAATATTTGATATTGATGAAGTGATGAGCATGATTGAAAAAGAGTTTTTGAAATTAATATTGATCTTGCGAATAATGTTAAGATGATGCTTATTAAAAGGGGCAGTTTTTTTAAGACTCACTCCTATTTTTGCTCATTGTTTGTTATCATAAAAAAGGGGAAGATTGTTGGTCTTACAATCTTATTTTGATGCTAACAAACAATTGGAACTTAACATATTTGATTGAGGATATTTCAGATCTTACATATGTAAAAGTAAGGTCTACTCACAAGGATCAATTGAAGCTTATATTTCAAAGGAACATGATCATATGAAACTTAAAGAATACTTAAAGCAATGGATGATATATTAAAGCTTGACGATTATGAGAGGAAGAATTCAATGAAAAGCTTGAAGTATCTTAAAGCTTGAAGATGAAAAGACCAAAGCATGGAGACTCAAAGTTTTCAAGAATAACAAAAAGTTTAGAAGTCTTTACGTAAGTGCTTTAATATTTAAGTATCTTTTTAAATATTGTTGGTGCTCTTTAGGGACAAGTATGGACTTAATAGACCTATTTCAAAACCTTGAGAATATTTTATAAAAGATTAAACCATGAGAGCAAAACTAGAATTAAAAAACCAAAAAGAAAAACCAGTCAATGATTTGTCCAGCCGACTAACTTAACAAAGGCAAAATCACCTAGCCGACTGACCCAAAATGAACTATGTTTATGTTGAAGATTAAACTTGAAGACCGGCAGCCCACCGTTGTGGACATTGGAGATTTGCAGGCTGCCTACTCCACCTACCAGCCCACCTCCTCTGAATTAAACACCCACCATTGTTGATTTTATTGCTTCTGTAATAGCTATAAATAGGTGTGTGTATTGTGTTATATTATGTGGTGTGTGAGAGAGATTAGCCAGTGAGCCGTGAGAGAGATTTTAATTCCTCTGTATTATTTTCAGATTGAAATATACTTGTTTGGTATTTATCCTCACTGAGTTTCAATCACAGCCAGTGACTGAGTGCTCCTCTCCACCCATCAGTGGTATCAGAGCGTCCAGGTACGCCGGAATTCACCAAACAGAGGTGAACAGAGAAGAAATTCAAGTTTCTTCTCAGTTTTGAAGTTGCTCCAAATATCAAATTGAGCCTACCATTGTACAATTCAGCTCGAGACGATTCCAACAGTGAAAATCACGTCTCAAACGGACACCGGGAGAGCCCCCACGCGCCCCCACGCGCCTCCCACGTAAGCACCGTTCTTCCCACGCGCCGGCAAGACTCCGGCGACGGCGACACGCGCCTGCACGCGTCTTCCTCGCCCGATTGGCGAGATCCTACCCGCAAAGCGAACCGCGACCCGGATCTACGACCCGCGACCCGGTCAGCGACCCGCGTGCCAAACCCGCAACCCGGATCCGTGAACGAGACCCGACCCGCCTCCGACCCGCTCCCAAGCGCCGACACGCGGCGCACCCAGAAAGCGCCACGTGGCCTAACGGAGGGGTTAACGCCGTTTAAAGGCCGTTAAGTTAAACCGGTTAGTTCAAAAATTCACCCGAATTTTCCTATAGCCGGTTCGGTGATTTTTAGACCGGTTCTTTGCAAACCAAAACCGGTTCCTAAGGTTTTTCAATCTTCTGAATTTATTGGTGACATTAGATTTACCAAAATCAGCCCCCATTTCTCTGTTGTTTATATATTAAATTCGATGGCTAACGGTACTATCCAATCGGTCATTCCAAAATTGACCCGAGAGAATTATGACAATTGGTCGATTCAAATGAGAGTCCTTTTAGGTTCTCAGGATGTCATGGACATCGTTGAAGATGGGTACAGAGAAAGCCCATCAAAAGAAGTCGAAGCAGCTATGCCCGAAGCTCAAAGAACAACCTTGCGAGCCGATCGAAAGAAAGATTGCAAGGCAAAATCTATAATCTACCAAGGCCTTGATGAGACCACGTTCGAGATCATCGCCTCCGCAAAGACATCTAAAGAAGTTTGGGACTCTCTCCATCGAACACACAAAGGTGCAGATAAAGTAAAAAAGATTCGTCTTCAGACATTGCGAGGTGAGTTCGAATCTCTTAAAATGAAGTCTACTGAATCCATTTCAGACTACTATACACGAGTAATGGTAGTATCAAATCAATTAAGAAGAAATGGAGAAATTCTCAATGACGAGAGAATTTGTGAAAAAATTTTGCGATCTTTAGATCCAAAATATGATTATATAGCTGTGACCCTAGAGGAGACAAAAGACTTGGAAACAATGTCTGTAGAAGAACTTGTGGGCTCACTCCAAGCCCATGAGCAAAAAGTCAATAGAAGAAGTGATGATAAAGCACTGGAGCAAGCTCTCCAAACGAAGTTGTCCCTCACTACAGATAGATACGACAAAGGGGGGACGTCACAACAAGGAAGAGGACGAGACCGAGGATCTCGTGGAAGAAATTCTGGAAATTTTAACTCCAGAGAAGGTGGCAGAGGCAGAAGAGGTCCCACTAGAGGAGGACGAAATCAACAGAGCTATGTCCCACAAGGTAGAGGACAAGGAAGAAGAGGAGGATATAATAATCGCTCAAATGTAGACAAAAGAAACATTCAATGCTACAATTGTCACAAGTATGGACACTATAGCAATGAATGTTGGGGGCGACAACAAGAAAAGGTTAGCGAGGAGGTCAACCTTGCCGAAACTGATCATGCAGATGGAGAGTCATTGATGCTGATGGCACACAATGCAACTCCTCAGGACCAAAGCGTTTGGTACCTTGATTCTGGAGCCAGCAACCATATGACTGGCAGAAAGAACCTATTCTTTGAACTTGATGAGAAAGTTCAGGGGGAGATATCTTTCGGAGATGATTCAAAAATCTCAGTCTAAGGGAGAGGAGATGTTTTGATCAAACAAAAGTCCGGAGATCATGCTTACATCTCCAACGTCTACTATGTGCCAGCCATGAAGACTAATATACTTAGTCTCGGACAGCTCGTGGAGAGAGGCTATCGAATTAGCCTCAGTGATAAGCAGATGGTGATAATAGATGCTCGAGGAAAGCTTGTTACTCGAGTTCAAATGGCAAAGAATCGAATGTTTCCGCTCGCCATCCAACATGATACGCCAAGGTGTTTGAGCGCTATCATCAAAGACAAAGACTGGCTATGGCATCTAAGGTATGGGCATCTAAACTTTGAAAGTTTGAAACAATTGGGAAGCAAGAAGATGGTGAAGGGCTTACCCAATATTCATCATCCAAATGTAATATGTGAAAGCTGTATTTTAAGCAAGCAACATAGAAACAGCTTTGGAAAGCAAGCCGACTGGAGATCAACCATGCCGCTCCAGCTAATACACACAGATGTGTGTGGTCCATTAAGACCATTTTCGAATGGACAGAATCGATACTTCCTCACCTTCATCGACGACTACAGTAGGAAGACCTGGGTCTACTTCTTGAAAAGGAAGTCAGAGGTATTCGATAAGTTCAAAGAGTTCAAAACTCTTGTGGAGAAACAAAGTGGCTTCCGCATCAAGTCACTCCGGTCAGACCAAGGAGGAGAGTACAAAGACGAAGCTTTCCTGGAATTCCTTAGACAACAAGGAATTCAGAAACAGTTCACACCATCATACACTCCCCAGTTGAATGGTGTAGCCGAAAGGAAGAACCGCACAATCCTCAACATGGCTAGAAGCATGTTAAAGGATAAAAATGTGCCCAAGAGTTTTTGGGCAGAAGCAGTGTTATGTGCAGTCTATCTGCTCAATAGGTGTCCGACGAAGAGTTTTGATACAAAGACACCATATGAAGCCTGGAGTACTCACAAGCCCAGTGTGAGTCATCTGAGGGTGTTTGGCTCCATAGCCTACGCCAAGATCCCAGAAGCAAGAAGGACAAAGCTGGATGATAAAGGAGAGAAGTGTATCCTTGTAGGATACGGCGATAGCACCATGGGATATCGACTCTACAATCCCATCAACAAGAAAGTCTTTCACAGTCGGGATGTCATCTTTGAAGAAAATGAATCCTGGAAATGGGACCAGGTTGAATGTTCCAAAGATGCGGAATTGACACTTGAAGTAGAAGAACCTACACAGACAAGAGAAGTGGCTATCGAGCCACAAATTCCTGAGCTGCAGACACCTCCACATGGTTCACCACAGAGGAATGAAGCTCCATCACCAATTGAGCGTGAAATCTCAGACATGAGACCTAGAGGAGCTCGAAATCTAGCCGATCTGTATGAAAATACAGAACCAATGGAAGAATATATTGCTCTAAACTGCCTGTTGCTAACTAGTGACCCAAATAGCTTTGAGAAAGCTAACGAAGAAAACAAATGGAGAAAAATGATGGATAAGAAGATTCAATCCATCAAGAAGAACAAGACTTGGGAGTTGACAAATCTTCCGAAGAGCCACGAAACTATTGGTGTAAAATGGGTCTACAAGACCAAGAAGAACACTCAAAGAGAAGTCCAGAGATACAAAGCAAAACATGTCGTCAAGGGTTACAGGAAAAAGAAGTGGAATTGATATCTTGCAAAACGTATGATCAGATTGCTGACATTTTCACAAAGCCACTCAGGCATGATATTTTTGCAAGACTGAAGACAATGCTCGAAATGACAAAATTAGGAGAGTCAAGTTTAAGGGGGGATGTTGAAGATTAAACTTGAAGACCGGCAGCCCACCGTTGTGGACATTGGAGATTTGCAGGCTGCCTACTCCACCTACCAGCCCACCTCCTCTGAATTAAACACCCACCATTGTTGATTTTATTGCTTCTGTAATAGCTATAAATAGGTGTGTGTATTGTGTTATATTATGTGGTGTGTGAGAGAGATTAGCCAGTGAGCCGTGAGAGAGATTTTAATTCCTCTGTATTATTTTCAGATTGAAATATACTTGTTTGGTATTTATCCTCACTGAGTTTCAATCACAGCCAGTGACTGAGTGCTCCTCTCCACCCATCAGTTTCGCCAGCCGACTGACAATTTCTTGAAATAATTTATGGAAGACAGAATTGTGTCAACCGCCTGTCTAGCCGGCTGACCCTGTGTTTTTTGAACTACTCAGTCGCCTGTCCAGCCAACTAACTCCATGGGTTTTATTTTTTCTAAACTCCAATGGGAAGATTTCAAAAATTGGTTTTTCAAAATATGAATGTTGTAAAAACTTGGAAAACACTCAAAGTCACTTGGGGAACAAGGAAACTAAGCCTAGAATTCCTATAAATATTTCCTTAATCTCAAGATTTCAAAGAGACAAGCAATTACATAGCACACTTGTATCAAATCTCTTAACCTCTTTCAAAGCTTTGAATTGCTCTAACTCTTGCTGAAGAGAGATCATCTGAATTTCTATTGAAATACCAACCCAAGGTTATCATATTTAATTTTCTCAAATCACAAAGGAACCCTTGGTGAATTCTACTCTTGAGTTTTAATTCTATTTCTTTGTGGTATTTAAATTATTGAAGTACCTAGAGCTAAAGTTGTACTTATCTACTTTGTTTTGAGAGTTCTTTGTATGCAATATTTTCTTCATATTTTCTGTAGTTCTTGGACGCTTCGAGGTGTTTGGATTGTTGGCTAAGCAAGGGGATATTGCTTAGAGAGACGGGCTCTAGCTTAATTAAGGAGTGACCGAACGAGGGGACATCGTTTGGAGAGGCGGGTTCTAGCCTATTGAAGGAGTGTGTAAAGGTTTTGTTCCGCCCGATAAAGGAATTGTGATAGTGGAACCCTTTGGTGGTTTGCCAAGGGTGAGGACGTAGGCTGTGTTGAAGTTGAACCTCGTAAAATCTTGTGTTCCTATCTTTTTCCCTTACTCTTTACTTTCAGTACACATACAATTGCGTGGATGGTTTAATTGATAAACATACAAATTACGTAATTTGGAAGTTAAATAAACTTAAGGTTCAATTTTGATTTGGGATTGCGGAAACCGAAAGGGAGTACGTTGGTTAAACCTTACTTTGCGGAAACCATACGAGAGTACGTTACTTGGTTAAACACCCAAAGATAAATTTGCCAAGAGTTTATTTGAATTCTAAATATTTGGAAAGAGTGATTGGATTTTATATTTAACATCATATTAAAGAAGCAAATTCATTAATATAGGGTTGGATTCAAACTCATTATAGGGCTGCAAACAAAAAAAAAAAAAACTGAAAATTAAATTGTTTCAAGTTTGATATTGATTGGAGTATGTTTATATTCCAAGAGTGCTGAATCTTGAATGCTTTCATCAATCTAAATAGTGATGCAGTTATCTTAATCTTGACTTGGTTGTTTTTCTTTCCAATTGTGTTTGATTGGTTTGGATAGTGTAGTTGAAGATTGGATGTTTAATTAGTTGTGTTGTTGATTGTGTAAAAGAAACCAAGTTATTATGTGTTTGACAAATTAAACAAACAAGTCAAAGAATTGGTTAAACAATAAAAGAAGTTAAGTATTCTTAAAAGGAATTAAAAGAAAGTTTTTAAAATCCCAATTCACCCCCCTCTTGGGAAGCTGTCCTAATTTCACTTTCCATTTTTAAAACTTAAGCCATATTTAACTCTTGTTATTTTACTAAATGAAGTGCAGGGACCTAGGGATCAGACTATGGTCTAGGCTTTTCAATTAAGCCTAAAAACTTGGCACCAGTTGACCGATCTTTTGATTTATCCTAGGCTCATTTGAGCTTATATTAGCCTATCATGCAGCAATGCAGATTATTACATACCAGATTGAATTGAATGCAGTTACAAGAAATAAAAGTTGTCTTTATTCCTTTTGCTTCTTCAATAGCCATCTTAGACTTGAACTTTATGGACTTGATGGCATCCTTGTGTTCCTACCATCAGTGCATGCTAAGGATGAACCTGTTCAAGAAACTCAAAGCACATGTAAGATACTTTGTGTTTGTCATAATCAAAATGGGATATGACTCAAAAGTCAATAGAAATAGACGATGGAAAAATTAAATACCAAACACAATCCTACGTTTAATCATTCAGGTAAGAAATAAATCCCACATTTGAAACTTCGGACAAAAACCTAAAGATGATAACTTTACTACGTAACTTGAGCAAGCAACTCTAAAAACCTCAATAAAATACAAAAAAAAAAAAAAAAACTAGATTTTAACACAATCAAGAACTTAAGTGACGATTAAACCAGATCCAACAAAAGAAACAAACTTGCTTCTTTAACAATTTAAACAATAAACCAAAACACAATAAAAACTCGGACTTTAATTAAATTGAACTTAAGATGAATAGAACCCAACAAAATTTAAATCCTAAAGAAGATTTTTAAAGAGATCAACTCGAACTTTAACAATGAAAAATAACGAAACAAAATTAACTCTAATAAAGATATTAAATAAGAAGAGAAAAAAAATTGACTTTAATAATAATAACCTAATAGAAATTTAAAAGTTCAAAACTTTAATTAAAATTCAACTGAAAATTAACAATGATTAACCAAGTATTTAAATGCAAAAAAAAAAAAAATAATAATAATAACTAGAGAAGAAGAGAAGAAGGAAAAAGAAAGAAAGAGAGAGATGTGCAAGTCTTGTGAAGAGCAGTAGCAGGCAGCATGCAATAGGGAAGCAGCAGCAGCAGGAGGCAACCCAAGAGGCAGAGAGAGAGAAACCAAGAGATGCTGCGGCGCTGAAAAAAAACAGAACAAGAGAGACCCAAAAAAAAAAAAACATGTTAAAACCCTAATTAAAGCTTCCCTCTTCACTCGTTACCCTCTCTTTGCATGGTCAGGTCAAATCAAACCCGACGTCTCCTTTTTTTTTTTTTTTTCTTCTGTTCCAGCTTACCTTTGAATTTTGAAGCCCATTCAAAATCTCACATCCCTTTTGTTTTTTAATTCCCCCCAAGCACAGCTGCCCACTCACAGCCATATGCATGGGCTTTAAAGCCATCATACGGTGACATCAAGCCTAATTGCTCACCGGCCTATCTTATTTACACCCAGAAACTACAACCTCATTTCACATGTATGCATGGGATGGCCCAAGTAGCTTCTTCATCTCCAACCCATGCACCCATCTTTATGTGTATGGCTTTCATTTATGGCCCAACTCATGTGTACGACTCTTTTACTTCTCCAAAACTCACGTGGTGTTGTCACTGTATGCATGTGCTTCCAATTTGCATTAGCTCCATGAGAAGTGCATGGCTTCTTCAAGGGCTCAAGCTCATGCAAGCATGGCTCGGTTTCTCTCACACATGATCCATACACATTTTAATTTCAGTTTTCATTTCCAAAAATCATCCTGTAATAAGAAGATACCAAAAATCCGTCAATTATTGAATAAAAATCCAAATATTATAAATTGAGCTCATTGTTAAAATATTGAATATAATTTGGCATTTAATTAAAATTATAATCTTTAATGCATGAATTTAAATGCCTAATTACGCAATTTTGATGTGTAATCACACCCCCCCTAACTAACGTTTTGTTAGTCTCTAGCAAATAACATGAATGCAATCCAGGGCGATACCCAGAAACACTAATTCTAATGAATATTAAATGAATGCATATGCGACCCAAATATACCATTTCACATACGTGAATATCACCAGATTACACACAAATTCATTCATACACGATTCATACAACTCCAAAGTAATTCATTCATGCAAGTTTCATCATTATATAACCATTAAAAATAGTATACTCACATAGATTCAACCAGCAATACAATTCAGAGTTAATGTAGTCATATAAATTCGAGTATAAAAAGGCAAAATCTCGAGTCATGTGCAATGTGTACGACTCGTTACACCCAGGATATCAATGGACGCCTACAAAAAGGTCATTTTGACTCAGCCTAACTAGTATACCCTAAAAAACACTCAAAAATGATAGGTTCACTCGTCATATGTGAGAAGGAGTGTCGTGATCAAACATCCCACATATTGTAAGGAAAAAACGCTAAATATATGGAGTGGACTAGTCTGAAAAGGATTCAGCCTATTGTGAGGTGTCCGGTCCTTAACTCTAGTATCTTCTTATCTACTCGTCATATCCAACCAAGACCACCTTAGATCAACTTATTCACAAACTAGGCATGAATACATATGAGGCATTAGGCGGTTGATGTGCTACTGATGTTGTCAATAAACGAATAGAACAAGAGCAGGCGACTAGCCCCTCATGTTCAGTCAACTGACTCAATACTAACTTTCAAAATGCGCTAATTTTAAAAAGCTCAAGTGATTGACTCTCGGGCATTAGTTGACTGAAGTCTATATTTTAACTTTTAACAGCGCTGATATTGTTTCATAATTTGATTTCTTGTTTTCTAAACTTAGAAAAAACTTGAGGAAAACAGTAAGAAACTTTATTGCTCTATATATACATGATATTTTCGCAAATTATACATACATACAAAGCATATACCATTCAATTTTTTGAATTCATACTGCTGAAAGTCTTCTGAAAGTATTGTTGTGCTATTGCTGAAACTACTCACGAAGTTCTGATTTAGTCACTCGATTTTCTCAATTCTTAATCAGAACCCTAGTGATATTATTCTGAACTTCAATTTATTTATTGTTTTTGATTGAATTATATTGAATCTAACTTGTGCAAATCTGCTCTAATTGAGAGTATTTCACTGTACGAACAAAGTTTGTTCCTTGTTTTTGTTTTTGACGGTTCAGGGTTGTTGAATGTTTGCCTAGTGAGAGGGTTGTTCTCATTAGAGAGGGATCTCCACCTTCAATGGAGAGAGGCTTGCTTCACCTGGTAACGAAGTGGAAAGGAAATCCTCATAGCGGGTTGCTTGAGGCAAGGACGTAGGGTGCTAGCCAAACCTTGTAAAAAAATCTAGTGTTCAGCTCTTCTTCCCTTAAAATTTTAAATTCTTGCAAGATTATAAACTGCGTGTATGCTTACTTAATTATTAAGAACTTGCTGGATATTGGGAATTTGCTGAATACTGATTGTGGTTGTATTTGAATCAAGGAATTAAATTGGTTTTGTTTATTGGATTGAAAATTCATATTAGCTTTGATTACTGAAATCTTGAATACAAAAGCTAAGGTAAAACAAGTGTGACTGATTATTCTTTTGATGCAAAAATTACAAGATACTTAAGATTGAATTATTCAAATTATATCCTGAGATTATCATTGATCATTGCTGAAAAACTGATTTTGAAAGTTCTATGTATATTGGAAGTCATTCCCAAAGGCTCAACACAAACATTAAGTTGTTTATCTTAAGCTTGGTGTCGAGTCCAAAGAAGTAAAATATTAGATCCCAATCACACTCCAAATAGTTTGTGATCTGAACAATTGACCAAGAAACAAGACTTATTGTTGTGATTCTTGATGTTGTGCAATTAGGGGCAAGATAATTAATTGTGTTTATCTTCTAGGTATAATATGGACTAAATATTTTTGTTTTTTGACTAGGGATTTGCATTGAATGTGTGATATAATGTGTTTATATGAACATATTCGAAATAAAAATCTAGATATACAAGGATCATAATACTATGCAATCAATAGGTGGCTTTAATTATCATCAACGAGCATTGCTTTAAATTGTGATTTTTCATATGGGACATATGTATATTCTTATAACTAAAGGTTGAAACCTGAAACAATGTTCATGCATGATGTAATGATGATTTTATATAGGCTTTATGGACAAACCACATAAATCATTATCTTGTTTTCTTGTATGTTTCTTTTGATTTATTGCATGGATGTAAATTTGTAACGCTTGGGCGTGCTTCACTAGCCAAAAATATTCCATCCAATTATGCCATTCTTTACAAAATTGCATGAGGTTCATTCATGATGTTGCTAAAAAAATTTATAAACCCCTTTCTTCTAATTCTCTATGTAATCAACACCATTGATACTCTCTTCATAAGCCCCATGTCTATTTCTTTCCAAATCAATGTTGACCCATTTTTGGTTCATAATCATTTCAAGAAAGATATCATTGCTAAAGTTTCTTATTAACAAACCTTGAAAATATAACATTGAAAAAAAAAAATTTGAGGTTCCAACTTTCAAAGAGTACTATTTCTAGTCTACACTAAGAGCATTTATCGTTGGGTGGCTTGAAAAAGAATAACCTTAGTCAACACTTTGTTTGAGTAGTGGAATATAATCAAATAACAAACTAAAAATATAAAAACACATATAAACAAATGAAAGATGGTTAAGATGATTTTAAAAGTAAGAGAGATTGTACTTCTTTATTCTTAATGATGAAAGTTTGATGAAAACAAAATCAACCTAAAATGTTTATAATACTAGCAGTAATATAAGCTAGTTGCTTAAAAACATTGTTTGCGGTGGTCAATGGTGACTTGATTGCAATTGGGGGTTCAGTGAAGGCAGACTCGCAATCGATTGCCTCATCAGCCGCAAATGCCATTTAACTATTTGCTTCGCCTTAACTATTTGAATTCAGATAGCCATAAGCATTTCGAATGAAATCTTTATTCACCGTATAGTCTGTGAAGCATATATGAAGACATTGTATAGCTAATGGATCCTTGGTTGTATTAAGTAGATGACTCACTTCAGCAAGAATCTTTGTATTGTTTGCATTAAGCACATTCAGCATCACATATGCAAGCCCTTTGACGTTAATAGTGCTATTGGAAGTGCTCGGATCTGACCTTAGTGTCGATACACAGAGTGTATAATTGTAAGTATTCTTACAACTGTCTTCTATAAGATCTGCCCTTGCCATCATGAAGAAATGGGATATAGCAAGAACAAATAATAAAAGTGCTAATTTCAAATATTTTGACTCCATTTTTTCCTCTTGTGATTGATTAGATCACATACACTAACAAGCCTCCAATATATATATATATACCAAATAATGAACAATGATTATTTATATGCTACAAAATTTCCTTATTCAATAACCTTCTTTATTTGACTACAAAAAATTTATGTTTAAGATGATGCAAAGATTAGAAATAACAGGTTGTAAAAATTAATTGCCACATCATTTTCTTTATTAAAGCATTAGGTTTTTTCAAATAAAAATAAAAATATGACTTTTCCTAATAATGTCAATATTATTTTTTGAACAAATATTGAAGAAGATATGGTAAGACAGTACATAAGTTTCATATAAAATTAATGTTTCAACGAAAGAGTGAGAAATCTTTGTAAGAATAGTTCCTCCATGTAAGACTTAGAATTCATCAATTGCATGATATTAAGTTAGCACTTTGACTTAAACAAGTGAAAGACTTAATTTGGTGTAACTCCTAACTTCTCAACCTTTTATTCAAACATCAATTTTATGTGAAACTTTTGATATAATATAGGCATTAATTAGAAATTTTTGTACTATTCATATTAATCAAAATTATCTGGTCATGATAATTATTTTTATACCTCTCTTAATATAACAAATCATCATTTGGGAGCGCAACTCCTTTCAAGACCAAACTCTCTTAATTCTTGAACTAAACTTTTCAAATAAAACGAATTTAAACATTTCTTTTCTAAAAAAGAAAAGAAAAAAAGAAAAAAAATACACACATCAAGGAATGCACTCGTACTTTGATTGAATAGAAATTAAATCATATAATTACAACCATTTGAACTGTAACTTTCCACACTAAATCCTCGAGTTCAAATTTCATTTGGGATTGTAATTTCAATTTTGCGCTTTTATTTTTTGGAATTTTATTCTTTAATTTCCTCCCCACTCTGTAGATTTATTTCCTTGTTTATGGGAATTCTTTAGTTGTAAACCTATACTTATTTATTTAGTTATACATTATCATTCAAAAGTGTATACGACTTTTATGGAAATGCATTTTCAGAAACTTAACACATGGAGCAATCTCAGTTAATGCTAAGTCTTTTAATAATAATAATAATAATAATAATAATAATAATAATAATAATAATAAGGTATTCTTTAGTATTTAATCAAAAAGTAATATAGGCATTAATTAGAAATTTCAATTCTTTAATTTTTATTGATAAAATTTAATGATAAAACAAAAGAAATTTGGTGGCAATTAAAATTTTAATTAATATGTTATTACTAATCATTGCTTCATCTTAAAAAAAAAAAAAAACTATGTATTCAAATTAAAAGGGTTTTTTTTCCAGAACTAGAACCTCAAATTGCCTAGCATTAATAAGAGATAAGATTTTAAGAATTTAATTTGCATAGCATTAATAAGAAAGAAGCTTTTTAGAATTTAAATTGCCTAGTGTTAGGGTGTGACAATGTAATGGGGAAAAGGGGGAGTGAGATACTGCTATAATTGTATTCTTCAGGGATTTGGAATGAATATATGATTATCTATGTGATCGTTTGTATGATTATTCTCTTGTTGTTGAATAATACAAGTAGTCCCTTTTATTGGGGTGTTTTGTTGCCTTGAATTGTGATGTCTCTGATTGTCATAGTCTTATTCGGTGTATAAGAATATATTGCTCGTGTGATATCCTATTGTTCTTTGGTTTTCTTGAGTATTGAGACTCACCAGGTGCTCGTGATTGCAGGCTTGAACGTGTGAGACTTGACTGACTTGTCGAGGGAGAGCTCTCAACGAGTGCCACACGGCCCTTACTTGAGTCCCATTTTGGGGGTCCGTGACAGTTGGTATCAGAGCACAGTTTATGCGAGCACCATGAGTGGTAATACGAGAAATAAGTCAGGAAAAGTGGAGCGCATTGAGGCGCTTGAGACACAACTTGTAACCCTGGAGAGAACATGCGGTGAACTCCAAGGGTTGGTGGCAACATCAATAAAAGAGAAAAGTGTGCCAATAGAGCTTGAGGCCACTGAAGAAAACCCTAGAGAAACTGTCTATGGGGTATCAAAAGTTGTAGAGAAACTTGAGGAACTTGAAAAATTCATTCCATGTGTGAAATCCCTGGAGAAACGGCCAAGAGAGCTTGAGGCCTTCCAGAAGAGTATCGAGCAGTTGCAAGCCTTTGAGAGTAGGCTGGAACATATTGAGGGTATATTTCCATCTCTTTCGTCCCAACGGGGAAAGCCAATAGAGCTTGAGGCCTCCTTACGGGAGCTAACGAAAAATTCTGATTTCCTTACAGAAGATGTTAAGGAGTCCATTACTACTTTGAAGGAAGATCTGAAGGAGATGGGCAATGTCCGAAGTGCGGTGGTCCAAGTCCAGAAGGATTTACAAGAGATCACTGTGAAAGTGAATGCAGTGGCATAGTTAGCCCGAAGGCCGATTGTAGATCCCATTCAGAGTTTTCGATCGAAGGTACCGGAACCTAAAAGTTTTGGGGGTACGCGAGATGCCAAGGAGCTAGATAATTTCTTCTTTGATATGGAGCACTACTTCACGTGCTCAGGAGTGGATCTAGAAGTGGACCGGGTAAATCTGGCAACGATATACCTAGTAGGGGATGCAAAAGTGTGGTGGAGAACTAAATGGAATGACATTCAGCACAATAGATGTGTTGTCAACACATGGGAGGGGTTGAAATAGGTGTTAAAGACTCAATTCTATCCCGAAAATGTGGAGTACATAGCAAAGTGCAAAGTAATAGAATTGCAATAGACTGGCTCAATAAGGAGCTATGTACGAGAATACCAAGCCCTGATGTTGGACATTATAGACATGACCGAAGCAGACAAACTAATTCATTTTCTTCGGGGTTTGAAGACATGGCCAAGGAATGAATTGCGTCGGCAAGGTGCTGGTGATCTCTCTTTTGCTCTCGCTGCTGCCGAACGGTTGGATGATTTTTCAGATAATTCTGGGAAGCGAAATTTCCCTATGTCCGCCAATATTGATTCTAGGCCCAGTAAAGTGTATAAGCCCACAAATGGGGGAAGGGATAGGGAGACAAATAGTTCTTGGAAAGATAAAAGAGCGCCCATGGTTAAGGAGTGGAGGGGCGGACGAACGGGGGGTGGAGAGCGTCGACCGATGTCCTGTTTTCTTTGCATGGGACCACATCGAGTGGCGGAGTGCCCTGAACGTAAGGCTTTGAATGCTATAAAGGCCCTTCGAGGGGAAATCGAAACTCCGACAGCAACCCCAAAAGAACAACCGAATATGGTGAGAGCATTGAGATTTCTGGGGGCATTAGAGCGTCAAGTAATTAACAACAAGTCTCAGGAGAAGGGACTAATGTTTGTTGATCTACTTTTGAATGGAAAGAAAATCAGGGCCATGATTGATACAGGGGCCACCCATAATTTCATTGCTGATTCTGAAGCTCAACGGTTAGAATTGCAAGTAGATAAGGATGTGGGCAAGTTAAAAGCAGTGAATTCTCTAGCATTAACCACGGTGGGGGTGGTACCTAAAGTGGCATGCCAAATGGGATCATGGTCTGGAAAAATTGACTTCACTGTGGCACCCCTTGACGACTTTGATGTGGTATTGGGGATGGATTTTCTTAAAGTGACACGCTCAATGCCGATCCCAGCTGCAGATTGTCTTGTGATTATGGGAAGTGCACCTTGTGCGGTCCCCACAGCCTACAACAATTTCGATGAAAGGAAGTTGCTTTCAGCCCTACCATTCAAAAAGGGAGTAAAAAGGGGAGAATCTTCTTTCGTGGTTCTACCGATAGTCTCAGAAGATGTAGAGGTAGAGAAATATCCACTTGAGATTAAGGAAGTTTTAGAAGAGTTCAAGGAGGTGATCCCAGAACAGCTACCAAGGGTTTTACCACCTCGACGGCAGATTGACCATGAAATTGAACTTTTGCTAGGAGTAAAGCCGCTAGCACGTGCCCCTTATCGAATGGCGCCGCCGGAGTTAGCTGAACTTAGAAGGCAACTGAATGATCTTATTGCAGCAGGGTTCATCCGTCCTTCAAAAGCACATTTTGTGGCCCCAGTGTTATTTCAGAAGAAACAAGATGGTAGTTTGCGCTTGTGTGTAGATTATCGCGCTCTCAATAAGGTGACAGTGCGCAACAAGTATCCCATTCCACTGATTGCTGATATTTTTGACCAGTTAAGTACAGTTAGATATTTCACGAAACTGGACTTGAGGTCGGGATATCATCAAGTGCCCATTGTTGAGGGAGATGAACTAAAGACCACTTGTGTCACCCGGTATGGAGCATTTGAATTCCTTGTCATGCCTTTTGGGCTAACAAATGCACCCGCTACCTTTTGTTCTCTAATGAATCAGGTTTTTCGGGACTACCTTAATCAGTTTGTTGTTGTTTACCTTGATGACATACTGGTTTTCAGCGCATCCTTAGAAGAACATAAAGAGCATCTTCGAAAGGTTTTTCAAAAACTCAAAGAAAATCAATTATATGTAAAAGGGGAGAAGTGTGCTTTCGCTCAAAAGCTTATTAAATTCTTGGGGCATATCATTGAGGAGGGCCAGATACGGATGGATTCAGCTAAAGTAAAAACTATCAAGGAGTGGCGAGCACCTTCATCCGTTAGAGAGCTGCGATCTTTCTTGGGTCTAGCCAACTACTATCGAAAGTTTATAGAGGGGTACTCCAGAAGAGTTGTATTGTTAACAAATTTACTGAGGAAGGGGGTACCATGGGGGTGGTCAGAAGAGTGTCAATCAGCATTTGTTGAATTAAAGGAAAAGATTGTAAGAGATTATGTGCTAATCCTTCCTGATGTGACAAAACCGTTTGAAGTGCAAGTAGATGCCTCAGACTTTGCATTAGGGGGAGTTCTCTTGCAGGAAGGGCATCCAGTTACTTTTGAAAGTAGAAAATTATCGGCTGCCGAATGGAACTATACAGAACAGGAAAAGGAGCTTCTCGCAGTGGTACACTGTCTTCGGGTGTGGAGGCACTATCTCTTAGGGTCCAAGTTTGTGGTAAAAACCGATAATGTGGCAGTTACTCACTTTTTGTCACAACCTAGATTAACATCAAAACAAGCCCGTTGGCAGGAGAAGCTAGCTGAATTTAATTTTGATTTTGAATATAAAGTAGGGAAGACGAATGAAGTGGCCGATGCTTTAAGTAGAAAAACCGAATTGGCAGCATTGAAACTCATCAGTCATCTATCAACTAGTAGGGTGACGTTATCTTTGAAGAATTTGATCCGGGAACATTTAAGTACAGACCAGCAAGCGCAGTCCCTGAGCACACTAATAGCAGAAGTAAAAACTCGACAATTCTGGGTAGAAGATGGACTGATTATGACTAAAGGCAGGAGAGTCTATGTGCTCAAAGCGGGAAACTTGAGGAAAACCCTACTAAAAGAGTGCCATGATTCATTGTGGGCTGGTCATCCGGGATGGCGAAGAACTCATGCCTTGATTACACAGGGGTACTATTGGCCGAATATGCAAGATGATGTGATGAGTTATACCAAAATTTGCTTGATCTGTCAACAAGACAAGGTTGAAAGAAAGAAGACCTCAGGCTTATTGGAGCCATTGCTTGTTCCTGCCAGGCCTTGGGAGAGTGTCTCTCTGGACTTTATTTCCTCGTTTCCAAAAGTAGAGGAGTATGACACAATTTTGGTGGTGATTGACCGGTTCTCAAAGTATGCAACTTTCGTACCAGCCTCGAAGCCATGTTCAGCAGAGAAGACAACTCAGCTATTCTTCAAGCATGTAGTGAAATATTGGGGTGTTCCAGAAAGCCTAATCAGTGATAGGGATGTTAGATTCACGGGGGGATTTTGGGGTGAACTCTTTCGCTTGATGGGTTCAAACCTTAATCTGTCCACCAGCTATCACCCATACACAGATGGTCAGACCGAATGTTTTAATGGGATACTGGAAGAATACTTGCGACATTTCGTTAACTCCAATCAGAAGAATTGGGTTACTTTACTGGACACGGCACAATTTTGTTTTAACTCCATGAAATCTTCTGCGACTAATAAAAGCCCTTTTGAGATCGTGACAGGTCAGCAACCGACTCTACCGCACACTCTAGCTGGTCCTTACAAAGGAAATTGCCCAAAAGCATACCAATTCACGAAACATTAGTTGCAAAACAGCGAAGTCACTCGAGCTCAGTTAGAAAAAGCATCGAAGCGCATGAAGAAATGGGCTGACAAAGGAAGACGACCACAACAATTTGAAGCTGGAGATCTGGTTCTTGTAAAAGTGCCACCGGAGACATTTCGCTTTCTTCGCGGCAAGGATAAAAAGCTGTTACGCAGTTACGAGGGTCCAATTAGAGTGATCGAGAAGGTGGGACATGCGTCTTATCGGCTTGAGCAACCAGAGTGGATGAAAAGCGACAGACGACTAGTCCATCCCGTGTTTCATGTAAGCAATTTAAAGCCATTCCGCACAGATGAAGCAGATCCGCACCAACAAAAATTAAGGAGATCAACAATTTCCAGAAGGCAGCCTGTCACCAAGGAAGTCCAGGAGATCATTGCAGACAGAGTCGTCAATCTAGAAGGTCGTTAACAACAACAATTTCTGGTTCAGTGGTTAGGACTGGGGGAAGAAGAGAATAGTTGGGAAACAGCAGACAACCTTCAACATGCCATACAGAAGATTGAAGATTTCAGAAATTCGTAGTCAACGACATCTACATCGACATCAGAAGAGTGAGAAGGCCTTCTACAACACATCGACGAGGATGTCGATAAAATGAGTGGGGGAGGATGTTAGGGTGTGACAATGTAATGGGGAAAAGGGGGAGTGAGATATTGCTATAATTGTATTCTTCAGGGATTTGGAATGAATATATGATTATCTATGTGATCGTTTGTATAATTATTCTCTTGTTGTTGAATAATACAAGTAGTCCCTTTTGTTGGGGTGTTTTGTTGCCTTGGATTGTGATGTCTCTGATTGTCATAGTCTTATTCGGTGTATAAGAATATATTGCTCGTGTGATATCCTATTGTTCCTTGGTTTTCTTGAGTATTGAGACTCACCAGGTGCTCGTGATTGCAGGCTTGATCGTGTGAGACTTGGCTGACTTGTCGAGGGAGAGCTCTCAACGAGTGCCACATGGCCCTTACTTGAGTCCCATTTTGGGGGTCCATGACACCTAGCATTAATGATGGAGTAATTCAAATTACATAGCATTAATGGGAGAGAAGTTTTTTAGAATTTAAATTGCCTAGCATTAAGAATGGAGTAATTCAAATTGCCTAGCATTAATAAGAGAGAAGTTTTTTAGTTTTTAAATTGCCTACAACTAATAATGGAGTAATTCAAATGTGTAAGGGAGATGAAGAGAGGGAATGACTTTTTTTTTTAAATTATTTTCTTGGGTTTTTTTTTTAATTCTTTGACCTGGCAAAGGAAGTGGAGGGTTCCTCCCATGAAATTTTTTTTTTATTATTGAAGCATTTTTTTTTTGTAACATTTATTACTTTTGTCGAAACGTCCCGGAGAAAGGTCTAGGAAGGTGAGGGATATGTTGGCCTAATAAGGCTTAATCTCATTTTGATGATGACAAATTAAGGATACTTAACATGTTTGTTTAAGTATAGTTTCAAGGCTCAAATGTCTTCATGAGATCAAGTTTGTGTGTTTGAAGAGGTTGAATGAAGTTTGTGCTTAAGGCAACGAGCTATGATGAATTTAAAGCATATTGAAGAATTGGACAAAGTATGGAAGTTAAAGCATGAAGACTTAGAATCTTAGATAGTCTTACCTTGTAAAAGTCTCATGTAAGTGTTTCACAATTCAATATTATTGATTAAAGCTTTTAGGAAATTTTCTAGACTTAGAGACCTATTTTTAAATCATGGAAAATATTTTCTTAAAGTCTCAAATAAGTTTTTCCAACTTACAAGTTAAGTGTTGAAACCAAACTTTGAAAAACAAAGAGTGGCCAAGAGGTCAGGCAACTGATGATATATCATCCGGCGGCGATGTGCTACTTGTTGCGATGTTCCTAACGTGAACTGGGACAAAGTGGCATTAAAAAGTATTTTCGTTGTAAACATAGTGTAATGGAGTCGCTACTAACCTTTTGGAGTATGGTTAGAACACTTGATTACTACCTAATTAAGGGTAGAATCAGTCTGTGTTACTAGAGTCGAGTTCGAGAGTTCGGTTATGCAAGAGAAAGGTGTTAGCAACCCCTATGCGCCCGTTCTACGAATGGTACCTAATTAATTGAAAATTATCCCACAAATCAAATTTAATAAGCCTTTGAAATTACTCAATTTCAAAAAATGTGAAGAAATGCACAAAATGAATACCATATAAGTATTCCCTCGGAACTGGGGCATACCGTACTCCAAAGAGCTCATGCCTCCCGTTTAAATCATCGGGATATGAAAATCGAGAAAATAATTTACAAAATACACTCCCAAGATTTGAAATTTTATCGGGTTTTTCAAAGTATGAAAAATAATATTTTGCGAGGTTTTTGGAGTGCATTAATGATGAAAAATTTGTAAAGATGAATTTCCAATCTCAAAAATATTTTTATATTTTTTTGTAATTTTTTTGAATTTTTATAACATTGTTTTATATTTTCCCAAAAAGTTTGATATAACAAAAAATAAATAAAGAAAATCAAGTCAAAACTATTATTTAGATTTTTCTCATGAGTTTTCTGAATTTTTTATGTTTTTCTAAGTGTACAAATATTTTTCTGGCTTTAAAATATATTTTTTAAAATTTTTTGTATTTTTTTTTATTTTTAAAATAAAAATTATTTTAAGATGAAAAAGCAATGAGAACTAGCTTAGAAACATTTTTAGAATTTTCCCCAATTATTTATTGATTTTTTGTAATCATTCTGAATTTTTACTATATTTTTATGAGTTTTTTTATGATTTTTAAAAGATTTTTTCATGAATTATTTAAGCATTTAAATAATAATAATTAAATAAAATAGAGAAAACTAGTAAAAACTGGTTCAGGAGGACGAACCGGTCAAACGGTGACCGGTCTGGGGGAAATAGGTTTAAGCTCTAGTCTAGGCCACAGACACGCGTCAGGGCTTTATTGGGGAATACATGGGGTTCGGGATCGGCTACGTGGCAACATCCTGACTATTCATTGAGGGCAAGGGACTGACAGTGTGAGACGAGGCTCCTTTTTGCATTAATTGCGAGGGAGATGAAGGTGCCACATGTTAGCTGACGCATGAAGGGAACAGACATTGAAGGGATGCTCTGCATGGTGTGATCACAACCGTCGAGGGGATGCAAAGATCTGACGGTGGAGGTTTGCTCAGCTAGGATTGCTGACGCATGAAGATTGTCACCGTGCGAGGCCACTGTGATCAGATGGGGGGTTAATAGGGCACGCATGGATTGATGACCTAGCGAAATCCTAGCCGTGTTCAGAAAACACATTACATACGGCCGGGATTTAATTACGCCGAACAGTAGGGATGCTGCCATGCGTCATGATCTGGTAGCTCCAAGGCTCAAGATACTTAAACTCAATCTTTTTGGTTTCTCTCATTTTTCAATTTCTTTGAGAATACTCTCCCTTCTCTCTTTTTTCTTTCTTTCCTTCTCCTCTCTCTCTTTTCTTCGAAACAGGCTCAGAAACCCTAATGGTTTTTACAACTTCAATCTTGCCTTTCCCCCTCTCCTCTCTTGTTCTTTTGTTCCTTTGCAAATCCGAATTCAAAAACCCTAGCTTGCTATCCCTGTTTCTCCTTCTCTGTTCTGTTATCCTCTAAAGGTTCTCACAAACCCTAGCTCTCCATCTCTGTCTCTCTTTCTCCCTTTCTTCTCAGTTCTCTCTTTCTCGAACCTGAGACTCTGCAATAGTTCTTCACTGAGGGGTTCTCTGAAACCATAGCCTCCCTTTGTAGCTCACACCTCTGATTTCTCACCTCTGATCTCCCATTAAAATCCCTCAAACAGGAGGAAACCCCACTCCTTGTTCTCTCAAGCTCCTATTAAACGAAATCTTTGAAGCCTTAGATCTCTACCGTAAACCCTTTTCTCAAAAAATTCTAGCACTCCAACTCTCCCTGGTACTCACTCTTATAGACCCCACCCCTCACTCACTTTGCTTTGAGGTTTCCTAAGAGGAACCTAGATTTCCAATTCTCTGTTGAAGTAGAGCAAAAAGGTTCTAACCAACTTCTTTCACAAGGTTGTAGTTTGCGGGGGAGGTGTGATTTGAAGATCCGAGGTTCTCACTAGGGGCCTATTCCAAGGGAGAGATAAGTTTTTCTTCTTCTCTTTTTTTGTATGTATTTTATGTTTTACTAGTGAATGATGTGTGTGGTTTGTATACTGACTGTGTTTGATGATGTTGGTTACAATTTTGGCAATTTATATCTTATATCTAGGTCTGTTCAGTTAGGGTTCGGATGCAAGTTCTCAGGTTGAAGACAAGTCTACTCGTCTTTAACTCAGTGAGTGCGTGAGGGTTAACTCGCGTGAGTCAACCTTATGGCTTGTGGACTTGGTTTGACCCGAACGAGTTAGGTGACGTCGGTCACGCGTGGGTCTAAGTCAGTGTGGGCTTTAATTTAATTTGCGAGTGAGCTCGGGTTAAAAACCTTTAATGGGCTTCACGTTAAAGTGTTTTAATGGGCTTGGGTGAAAATTTTTTCAAGGTTTTTGGGTTTTTTTTTTATTTATTTAAAACTAAACAAGTGGGCTTGGTTTAAAATTTAGTGGGGCTGTGGGTTAAATTTTAAAACAAAATAGGGCGGGGCTATTTGAAAAACAAAAGATGGGCTTGGGGTTTTCTCAAAACATACCTCATTAAGTTTTTTTTTTATTGGGCTAGCCCGGGGTTCATTTTTTTTTAAAAAAAAAATGGGCTACAGGTAAGTTTTCACAAATCGGTTGGTTGGGTTTTCAAAATGCTGGCCCAAGGGAACTCTTAAAAGCACAAGCCCAGGGTTAAAATTTTAAAATGGGCTAGGGTAAAAATTTGAAAAGTTGGGCTTTGGTTTGGTTTTAAAATTGGGCTTCAGGGTTGAGTTTGGAAACAATGGGTTTGGGTTTCAAGTCAAAACAGGTGTGGTTCAAATCTGGTTCGAGTCTGGAGTGTCTAGTTAAACCAAAATTAGCTCGAGTTCATATTCAGACATGAGATTTGGCGTGGGTACCTGCATTTATAGTTCACACACAGCTCTGTTCATATCATAAATAAAGTAGTACTCGGAGTATA